>NC_081858.1:8643250-8964036 GCF_963259705.1 Myotis daubentonii | reverse complement strand
TTCTTGTGGCGCCCACAAAGGTTTTAGTGTCGTCCCCCTCACCCCGTTGTCCCCCTCACCCCGTTGTCCCCCTCACCCCGTTGTCCCCATAAGCCAGTGATGGCGAACCTATGACACGCATGTCAGAGGTGACACGCGAACTCATTTTTTTGGTTGATTTTTCTTTGTTAAATGGCATTTAAATATATAGAATAAATATCAAAAATATGTCTTTGTTTTACTATGGTTGCAAATATCAAAAAATTTCTATATGTGACACGGCACCAGAGTTAAGTTAGGGTTTTTCAAAATGCTGGCACGCCGAGCTCAAAAGGTTCGCCGTCACTGCCATAAGCCCTGGGGCTTTCATGTGCGCTTTGGCAGAGCAGGGACTTTTAGGCGCACGTAGGCGAGGCCTCGGCAGAGCTGACTTGTCTCTCTCTCTGGCTTTTTTCTTTCAGCACATCACATGTTTGTGAAATTCATCTTGTTAGTGTACGTAGCGGGCCGATCCTTCTCCAGGCTGCATTTTATGACATCGCTGAAGGATAGTGCAATTGGTCAGCCATCCTCCTGTGGCTGGGAGTTGGGATTCTTGCCAATTTCCAGCTATTTTAAACGGGGACTGCGGACTTTTGTGTATGCGTATTTTCACATTTCTCTTGGGCAAATGCCTGGGAGTGTGGGCGCTCAGGGCCGGAGTCTATTCAGTCTTCGTAGAAATTCCCAGCCAGCTTTCTGCAGTGGCCGTGCCCACTTCCCTCCCTCCCGAAGTTAACGCGATGTCCTCGGTTGTCTGTTGGTTTGCCAACTGTGTTATAATAAAAAATAAGTATTTGGTCTCCATCCTGATTCCTGACACACAGCTCCTAAAACCTGTGGGGTGTCTGCAGTGCTGGTTGTCTTTTGTTTGCTAATGAGATGACTGGTGGGCTGGGGCCCCCTAGGCTGGTCACCGGAAAGACCAAGGAGGGTTGGAACTGTCAACCCCACCTGCCCACTCCCACTTCCGGGGAGGGAAGAGGGGCTGCAGATTGAGTTAGTGGCCAATGGTTTCATCAGCAATGTCTCTGTAAGGAACCTCCATCAAAACCCCTGAGCAGTAGGGTTTGGAGAGTTTCAGCGTTGGTGAACAGAGAGGTGCTGGGAGGGTGGTATGCCCAGAGAGAGGGCTGAAACCTCCCTGCGCCCCAGCCTCACCCCAAACCTTGCCTGAGGCATCTCTTCCATTTGGTTGTTCTCTGAGTTGTGTCCTTTATAATAAACCAACAATGACTTACCATATTGCGGACCAGTAGTTTTATTGCTAGCTTTACCCAGTGGCCAGATAAGTTTCTATTGAACGAGTACAAAAAACATTTTACATAAATGTTAAAGGCACGCTTTAATATTAAATACCCATTGCATTTTGAAGTTATTTAATACATGTTCTTACAGGCTAATATCTTTTAAAAGTATGATTGGCCACAAGTCTTAGAACAGAAAACACGAGAATTCTCGTGATCCGCCCGCAATATGTTAAGTCAACCGAGTTCTCTGAGCCATTCCAGAAAACTATTGATCTGGGGAAGGGAGGGTTGTGGGAAGCCCCACGTTGTAGCCAGGCTGGACAGAAGTGTGGGTACCCCGGGATCCAGTATTTGTGACTAAAGTGTGGGCTCTCATGGGGGACAGAGCCCTTAAACTGGTGGGATCTGGCACTGACTCCAAGTAGTTAGCGTCGGAGTTGAATTGAATCGTAGGACACCCAGTTGGTGTGCGGAGATTTGGAGAGTTGGTTGTGTGAGGAAAAATAGATGATTTTCTTTTTCATTTTGGCCATTCTGATGTCTTCACTCCATCCAACAGCCAGAAGAGACTTAAACTACGCAGCTCTGATCATGGCGTGCTATTAAAAGCCCCCAGTCGCTCTCTGTTGCCCTGATCACAGACCCCATGTGGAAGCCCTCCCTTCGGCCACGACTCCTCTTGTTTGCCGCACTCCAACCTACTTGGGTCCCTTCACATTCCTGGACCCTGCTCTGCTCTGTCTGGTAGCCCGATCTTTGAAATGATGGACCCTTTGTCTGGAACACCCTATGTCAGCCCTGCTCTTTACTTCATAACGAACTTCCAGTCATCTTTCCTCACTCATCTTAACAACGCGTCCCCTCAGCAGGATCTGTGCTTACCTCACACATGCGCTTACCTCAGAGTCACCAAACTATGATCGGCAGGTCAAGTTCGGCCCACTGGCTGCTTTTGTAAATAAAGTTTTATTGGAACACAGCCATGCCCATCCATTGACATGTTCCCTATGGCTGTTTTCGTGCTATAAGGGCGGAGTAGAGTAATTGAGGCAGAGACCACATGGCACAGAAAACTTAAAACATTTACCATCTGGCCCTTTGAAGACAAAGTGCGTCGCCCCCTGGGTTAGACCACCCAGTTTATATGATCCAACAGCACCACATTCTTTAGAAACATTCCTTACACGATTCTGTTTAACGTCTCCCTTCTCTCCTGGAACTTCAGCTTCCTGAGAACAGGGACTTGCCTTGTTCTCCACTGTAACCCTGTCCAGCAAGCATGGAAACCCTATAGTTCATGTTTCTGGATCAGTGAACTCATAAGCCACTATCATTTGGTAAGGCAGATATGACTAGTTGCCTTTTCAATATCTTTTCTATTTCCTTAGGAATAAGCCCCAATTTTACATGGAGAGCAGCATACCAATCCAAAAGCTATGTTTCTGAGCTTCCCTTGCAGCTAAATATGTTCGCATGACTAAGTTTTGACATATATAGTAAAGGGAAATGGTGGAATGCCCGGGGAAGACTAATGAAGAGAGCGGACTGGTTGCTAAGTGCATACTTTTGTCCTCCTCCCTCATTGCCGCACCTGCAGCCTGGAATGCTTATGTAAGGGCTGGAGCTCCAGCAGCTCCCTTAAACTATGAGGTAGCTCAGAGATGGGCAAAAAAGATGGCGGTCACCTGCCCGTACCTCCCTGAAAACTTGATGGAATTGCCATAGTGTCCCTGTGTGTCCATGGTAGGGAGTCTTTTATGGAAGAAAACGTGAAATAGTGTCCAAGCCGCTGTAGTTGGACATAAATACCTAGTCATTATAATCTGGGGTCTTATTTCTCTTGACTTCTCTCTCTTTCTCTCCTGCCACTTGGGCTTCTCCTCTGGGTCAGATCAATCCGAACATGTCCTTCCTTTTGTGAAAATTTTGCAGCCCTTCACCTTCATTTTATTTTTTAACTTGTTTATTGAATTTATTGGGGTGAATCGACTAATAAATTTATATATGTTTCGGGTGTACAGCATTTTTAAAAAGGTATTTGTTTTTTTAAATTTTATTGCAATGATACTGGTGAAGAGATTAAGCAAAAAAGAATAAAACTCATAGACACAGATACCTTCATTTTCTTAGCCTCACTTACGCCTTTCGTTTTCCGCGCCTGGAACACGCATTGCTTGGAGGAAGGAGTGTTGCTAATGTCCTCAGCATGGGAACCGGACTCTCTCTCCTTTGACCTTTTTTGTTCATTTACCTGAGAGAAACCCTTCACCTCTGCTGTGCCCCAGGCACTGTGCGCAGCACAGCCCGCAGGGGCATTACATTCTAATAGCCCAGATGGACAATGACCATTTCTTTTGCTTCAAGGTTTCTATTTATCTATCATCTGTCAATCATCAACTTTCTATTTCTACATCCGTCCGCCTGTGAAGACATTGCACATAGTGAGAAGGTTTCAAAATAGAAATTATGTTCGTAACAAAAAAGCAGAAACGACAAGATGATTTAAGGCAAATGTTGGCAAACTAGGTCCCATGAGCCAAATCCAGTTCATTCCTTACATTTGTGAGACTCAAGAGCGAAGAATGGTTTCTACCTTTTTCTTTTCTTTTTTTGGTTTTTACCTTTTTCAATGGTTGCAAAACAAACTAAAACAAAAAAAGACTAATATTTTATAACACATGACATCTATGTGAAATTCAGCTTCCAGCATCATTAATAAAGTTTTATCGGCACATAATCACACCATTTATTAATGACTGCTTTTGCATCACAATGGCGGAGTTGGGTAGTCTGGACAGAAGCCACAGGGCCCACACAGCCTAAAATGTTCACGCTCTGCCCTCCATGGGAAAATGTTGCTGGCCCCGATTTAATGGAATCCCTCTCCCTCCAAGCCCCACATGAAGGGAGAACATAGTTACAGGTTGACAAACACCGAGATGCCTGGTGTTGCTGGGTAAGGGACTCTGCCAGTGAGTAGGTGTTTCCCTCATCCTTGGGTTTTCCACTTTGAATTTCAAACCTACGAAGAACTAATTCAATGAGATCATCGTTCTTGGAACCTTCACCTGGAAAACAGGGACTCCCAAGGGGCCATACAGTTCTCTCACGAGGAGAAGAAATGGCCACGGGGAAGACGATAGCTCACAGATTTACCTGCTTTCTTTTCTCCTTTCCAATTCACAAGGTTGACGAGTTCAAGAACAAAGGGACTATCTCATTGCTCAACTCTAGGGCTCCTGGGGGCCTCGGAGGCCAAGTGTTGCAAGCACACCAGGTATTTGCAAAGCCAAAGTCCCCGATCGTAGCCTTGTTCCAAAGGAACTCGGTGTTTTCCACTCTAATTGAGGTTGATTTGTTTTATGTTTACCCTGTAAGGTCAGGGAGACTTGGATCTAACCTCCATCCATCTGCTCTTTGCCTGGGCGTCCACTCCCTCCTCCAGGACGCAAATGGTCCACGGTTTCTCCATCCTCCTCTCATCCCCATTTTGCTCCTGTCACCGGGCCAACCTTCACGGAGCCTATGAAACCCTTGATCGTCTGCACCTGCGCGAAGTCAGCCGCTGTCTTTTACTTGTATGACCCTCAAAACTGTCGTCATTATTTTGGAAACATCAGGCACTGGTGGGACCTCACTTTTTTTTTTTTTTTTTTAAAGAATGTCTTTGCCTCCAGTCGGCTTAAATAAACAAAGAGCCTGTGCCACCTCCACGAATTAATTTGCTTGGAGCCCTAAGTATGTATGTCAAAGGAGGAGGTACTTCAAGAGGATGGTGGAGCGAGAAGCATGTGGTTATTTATGAAAACGGGAGTTCTGGGCTGAAGCACTTGCACGATGTAGGAACTCATTCTAAAGATTTAAACGCTACAGGAGAAGACTGATGTGTGCAGAGGTCCCCCCTCAGTCCCACCCCTCCTCCTCTTCTCCCTGCAGAAGGCATGACGTCAGCAGCTGGCTGTCCATCTTTGAGCTCCTGTTTCTGTGACGGATGCCTTCTGTGGGCTACGTCTTATTTTTGGCCGCCATGAACAGCACTGCTCTGGGCATATTAGTAAGGCGTGCCCGTCATTCGGCAGGATGGATTTCCGGAGGTGAACATGCACGTTTCACACTTGGATAGAGAATTTACAGTTTGCTCTCCTGAAAGACATTCCTAATTTAAACACCCAGCAGGAGTGCATGGAAGACATTGTTTCCCTACACCTTCACTGACAGGATAGCGCATTATTATTAGTTCTTAACGTTGCTAATGGAAATGTAACGAATATGTAGTAAAACTTACCCCTGTTAAGATGCAGTTTGATGAATCTGAGATGTTTCCATCACTGTAGTCAAGAAATGGCAGTTTCATCACCTAGGATGTTCCCCGTGCCTCTTTGCAATCAGTGCCTCCTCCCACTTCCAGCTCCCAGGAACCTCTGATCTGCTTTCTGTTCCCTTAGATTGAACTTTTCCAGGATGTCCCCTAAGGGGAAATTATGTTCGTCTTTGGTGTCTGGCTTCTTTCACTTAGTAGAATGAATACTTTTGAGATTCATCCACATTTTCGTATGTGCCAGTCATTTGTTCCTTTTCATTGCTGTGTAGTATTCCACGGTATGGATATACCACAGGTTGCTTATTTCCTCAGTGGATAGACATTTGGGTTGTTTCAGTAGTTTGGACTATTGTAACTAATTATGTTATAAATATTTATTTTTAGGTCTTTGTGTGAACATGTTTTAATTTATCTTGGTAAATACCTGGGAATCAAATTTCTGTGTTATATTGTTAGTATGAGGTTAACTTTATAATAAATGGCAAACTCTTTTCTAAAGTGACTGTACCATCTTGCATTCCCAGTATACTCATTCGCTAGGGCTGCCATAACAGAGAACAAAGGTGGGGTGGTGGTGGTCTTAAACAACGGAAGGTTATTTCACAATTCTGGAGGCTAGCAGTCCAAGACCAAGTTGTTGGCAGGGTTGGTGTCTTCTGCAGCCTCTCTCCGTGTCTTATAGATGCCGTGTTCTCCCTGTGCCGTTACATGTTCTTCCCTCCATACATGTCTGTGTCCTCATCTCCTTCTTATGAAGGTACTGGCCCTAATGGATCAGGGCACCTCCAACGACCTCATGTCAACTCACTTGCCTCATTGAAGAACATATCTCGAAACACAGCCGGAAGTTGACTTTAATAAATTTTGAGGAACACAAATTATGGCGGACACATATCCATCAGTGAGGTATAAGGGTGTCAGTCATCCCAACACTTAGTACCATCAATCATTTTCATTTCTGTCCTTCTGCTAGTGTGTAGAATTCATTGTTGCTTTACTGTGCCCATTTTTTTCTTTTTAATTTAAAAAAATATGTTTATTGATTTCAGAGAGGAAAGGAGAGGGAAAGACAGAAACATCAATGACAAGAGAGAACCACTGATCGGCCGCCTCCTGCACGCCCCTTTCCCCCCTATTGGGGACTGAGCCCACAACCCGGGCATGTGCCCTGACCTGGAATTGAACGGTGATCTCCTGGTTCATAGGTCAACGCTCAACCACTGAGCCACACAGACTGGACTTTTTTTCTTTTTAAACAAAGAAGAGCACTGGTCTGTGAGTTAGCCTGACCCTGTTGCTGAAGGTCAGGGTCATCACTGCATCCCCACAGTGACCCATCGCCGTGCCAGCCGTTCCCAAAGACCGTGCCGTTGTTTAGGTCCAAGAAAGCGCAGATGGTTCAGTGCAAACTTTCACCACTCCGTCTGACTGATGTTGGGAGGGCTTCACACATTGTTGGAATTAAAGAGAAATTGTCAGAGCACGTGAAGTCAGATGCAGCCAACACTTGGCGGAGGCTGATGGTTTCAGCTTTCTCAAGATAACACTAAAGAGGCAATCTGGCCGGTGGGAGATTCTAGGAAACTAGAACTGAACAAAATGAAGGCAGGATTTATGACACCCAGGGGCCCTGCTCCCTGGTGGGGGAGGGACAGGGTGACTCCGCCACTTATTGGATTGATTATGGTCAAGGTTGCTTAACCTGGCAGAAGTGTCATTCAAGACAGAATTGGACATTATCCTGGGACATGGGGCTTGGAGCAAGTGGAATTAACTGATAAGTGGCCTGCCTCTTAATAATTACCCTCCCAACTGGTGGGGTATATGGATACAGATTATCTATCTATCTATCTGGCTATCATCTATGTGTCTATCGTCTATGTATCTATCTATCCATCTATCATCTATTTACCTTTGTATTAGAAGACACATACCTTTTACAATGCAATCTATTCTTTTCTGTTTGTGTAGATGCTTCCATTTCCGATTCAATGCACAGGAATTTTCAGCCACTCCCACCTTCCCACTTGCCTCTCCCACCTGCCCCCAGGCCCAAGCCCACAAAAGCGACTGATAGACGCAGAGTGATATTGCGATCGATTGGCCTGCCACTGATGGTGCGTACGTGTCTTGTCGTTAGTGGGGAGGCTGAAAGGGGGCCGGGTAATAGAATGACTTGGCCTACAAGGCAGCTCCTCCTTGATGAACAATCAGACACAAATGTCAATAACAATTAGATTGTCTGCAAGCTACAGTCACTTAGGGCTCCCGGAGCCTGTCCACAGGGCCTGGATGGAAACCCTCAGCCTTGTGAACTCCAAATCAGGTTTGGCATCGGGAATGAAAAGCCATCAGCAGTAATAGTATTACGCGGCTGTTGGTCCAAGAAGTCCAAAGGGCTCCGCGTCTTGCCGGGGCTCTGGCGGGTCAGAGGGCAGAGGAGGACTGCAGGAGGCGAGGCGAGGAGATGGGAGGGACGGCAGCACAGGGCTGGGGGCGCCGAGGAGCACGTGGCCGTGGTGAAGGAGCGATACTGCTCACGAGCATGGAGTCATGGAGTCCTGGGTTTGGGTCTTGGCGCGGCCGGCCATTTCTCAGTTGTGTGGCCTGGGACAAAGGCTGTCAGTGCCTCGGTTTCCCCATCGGGAAGGGGAGGTGCCATAGGACCTAGGAGGAGGTGGCATTACCTCACAGGGAGGCGGTGCGAAGTGGTCATCAGGGAGTGAGTTTTATGGCCGAGCAGCAGGCGGTCAGTAGAGCTCGCTCGCGCCTGGCACCATGTGCCGTAGCTCATGTCATCTCCCGCACGGCCCGCTTTGAAGGGCAGCAGATGGAACGTGTATGCCAAGCCCTGGACTCGGTGCCCGGCATTTCCTAAGCCGTGCTCATCTTTCTCAGACATCTCCCTGGGTGAGGCGGGGACACTGGGAAAATGGAAAACCAGGAAGCCATCCTTCCGCAGTCCCTTCTCCTGCTGGAGGGCCTCCTCTCTCAGGTCGGCGGGAGGGAGAAAGGTGTCCTTGGGAAGATGTTCTGCTCTAGCATCAGCTTCCCAGCATCTCACCTGGGGGAACCAGGCTCTTCACGGTTGAAGGAGAAAAGCTAGGGGCGGAGGAGGGTGTCAAAGACAAGGCCCCTTCCCTGGTGAAGGAAGAAGTGGGAAGGGGAGGAGAGCCCTCAGGCCCTGTGCCTGGGTGTGGGGTGCCGAGCAGTGGGCTCCCCTCTGGCATCTGCCTAGCAGGGGCGCCCTTGGCTGACTAGGTAACGAGTTGGCTTTGTCTGATCTTAATGCTGACGGCAAGTCTGCTTGTTGCTTCTGGCTCCCCCTGCTCGCTCCCTAAGCTCACTCCTTGGGCCGTCTCTTCCACTGCTTCCCCCCATTCTTCCCCAGCTCAAACTGCGCCCTCAAGGTTGACCAGTTGACCATCTTGTCAGCAACAACAACAACAACAACAACAACAAAACAGATTTGGAGGTTGGACAGACTTTGGTCAAATTCTGGCCAGAGTGCTTGCTCTCTGGGTGATGTGGGACAGAGCCTTCGCCTCGCCAAGCCTGGATTTCCTCATCTGTGCAGGGCGGGGGCGGGGCGGGGGGCGCTCGTACATTCCTGTGGGGCTGAGGAGCGTCCCTGGGCTCACGTGACGGTTCTCTGTTGCTGTGTGGCAGTCCGCCTGAATCTCCATGGTTACACAGCAAGTTACATTGATTTTGCTCATGAACCTTCAGCTTGGGTGGGGCTCGAGGGGGACAGCCAGAGCTGTCACCCCGCTGGAGGGCTCGCCCACTCCGGTGTCTGGTGGTTAGTGAGGTCTGAGTTGGGTCAGGCGGCCAAGACACCTCCATGTGTCACCTCCACGTGGCTACTTGGCTTCCTGACAAGATGGTGGCTGGATTCCAAAGATGAGCCTCCCAGGAGAGAGAAAGCAGAGGGAGAAATACGTCATTGCCTTTTATGACCTCACCTGGAGGTCACAGAGGGTCACTTCTGCTGCTTTCTGCTCATCAAGGAAGCCACAAACTTCTGCCAGTTTCAGGGGGAGCAGACAGACTCCGTTGGTTGACGGGGGAAGGCACAGTCCCATGGGCGCAGGGGACTGGCTCTATGCTGTGGCCATTGGTTGGAAACTCCAGGCTGTCACAGTTAATATACATACAGCTCTTTGAATAGTAGGTGGCACACAGGGTGTTGATGTTATGTCAAGTTCAAGTTCTTCCTGCAACCAGAAATGGCAGGATCCCCAAGGACCAGCGATCTCGTGTTTCTGTTACTCTGCATTTTGCAAGACCCTTGCAAGAGGGGCTCCTTGGCAACTGTTTGTTGAATGACTAAGAGTGATTTTCAGTCTAGCAGTTCTCAAAACTGACTGCTGATCAGAGTTACTGAAGAGGCTGCTGACAATAGCCCCAAGTTCCCCTCTTGACCTGCGACTCAGCATCAAGGCTGGAGTCTGGGCACGGACATGCTTTACGACCTCCTCCAGGGGCTCAGATGTAGCCTGTGAGAGGACCGGCATTGGTTCAAGGCAGGAGAATCCCAGCTTCCTGGGGTGAAAGAGCTGGCCCATCTTACAGATGAACAAACTGAGGCTCAAGGAATGATGGGAGTTGTCCAAGGGCATACAGTGTTGTAGAGTAACTCCTGAGAAGCGGTGGTGCAAGAACTCCAGGCACGTGACTGGAGGACCAGGGTACTATTTGGGGATCAGGTGTTTGGTGGTGGTGGGGTTCTTGAAGTTGGCAGTTGTGAAATCTGAGTTCTTTATTTGCTTTCCTCCCTTTTATTTTTTTTTGCCACGTCTGAGGAGCATCTGCAGTTCACTCACCTCTTATTTTTCTTTAAATGGACTCACTTTTTTTCCATAAATAACTTACCCCCCCCTCCTAAGGAATAAAAGCACAAAAGCAGGCCAGTTGACGTAGCTGCACGCTTGTTCTAACACATATAGAAATGTGTCCGTAACAACTTAAATTAAGGAAAAAATTGACCTAAAACGATTTCGAGTACGTGAGTGCTGTGTGTCTCGGGCAGGGCTGGCCCCGTCATTTGTGGGCCCAGGGCACAACGGGATGTGAAGTGTGCAAAGGGACGCGCACCGCCTCTCATTCAGAAGTTCCTTAGACTTTCAGGGCAGTGACAGCAGAGCGTTCAACCTCGCTGGGGCATCACCGTCGCTGAAGCGGGCCCTGGTGCAGACGGGTTAAATGCTGACTCATTGGCCGGATCAGCCCAGGTTCCTGGAGCAAAGGACATTGGGGATGTGGCCCTGCCACCCCCACAATGGAGAGGCACCTCGTCATTGAAAAGCTGGGCATGAAGCGTGGGGTCTCCTTCCGGGAATCCTGAACCCGGGGCCGCCAGGAGCATGTCCTAGGCCCGGGGTGGGGAACCTTAGTTCTGCCAAGGGCCATTTGGGTTTTTATAACATCATTCGCGGGCCATACCAAATGATCAGCTTAGAAACTAGCCTGCTGTACTTGGTCAAACATTAACTCACCCCTAAAGCCTTGGCAGGGCCGGACCGAATGATTTCTTGGGCCTCCTACGGCCCACGGACCAGATGTTCCCCACCCGTCTTAGAGCAACCCCAGGGTGTAAGAGAGGCATGTTCTCCAGAGTGGAGTGGAGGGCAGTGCGTTTCTCTGTCGGTCTGGTGATGAGCTCTGTGTGGTTAATGCTCACGTGTGGGGATAAATATTTTCCTTCTGTTGCCATGGAAGAGGGCGGGATGGAGAACTGGAGGAACCGAAGGGTGTGGGGAAGGCAGGAGAGAAAGGATCATTCTTAATAAAAAATAAGACAGGGACAAAAATTTTTTAATGTGGATTCCTAGAAGCCCCAATGGTTTCATTCTTTCGGCCTGGCTGTTGCCGTGTTATCTTCAGGTGGTTGCCAATATCGGTGAAAACTCCGGGATCCTAGCCCCATGCATCACAACACTGCCGGTGCAGTGCTTAGAGCGCAGTGTCGGGGGACCCTGTGTTCTTGGGGTCTGTGTCCGATGGCAGTTTTAGAGGCGCTGCCCGCTCAGCCGGATGGTGTGCACGCTGGTGTTCCAGTAGAGGCCGCCGAGCCCAAGCCCCCGGACGCCCTCGCAGGGCCAGCTCTCATGAGGGTGAGGATACTTGCTGCTGCTTGGAAGGAAACCAGTGAAAACCGTTTGCAATTCACCACGGAGATTCCGCAGGAAAACCATCTCTTCTTGCCACAGCCACTCACTCTTACAAAAATCTTCGTCTTGATTTTTGTTTTCTTGCCAACAAAGGAAATATGTAAACTGCTACTTAACTCCGATCCCAGCTAGATACCCCCATGGGAAGGGAATGGGACATTTGTATAAAAGGTGTCCTCTATCCTCCGCCACGGGCGCAGCAGCCGTGACGTCCCAGCTCCATCCCAGCTGCTTGGCGGCCGTTATTTCATTCCATTCTCAGCAGCGGGAGGTAGGAATGTCATGTCACTTCCCGTTGGTACAGGCTGCAACGGAGGCTGCGTGGATAAAGGGGCTTGCCCGATGTGCGCGACCTGTAAGTGCTGACGTGGAGATTGGAATCGTGCTGCTCAGACTCTCCAGCCCCGTAATAAAACAGGGATTCCGCTTGCTTAGCCGCGACACAATGCTGCCACTCATAGCATTCCTTAGCCCGTACTTACTGAGCACCTCTTCTGTGCCAGGCACTGTCTTAGGCACAGTCGTTACAGTTGGGGAGCACATGCTGTCTTTCATTGCTTCGTGGACGCCCCACCCTCGCTTTCCCCGCCCCTTCCCGTGGACACCACTTTGTAAAGTTGACTTGGACACAGATTTGTTCGCTGCTTCCATCTGAGGAAGCAGTTACACACTGGCCTTCAGTCCTGTGTTGACTTGTCTTTCTTCTCCATCAAATGATGAACTCCAGAACAAGGGGCTGCATCCCAGCCTGAGCCCAGGACCTGTGTCCTGAACAACTAGTGTTTGGCTCTGCTCAGCACACCCCCTTCTAGAAACATCCCTGTGCACTTCCTTTTGGGAATTGTTCCGCCTCACCTGTCAGGAACAGTCAATCACAGTATTCACTCTTGGCTGCGATTGGTCCAGGCATGTGCCAATCAAATTGCAGCCCTAGGATTTTCCCCAGTGGAGCTGATAGGGGAGCATGTTTCTTTGCTGGTCATCCACTTGGTCCGAGGTCTGCCAGGTCTGAGTCCTGGACTCATGATGTCCCTAAGGCCAGTTTCACGCCTGCCCTTTCTGTGGTTTGACAGGAGAATCACTATCCCTCCGTTTTCCTTTTTGAATGTATTTTTATTGGTTTCAGACAGAAAGGGAGAGGGAGAGAGAGACACATCAGTGATGACAAAGAATCATTGATCAGCTGCCTCCTGCATGCCTCCCCACTGGGGATCGAGCCCGCAACCCGGGCATGTGCCCTTGACTGGAATCGAACCTGGGACCCGTTAGTCTGCAGGCTGATGCTCTATCCACAGAGCCAAACTGGCTAGGGCTCCACTTTTCTATTTTTGATTAACACTAGATTGCCCAAGGAAGTCATTTTGACTGCTTTTTAATTTCAATTAGAAAAACAATTATGTATATAAGGACACAATGTCTTAGAATTTTGTGACTTTTTGTACAACATATAAATGTGTTTATTAATAATTGTAGTTACCTCCCCCTCCTTCATTTCCGGTATATATATATGTGTTATACCTATATTGCCCAAAAGCAGTCATTTTGACTGCTTGGGAACTTATGACTCTTATTATTGAATTGAGTAAATTTCTTATATGACCAGTTTGGCTCTGTATTGAAATAACAGTTTTCATTTTTTTTCGATTACCGTCACATGATAACATACAAGTACATGATAAATTGTCGATACTTGATAAGTTGCAGTTGCTCAATAAGCTAAACTAGTACTTGTTATTCGAATCTTTATGCAGTGATACTTGTTCTAATAAGTTGTTTATTTTATTTCTTTTACGCCCTAAATTCATGAAAGAAATGTCGAATAGAAGTGAGTTATTGGAAAAGCTAAGGAACATAAGCGAAGAGTGCTCCGATATTATTCTTTCACAATGCAGTCATTTTGACTGCTTTTGGGCAATATAGGTATATACTAAATTTCAGTCTTTCTAGTGTTAATACCAGCTTGAGTCGCCTTTCTGTCACCTGCGCCGGGAGTCATGTCCAGCACATCCTAGGTAACCCACGTGATGAACTTGTGGAAAAGAGTTAAAAGTAGAGCTAAGCCATTCATATCAGCCAGGCTGATGGCTCCAGCGGGGGGGCGGGGGGGGGGGGAGGCGGGGGGGCGTGGGTGGGTGCCAGGAATCGGCAGGGATTGAATATCACGGTAGTTAAATGCCTGCCTGTTAGGGACTAAAGGTCTTGGACTCAAATCCCAGCTTCTGTCCCAGACTAGCTGTGCAGTATTGGGAAAGTTACCTACCCTCTCTGAGCCCATTCCTCTTAATACTGAGAGAAACGGAAGGAGCACTGCCAGATGGTACGTATATGGACCAAATCCCTGGAGCTGGAAGTGTCTAGAGATCCCTGCCCTCCCATCTCTGCGGGGAACTGGCCCCTGTCACCCTGTGCCATCTGTTCAGCAACACTGACGGAAAGTGTTCTCCAATGGGAGGCGCTGGGGATGAGGGTCGAATAAGACAGACATCCTCCCTGCTCGTTTGGGGTTTGTGCTCTAGCGCGTGGACCCAGAAATAAGCACTTGCCACCCTGTCCACGACAGGAGATGTGCGGGTGCTGAGGGTGCGCGGTGCGGGTCTGATCCAGGCCCGGTAGCTTCAGAAAGGCTCCGAAGGGAGAGCGATAGCTAAGTATGGACATGGGCAATTTATGGAAACAGGCCAGGCACAAAGGGAACGGCGCCCTGGCCGGTGTGGCTCAGTGGTTGGAGCGTCGGTCTGCACACTGAAGGGTCGTGGCTTCGGTTTCTGGTCAAGGGCACATACCTGGGTTGTAGATCTGATTCCCGGCCCAGTCAGAGGCGCGTGTGGAGGCAACCAATGGATGTGTCTCTTTCACGTCACTGTTTCTTTCCCCACCCCCACCTCCCTCTCTTCCGCTCTCTCTAAAAAGTCAGTGGGAAAGGTACCCTGGGGTGGGGGCTAACAGCAACAACAAAGGGACTGAGCTGAGGAGGGCCTCCTGGTGGAGATCCGCGCAGGCAGAGGCTCGGAGGCGCGTCTGAGCAGCTCCCCCAGGGGCTGGAGCAGCAGGCGGGAAGGTGCTGCGGGTCTGGGTCTCATGCTGAAACGTTAGGACTTATCTTTAGTGCCGGGGCCCTTGGAGGAGTGTGTGCCGGACCATCCCAGGAGTCCACTGAGGCTGGAGCCGAGGAGAAATCGGACAAGAATCCTGGATCAGCCCTGGCTGGTTTGGCTCAGGGGATAGAGCGTTGGCCTGCGGACTGAAGGCTCCCGGGTTCGATTCCGGTCAAGGGCACATGCCTGGGTTTCGGGCTCAATCCCCAGTGGGGGTCGTGCAGGAGGCAGCCAATCAATGATTCTCTCTCATCATTGATGTTTCTATCTCTCTCTCCCTCTCCCTTCCTCTATGAAATCAATAAAAATATATTTAAAAAAAAGAAGAATCCTGGATCAAAGTGGAGAATTCTTGGAGACTCCAGCTTCCCATTTTCCAGATGGAAAAACCGAGCATCTGAGAAGAAAAGTGACTTGCTCAGTGTCCCACAGCTGGAGACCAAAGAGGCTGGGACCAGAGCCCAGGACTGCAGATCTCAAAGCAGTGTTGTTGTTTTTTCTGCTTCTAGAGTACCCCCCCCGCCCCAATCTGAGCCCCCACCTGGGCCAAGTTGGCCCCTTGCAAGTCTTTGAATGGGGAGGGGGGTGGGAGCAAAGTGCCCGGTCCTCACGTACACACAGCCACGCTGTCTCAGGAAGCTCGCAATAAATTCTTTTTTTTCAGGCAACGCCTTGCTCCCATCCCTGCAAAACAATGTATTTATTATTGCTGAGCCTTTTCCATCTTTGAGGAGAAAATGCATACCACATGACTCCCCAAAGCCGAGCGGTCCCGGTTTACAAATACAGCACGTTAATAGCTTTGTAAACATTTATTCAGGATGACAGCTGACGGAAACATGTGGCATTAATTAGAAGGCTCTGCAGCGCGGCCTATTAAGAGGGAGGTTAAATCGGAATTAGTTGGCTTTGCTGAGACAAGAGGCTCTCGGGGCCAAACTGCGCTCTAATATGTTCTGACTCAGTGGACGTGGGGTGCGTTGGGGCGCACGGGGGTCGCGGTTCTTCAGGAGGAAGCCTGCTTCTTGGTCGGATGCTCGCTGAGTTGGGGGGCTGCAGAATCGCCAGGGTCGGTCTCCCCGAGGGCCTCCTCTCTGGGTGCCGTGACCTGTCACAGCTTCGGATGGCGGGAGCTTGCAGCCCATGTCGGTGGCAGAGTCAGCTTCCCCGAGGCTCTGGGCGGCTCTCCCGGCTGGGAGCTGCCTCCTTCTCTGGTTTGCTGTCGTCTCTCCTCTGTGCTGACCCAGCACAGCGTTCCTCCTCCACAGCATCCTGCATCCCCTCTGCCTTGTGGTACCTGGGAGCCTCCTCAGGGCCTGCCCGCTTTTCTGCTTCCTTCTTGTCCAGGAAGGCTTGGCTGAATCCATGCTCGGGGTGCCTCACGTTCCCTCCCAGCCTCGTGCTCAGGAAAGGTTGAAAATGGAGATGGTTGAGGTTATCCCAAATGGTTGTACATCTGCACATGGAAATGTCCCCACAGCGGTGAAAGGAGGTGACACTGGTCACGCAACTCGAATTTATGGCCCGTCCCTGGAACACACCCCTTGTTGAGAGCCATACACGCACATCTTGGTGTTTTTTCATGAATCCTTTCATTACCTCGAGAGTGGCGCAATGACATCGCTCTGCTGCTCTGGGGTGGGTGGGGTTAGCGTGTTAATGTGTTGCTGGTAGACATGGAACTGCACCCTGGCTTGCCTGTGGTCCTGTTTTGACCTTTCTTCTGTGAATATTCTCAGGAGCCTCTAAGTATGCAGGGACCTCTGAGAGCCTGGCCGGCGCCCTGTGAGTGTGTGTTGAGTGGATACACGGAAGGAGTGACCTTGGGAAGCCACGTGGCTTCTCTGGGACTCAGTTTTGTCATCTGTAAAATGGGACGGTGGGCAGGGAAGGAGGGCTGGCTAGGTGAGGGCTGAGGACGTGGTGAGCTGACAGGAAACCAAGGTGTGGTTTCTGCTCTGTCGGCTCTGCCTGTAGGACCATCCCGCCCTCTGTCCTGAGGCCGCCTGCTGCCTCGGCCCCATCTTCACCACCTGCTGGCTGAGCCAGGCTCCCATCTTCCCTCCTCCAAACGAAGGCTCCCTTGGCGTGGGACTTGCACGGATGACCCAGAAACAGATCTGAGCCTCCTCCCTTTTGGCATCATCTCCAAACCACCTCCTCCTCCCTCTGCTCTTCTCTTGCTGTGGAAGCTCCAAGAGTGGTTTGCAAACATAGCTTTTGCCTCCAAGCAAGCAAAACAGATAACAGTGAAACAGGCCAGGCAGGGTGGCCCTGCATGCCGCAGGGGTCAGAGGCATGTGTTCCCCCCTCCCCCCAGCCCCCCTCCCCCCGGACCCTAGGAGGTTGCAGAACCAGTTGCGGAGCCCTGGTGTTGTCCATGTCCTCACAGGGATGGAGAACCTGGGGTCCAGGAGGGCTGGTGCCCTGTCCGGCTGGGAAGGGGCTAGAACCCGGCTCTTCCCACTGCATCTGGTGTGAGAGGCGTGAGTTTAGCAGAGCCTCAGCCGTCACTGAGGGCAGGAAGCACAGAGGCGAAGGAGGGGTGGCCGGGAGCTAGGCTCCCGGGTTCCGATCCTGCTGGTACCACTTAGAGACGATGAAGAGGCAGCCCCGCCTGTCAGCGCCGTTTGTTTGGGGACATTGAACAAAGGCCCAGGGCCTGCTCTGCGCCTGGCCTTTCCGGGGTAGACAATACACATCTGGTAAACGCGAGGGCAGGTGCGCCAATTAATGGGCGGCAAGGCCAACCTGCTGCGGGAAAATCACATCTAATGGGCCGCCACCCGAGGAAGCAGCGCTTTGCTTGCTGCTCTTTCTTTTTTTCTAATGCGGGAAGGAGGAGGTCGCTCTCATGTGTTCTGAGTGTCAGACGTTGCCATGGTCCTCGCTGTAGGCACTTCACAGCCCTGGGACCGCGTCCTCTGACCCCCACATCCCTGGAGCCCCCGGGGAACCCTGCGGAGAAAGTTTAGGATTTAGAAGGCCCATTCTTTCCCCGGAGGCACAGGGGCGCTTCTGGGAGCTTCCCTCTCCTCCCAGGCATAACACTGGGGTCTGTGGGCCCCACAAGAAGCTGGGATTTCAGAGCAGAGCCGGGAGGGGAAGCGGGACACCCCTTCCGGAGCCGGGTGGACCAGTTCCCACCTGTCACACCCCTGTCTCCAGGGTCTGTGGCAGGAGTGGGGAAATGCTCCTAAAAATAATTCTGGCCAGGCCGGTGTGGCTCAGTGGTTGAGTGTCGACCTATGAACCAGGAGGTCACGGTTCGATTCCTGGTCAGGGCATGTGTCCGGGTTGCAGGCTCAGTCCCCAGTGTTTGATGTGTAGGAGGCAGCTGATCAATGACTCTCTCTCATCATGGGTGTTTCTATCTCTCTCTCCCTCTCCCATCCTGCCTGAAATCAATAAAAATATATTTAAAAACATGATTCCGGAAGGCAAAGGAGGAGTGCCGTTTCTGCGCAGCTCGCGGGGCTGGTGCAATGGCAGCGCCTGCTTTCTCGCCCGGGCCTGGCACTCCCCTCGGAATGATGCCTTGGTTCTCTGCTTTCCTGACTCCCTGAGGCCGAAGAGGAAGGGGCATGTGAAAGGAAACAGGTTTATTAAGGAGAGGAGGTATTTTCATAGGGTGTGGGCCCAGTACCAGAACTCCTAACTCTGGTTTGGATTCCGCTGCTGACCACAGTGTGGCCAGGGCCAAGGCGCCGCTCCTCTCTGACCTCCGTCTCCTCATCTATAAGCTGACAAAGACGGTCTTTCTCCTACGTGGGGAGATGTGAAAGGTCGCCAGTAACCGGGCCCACCTCTTTATTAGCGTTATCAAACCCTGGGTATCTGTAGGTGGGGCACGCCGCCTCTGTAGGCTTTTATTTTCTATTATAATTTGGGCTCCTGGGGTTTTCGCTTCCAGGAGAGTGGAGAGACAAACATGGAAAGGGGTCTTGGTTCAGAGATGATAGGGATGGGTGAGGTGTGGTTATCGATGATCACTCAGGCCAGGATCATAGCTGGGTTCATCGTCAGGTTCATGGCCAAGTTCACGGCCACATTCTGAAGTTGGCTTCCAAGTCCGCTACTTCAAAAAAAAAAAAAAAATCTTATTGGTGCTGCCAAAGCAATATTAAAACCAGTGGCTTATGACGGGGCTGGCGGTCGGTGCTGGCAATCTTTTGACACCTCTTAATTTTGCAGAGAAGGGAGCGTGTCATCTGGGGCAGGACTTTCAGAAACACCCAGACCAGGAGGTTCTCCAGTCCCCTGGTCTCCTGTCTTTCTTTTTCTGTCGATCCTCACCTGCGGATATTTTCCATTGATTTTTAGAGAGAGTGGAAGGGAGGAGGAAAGACACACAGAGAGAAACATCGATGTGAGAGAGACACATTGATTGGTTGACTCTTGCACGGCCCGATCAGGGCCGGGGGTCGAGCCTACAATAGAGGTACATGCCCTTGACCGGAATCGAACCCAGGACCCTTTGATATATGGGCCAGCACTCTAACCATGGGGAAACACCAACCAGGGCTGTTGTATGTTTCTTTTTAAAAAATAATTCTTTATTATTGAAAGTATTATCTGTGTTCCCTTTTGTATGTTTTTTCTTTTTCCTTTTTTTTTTTTAAGAAACATTTTACTCATGTCAGAGAGGGAGACGCAGCACACTCAGACACTGCTGATTGAGGGCAAAATGATAAAATCTTTGTGGAAGGCAAGTTCCTTAAAAATGTGCCAACTGTTTGGCTCAGAAATTCCACCTCTGGGAGTTTATTCTGAGGCTATAATTGGAGCAGTGCTCGGAGGTGTAAGGACAAAGGTCACCACAGCCTTGTTGATGGCAGTAAAACTGGGAACAACATAAACATTAGCAGTAGGACTTGGTTCAGAAATTAAGCCATATTTATGCACCGGAAGATTAAACAGCTGTTAAGAAATTATTTCCTTTTTCTGTTCTCTCTCCCTCCCTCACTCCCTCGCTCCTTCCTTTCTTTTTGTCTTCCTCTTTATCTCTGTCCCTCCCTTTTTCCTTCCTCATTTCCTTCATTCCTTCCTTCTACAAAGATTTCTTGAGCACCTACTATATTCCAGACACTGTGTATCTCTAAGTGGACTGACATAGGAAGATGTTTATGCTGCATTAGTAATGAGTACACAATAAAATAAAATAAAGAAGCTAGTTCACCGATGTAGTATATGATCCTACTCTTGTAGACGTGTATTTTATATATTTATATGATAGGATGGGAAAGAAATGTTTAAGACGACTTGCACCAAAACATTATTGGTCAGCTTTCCCTAGATGTGGGGGTTAGGGGTGACTATCATGTCTCACATCCTTCGGTTTATTTGCATTGTCTAACTTATCTGTGGTGAGGTTGTCTTATTCTGTCTTGGGCATCATTAGCCTCATTTGAAACCTCCCAGACCAGGCCAGGAGAGCGGGAAAGGAAAAGAAATAACATTGTTTGTAGCCTGTGTCAGCACTCGGTTCCTTTTCACGGCTTAGTGATAGGTCATTGCACGGATATACCACATTCTGTTTGTCCGTTCATCTGTTGGTGGACACACGGGTTATTCTCACTTCTGGCTCTTGTGAATTTTGCTGTTGAGAACATTGGTTTACCGTACCTGTTTGAGTACCTGTATTCACAACTTTGGGTATATATATACCTAGGAGTGGAATTGCTGGGTCATATGGTGACTCTCTGTTTAACTTTTTGAGGAACTACCAGATGGTTGTCCAAAGTCACTGTACCATTTTATATTCCTACCAGCAATGTGCAAGGGTTTCCATTTCCCACCTCCTTGCCAAGGCGTTAATTTTCCTTTTCTTGGTTATCGCCACCCTAGTGGGCGTGAAGTGGCACCTCACTGTGGTTTAGATGTGCGTCTCTCTATTGACGGACGATGCTGAGTGTCTGTCCGCGTGCGTGTTGGCTGTCTGAAGATCTTCTTTGGAGAAATGTCTCTTCCAGTCCCTTGTGCAATTTTTAATTGGGCCGTTTGTCTTGTCGTTGGTCTCCGCGCTTTCTTGAGCTCATCAGCTGTTTGCTGTGGGGTCCGTTGGTGAAGGATCCAGAGGCAAAAACCTGCCCAGGTTGTTTGTGGATAAAACAGAGTCAGGAAATGAAGGAAGGTCGCTCAAGCCACTCTACCGAACTTGTTGAGTTTGGCCTAACTCGCAAAGAAGTTTGGAAGCCTTCCGTCCATGGGATACCAGAAAGGCTACTGCAGATCTTGCTCAAAAAAACACTCCGATTCTAGGACACGAGCTGTTCTCATTACAAGAACATTCCACTCCCTTAAGTCCCTTTAATCACTTATAACACTCTCTCTTTATCTCTCATATGGAAGCAATATGTCCTATTTTCCACATGCTGTAATTATCCCCTTTGATAAAATCATGTGTAAAAACATGCGCAACACGCCAAGTATTATCACCCACCTGGCCAATTTACATACCCTTCGATTCTTTTTTTTCCACTTTAGATTTTTGCTTCATGGATTTTTGCAGCCGTGTTTTCCAGCATCAGTCAGAAAAACTGAAGAGAAAATGTAGCGTGATTGCAAATGCCCGTCCTCCTCCTTCTCCGCGCTTTCCCTGTGATCCCATTAACCCGTCCCCCCAGGAACACAGCCTTTGGAGTCGGGGCTCTCTCAGCACCTCCGAAGCGGGGTGTGGAGCCGGCACCTTGGCACGGGAGTCCTCGGAAGCCCTGGAGAAGGGCCGTCTTAGCCCCTCCAGCGCCGGGCCGGCCGGAGCAGGCTCCCCGCTCCCGCTGCCTGGGACACTCTTTCCAGGTCCTGGACGTAGCCCTTGGGGAAGGAGTGGAGTGGAGCCATTAGACCTTTGGCTGTGGCGGCAAAGGCTCTTAGTCAACACCATGGGTCTCACTCCAATGCATGTGGGACTGCGGCTGAGTCTCTGAGTCATTTCTTAGACTCCGTTTCTTTGACTTTAGAATGAGGACCTGTGCCCTGGCTGGTGTGGTTTAGTGGGTAGAGCAGCAGCCGGTGCCACAAAAGGGTTTGATTCTTGGTCAAGGGCATGTACCTGGGTTACAGTTGTTTGTTTGTTTTTTTAAATATATATTTTTATTGATTTCAGAGAGGAAGGGAGAGGGAGAGAGAGATAGAAACATCAATGATGAGAGAGAACCATTGATCAGCTGCCTCCCGCACACCCCCCTCCCACTGGGGATTGATTTCGCAACCTGGGAATGTGTCCTTGACCGGAATCAAACCTGGGAGCCTTTAGTCTGCAGGCCGATGCTCTATCCACTGAGCCAAACCAGCTCTGGCTGGCTTGCAGGTTTGATTCCTGGCCCCAGTTGGGGCATGTGCAGGAGGCAACTAATTGATGTGTCTCTCTCACATCGATGCTTCTTTCTCTTTCTCTCTCTATTCCCTCCCCTCTCCCTTCTACTCTTTCTAAAAATCAGTGGAAAAATATCCTTGGGTGAGGATTAACAAAAATAACAACAACAATAATAATAATAATAAAATTAGGACCAGAGTGGTGCCTGTCCTCAGTGTTTGTGTGCCATTAAGAATGCCCAGTCTTGACTGCGAACTTACTATAGGGCGTCCCAAAATTCACGCAAGAAGTAATTTTGATAGAAAACACAGGTTTATAATTAAAAATTGTAAATTTTTTATTGATTCATAAAGTATACAATGTAGGGTTATGTATGGAATGGCCTCCACGGCTTTGCTGGCACATATGCAAAGCCGTGGTCTTCATTGTCCCTGCTCCTGGGCCATAATTGGTACTTGGTAATGCTTATCAAATTGAAGGGATTGAAATCAAAGGGCAACAGATATTAGAATCTGATTCAATAAACCAAGTAAAATTAGACTTATTTGTTGTTGTTGTTGTTGTTAGTGCTCATGCAAAATTCAAATCTTGCGTGAATTTTGGGACACCCTATATAAGCCTAGCATTTAAAAACGTAACGCTTGCCACACGTCTATCTGGAGACTCCATTCTGCAGATGAGGAAGCGGAGGCCTGGGGGTATTACTTTAACCTGGCCAGGTTGACAGCGGTCCTCGGGGGAGCTGGGATGGGCGCCTGTGTCCTTGGAGTCTCCGTCCTCTGTACTCTCCTGTCTCCGGTGACATGCAGTGTGTCCCCGTCCTGGAGCGGCTCAGCGGGTAGCAGCTGTGAAGCTCAAGGTCCCGGCACGCAGGGAACAGGCTGTGTTTTTCCCCTTCGTCCCCTCGTCGCTCAGCATGAACCCTCCGGCGGGGCTCAGAGACCGAGGCTCAGGGGGTGGGACCGAGCCCGTACGGGATTCCAGGGCTTTCGAAGGTTCGGGGTCCACAGAGCCCTGGAAGAATGTGGCTTTGAGCCGTTGTCCCCCGAGTTCCTAAATCCATCGGCAGATTAGGCAAAATGGGATCCGTATGTTTCTGATTCATTTACACTTAACTCATCAGAAATGTTCCTTTTTATGAGCTATTTGATGTCCAGAAAGCCTTTTGAGTCGATTTTATAAGCCTTTTAAAGACTTTTCTCTTAGAAACAGGCGATTGCATTTTGCCAAGAATAAACAAACTTGAACCTCAAAAGCGCAGAGCTCGCCAAGGATCCTGATGCCAGAGGGCAAGTTTGTGAAGTCACCTCTTCCTCACTCCTGACACCTTCTTCCGTTTCTTGCTCCCAACCTTGGTCCCTCAGCTTTCCTTGCACCACTTTTTACCCCACTTGCAAGTAGGTGCACCTCCGTCCAGTGTACTTCTCCCGTGGCTGCCGCCCTTCAGATCCCTGCCGTGGCCCATCTCTCGTTGTCCGATACCCGCCTGGCTACGGCAGAGAACACGCGAGGAGGGGCCGGTAGTTCTCAGCGGCTCTGAACTCAGTCCCAACATGGGTCCCCTCACCTGGCACTTTCTGAAGAGCTCCCACTGTCCCACGCGATTTTCATAAAACAGGCACGGGAGCCTTTCTGATTTCCACTTACTTTTTATGTATGTTTTTTAATTATTATTATTATTTTTTTTTTAGAGAGAGAGAAAGGAAGGGAGAGGGATAGAGAGATAGAAACATCGATGAGAGAAAAACATCGATCAGTTGCCCCCGGCACGCCTCCCCCCCCCCGCCCCCCCCCAAGGATTGAGTCCACGGTTCTGGCATGTGCCCTGACTGGGAATCAAACCGCAATCTCTTGGGTCCCAGCCAGGCTGATTCCCTTTATATTCAAGGAAACTGAGGCTCAGAGGACCTACGGGATAGGCTGAATCGATCTGGCTAGTCCATTCCGGTGGTTTTCACAGAATCCCAAAGCCTGGGTGGCTTGTAAATAGTAGACATTGACTTTGCATGTTCTAGAGTAGTGATGGCGAACCTTTTGAGCTCGGCGTGTCAGCATTTTGAAAAACCCTAACTTAACTCTGGTGCCGTGTCACATCTAGAAATTTTTTGATATTTGCAACCATAGTAAAACAAAGACTTATATTTTTGATATTTATTTTATATATTTAAATGCCATTAAACAAAGAAAAATCAACCAAAAAAATGAGTTCGCGTGTCACCTCTGACACGCGTGTCATAGGTTCGCCATCACTGTTCTAGAGGCTGGGAAGTCCCAGATTAGGGAGCTGGCAGAGTCCAAGCTGGAGATGGCCTGCTTCCTGGTTTATAGCTGGATGTCTTCTTGCCATGTCCTCACAGGATGTGATGGGAGGGGCCAGGGTGCTCGGTGTGGTTTCCTTGATAAGTGCACTAATCTCATTCCTGAGGGCACCTCCCCAAAGGCCTCACCTCCAAATATCCTCCCATGGGGGGTTAGACTTCACCATGTGAAATCTAGGGGGGACACAGTCAGTCTGTAGCAATTCCAAAGACTTGTTATTTTGTTTTGTTTTGCTATACCACCTTCTAAGGGTTCTCAAAAGGCCATCTACAAAGACTATTGAGGAACTTGTTTATTTTTTAGAATGTTCGATCTGAAGAACCTTGGAAATCAGAGCAAGGTCACCTATGTTATTAACTGCTCGCAACAACTCTGAGAGTCAGCTTTGGTGTGTCCATTCTATAGATGAGAAAACTGAGGTTCAGAATGGTTACCTCATTTACATGAGGCCACAGGGTGAGGCCAATGAAACAAGGCACGGAGCCCTGGACTGGCAGAGCTGGTCCTGTGTTTCCCAAAAGGGTGGCAAGTGTGCCCCTGGAAGGTGCGGGTGATTCAAGATCATCCAAGAACGTGAAGGTAAGTGGTTCCGAATCACACCGTGGGAGTCTCCCCCTTGGCGAGGCTCTTCCCGTTCTCACGGGTCCTGTGTGTCCCGAACACCTGCCAACCAGTTCTCTTCTCCACTCTGTACTGTGGAGAGAGCCAGCTCCATGCTTAGACCCTCCCCTGACAAGTGTATGGCTACAAGGAAGAGCTTTGTTTTGCTTCCACTGTCTTTCTTTTGTAAGGTTACTCTTTATTTATGGATCTAGCACTGGATTTATCTGTATAATAATGATAAACCATTTCCTTGTGAGAGTGAGGAAATAAAGAGTTGATTTAAGAAAAAGAATATGGGGGGTAAATGAGTGTACAGATGATGAGTATGGCCAAAGTACTGAAGATGGCGCCCAAAGGACTGATGTTTAGGAAACACACATCAAGTCCATTTCACAGGCGATGAAACCGAGTCCTAGGAGAAGCGATTGGATCAATACATAGTGGGAGGGTCAAGGTGAGAACTTAGGTGTTCTGCTCAGCTTTGGTAGTTCAGACCACATCCTGGCTGGTGTTTGCTTGGACATCACTGAAATGCTTAATGGTTTTGTACCAGGACATGCCGGAGTACTGCCACTGCTCAGTTCCGATCAAAGGGTTGTGGGTTTGATTCCCGGTCAAGGGCATGTACCTGGGTTGCAGGTTCCTTCCCTGGCCCTGGTCGGGGCATGTGTAGGAGGCAACTGATTGAAGTGTCAATCATCAATAGATGCTACCCGAGGAAGTGAGTAGGCAAGTGAGCGAATGAATCAATGAATGAATGAAACATTTGCTAACCTCCTTCCTAATCCGTGACGTGAAGAAAAGGTATCTGAGAAGGGACCCAGCCAGCCTGGGCTAGATCCTACGTTGATCTTAACCCCTTCAAAATGTGGGGATGCCTTTAATCTTAGACCAATGGCTCTCAACTGTGGTTTTGGCACCCTCCCCCCCTGGGCATTGGCAGTGTTTAGAGACTGGAGGCTGTCATAGGGGGAGGGTGTGCCTCCTCGTGTCTAGTGGATACAGGTCATGGATGCTTCTAAACATTCTACAGCGCACAGGACAGCGCCACGAAGACTTGGCCGGCCCAGAATGTCAGCTGTGCTTGGGGAGGACCTGGGTTTTAAGGAGAGTCGTGGAGACTTGAAGGTGGGGAGGGTCTGAGGGTATTCTGAAGAGCACAGTCTTGCTGAGCACTGAAAAACATTCGTTTCTTGCCGGCTGGCCATCATTCAAGGCTCAGGTGAGGCGCCCCCCCCCCCCATTTCAGTTTTGCTGATGGGTGCACAGACACACAGGCCCATATTTATAAAAAAGGATATTGATCGACAGGAGTAGTGCTTTGTTGACGTGATAAGCTTTGGTCATTGTTGGGATAGTGCAAACGTATGCTCGATTCCTGTCTCCACAATTTATACCTTCAGCTGCCCCGCAGAAGCCCTGTGGATGTCTGCAAGGTTTTTGTTTGCTTCATTGTAGAAGGAAGTATATGTGATGAACTGTTTCTAAAAGTATTTTGCCTGTTAGTGCTTTGGAGGCTGGTCAGAATCTTACCGACTTCAATACGTGACTAACATCGAAGAACTGAGCATGGCCCCCTGCGTTGGGCTGTTTGCACGCTTACCTGTTGTACGGATGGGGTGCTGTGTAGGGACAATGTCATTGTCATTGTTGCAGCCTCAGCACCTAGCATCATGCCAGCCACTAACACAGGGTCATTAATATTATTTAAATGAATGAGTCTTATTTCTTAAGCTCACATTCTGTGCCAATAGTAAGCTAGCAGATTCCCCTTTTATAGATAAGAAAACTGACATTCAGACGGGTTAAGTTACATAGTCAAGGTCAGTCAGGCGCATGGGAGAAGTATTACTGATGGAAGTTCACGGGCCTTTCCACCCCGTCTAAAAAGAGCGTGTGCCTGGTTAAAGGCCAATGAGAATATTTATCCACCGTGAGCAGTGAGAGCCTCAACAAGGAGACAAGCCCTGGCTGGTGTGGCTCAGTGGTAGGGCATCTACCTGTGGACCAAGGGGTTGCAGGTTCAATTCCCAGTCAAGGACATGTACCTAGGTTCCAGGTTCGTTCCCTGGCCCGGCTGGGGCACGTGTGGTAGGCAACCAGTTGATGTGTCTCTCTCAGATTGATGTTTCTCTCTCTCTCTCCTCCCTCTCTTCCTCGCTCTCTAAAAATCAGTGGGTTAAAAAAATATATGAGACAAAAGAGAGAGAAACAAGAGTGTTGTCTGCAGCATTGGCCTTGAGGGACCCGAGTCCTGGGTCATAGTGAGCGTCTTTGGGGCACTTACTCTCTAAGCATCTCAGTCTCTTCACCCCCCAGAGGAGCACAACCAGAGTACTGGCCTCCTACGCTTGGTATGAAGGGCAGTTGCCCCGATGTGTGCAACAGCCAGGCCCTGGGCGGTAGTGAGAAAGACACGAGCTATTAGTCGCATGTGGGTGGCATTTCCCTTTAAAGAAAAAGGACGGGGCTTGGCCTCTGTGAGGTCCCCCGGAGAACAGCAGTGAGTGCGCCAGAGACAGAAAGCTGACTCCCCGTCCTCCGCACGCTGTGAAAAATTAGCTTTTTTGCTTAAGAGCACACAGATCCTTGATAAAAGTAAGACATAAAACATGAGCGGAGAGCCGGCTCTGGGAAAATGCCATCTTTTTATTGGCGCTGTTTTAGAGAAAGAGCCGGACTGTATAATACCACCGTAAATACAGCTATTTGTAACGTCAGGGCAACAATGCAGCCCCGGCGCTTGCCTCTTTCATTCCCGCCTCTCGAAAGGCTTCAGAACCAAGCATAAAATCACGGGAAGATGGGAATAATATGTTCATTCATTAGGGTTTCGCCATGACGATTAGCAATGTTCGCCTGCGTCCTTTGGTATGAAGGTTTTTCCCTCTCTGCAGGAATAGTCGTTTCTCTTTGTGTCGAAGCAGCAGAGCCTTTTAAAATTTAAAAACATATTTAAAAGAATGAGGTGCTGGAGCGCCTATCTTGACAAACCATTACATGGCTCCCACCTTCCCCGCTCCCCCCATTCCAGTTGGCTTGGGAACCTCCCGTTCTCATCAAGGGAGCAGATCGAGAGGAAATTATAATTGATTGGAGCAAGGGAGGTATCAAAATTGCTTTGAAAAGAAAAAAGGTACTTAGTGTTACTTTGCCCTTTTATTTTCTCTCTTTCTCTGCCTGTTACACACACACACACACACACACACACACACACACACACACACACACACACACACCTTCCCCCCCTACACAATATGTTCAGACATCTGGTCTACTCAGCATTTCAGGGACAGAGATTAAGTCCGTGCATCTCAGAACATCTGGTCGACCCGAGAGAAAAACACACACACACACACACACACACACACACACACACACACACACACCACTACCACCGCAACCAAACAACACATTAAGGGGTAGCTGGGCTCTTGAGAGATGCAAAGTGTTGACCAGGTAATGGTTTCTAAGAAGGGAGACAGCACTCCCCAAATCCTGGGATTAAAGTAACTCGTTAGCCTCCATTTTTCTGAATTTAATATGAGCTTGCCCCCTGTGACTGAGTCTGTTTTAGATTTTATTCTAAAATGGATCAGATTGTAATTTCTTTTTTTCTAATTTCAAGATTTCTTTTATCCTAGGACAGGGGCAAATTAATTTAGCTTGTGGAGGGGAATTGGTTTTTCTTTAAGTTTTCTGTTCAATTGTTTAAGACCAGAAGTAAAAATGTTGTTTTTATGAACAGAGGAGGGGGGCTGGCAATTGTATGCGTGTGGGTTGGGGGTGGAGGGTGAGTTTGGATGAAGTTAACTTTTAATACTAGAACATTTAAATGTAGAACATAAAGGAGGCATATCTCTCTCACCCCTTTTTTCCCTCCCTTCCTTTCTATCTTCTCTTAACCCCCAACCCCCCACCACACACACACACCACCCTCCGCCCAATAATGAAAGGCATGAATGCTGACGCTGTAAAATTTGGAAAATAAGTCCAGAGATGACCACTGTTAAACCTTTGATTTATTTCCCTCAGGTTGAGATAATGCTGTAGATACAACTTCGAGTTGTTTTTCACATCCTGTTGTATCACGAGCATTTTCTCTTGTCATTAAATATTCATTAGTCATCATTTAAAATGATTTTGAAATATCTGATTATACTATGATTTTACTTAACCATTTATAATGGATGGATATTTAGCTTAAAAAACCCTTTATTATTGTAAACATGGGAGTGATGACCATCTTTATGCGTAAATCATTGCCCCTGGGTTTCATTCAAAGACCGAAGAAGTTCAGAGTGGCTGATGCATAGGATGTAGGGGGTATGACAGGAGATATGGCTAGACAGGTAGGCAAGAAATTGGGTCTTGCCAGCCCCTGTACTCCATGCTAAGGGTTTCGGACTTTATTCAAATAATAATAATAGTAATGATGATGAAGATGAAGATGATTGTAATATTTATTGAGTCTTTACTTTTATTAGACACTTTCCAAATGGTTTTTATTTATTAACTCATTTAATCTTTGTGACAACTCCGAGCCATAGGTATGGATTGCAAAACCCAAGTGCAGAGAAGTTGAGTCATCAGGCCAAGGTCACAAGCTTGGTAGGAACCCAGACTGCAGAGCTAACATAGTTCGCCACGTTGGCCCATTACCTTATAGCAATAGGGAGCCACTGAAGGATTCTGGATGGGAGGTGGGAGGCATGATGAATGGATAGGCATCTTTAGAAGGCTTGCCTTGTCTGCAGTGAGGAGAAGGAATGGAAGGGGCAAGAGTGGAAGCAATAAGACAAAATCCAAGATCGGGGGGCAGATAGTGAGAGCTGGTGGCAGCAAGGATGGGGGAAGCGAATGAATCTAAGGAATGTGTGGGAGGGTGGGTTGATAGGGCTTAGGACTGGAGATAAAGGGACAGGAACTTCAAGCTCGCCTTGCAGATTGGGGCAGCTGGGTGGAGGGTGGGGTCATGTGTTGAGATGAAGGGACAGTTGGTTGACCTCTCCAAGGTCACCCAGACACCAAGTGGAGGAGGAAGGGTTTTGAGTGTGAAAGCCAGGAGTCTGGGGAAGAGACAGTCTGGGAAAGCAAGCTGTGCTTGAGTGAGAGTCCCTTCAACAGGTGGAGACACAGAGAAGAGAACCAGAATTTGAGGATGGAGTCCAAATACCCTCTGCTTGGGTTGATCATGTCACGAACATGGTCCCTCATCTAGAGGCACGAGAATACAGCAAGGGGTGGCCACATGCACAGTCCCCGGCACAGCACGTGGGAGCCCTCTTTGTGTGAGGAAGGGCCAGGAGACAGGAAGAGATGGAGGGTAAGGGGGTGGGTCACTTCTTTCGTTGCCTACCTCCGGGAAGCCCCTCAGACAGAGGCACCTGATTCCATTCAGGGGCCTCCATGAGTGAGGTGACTGAGGGTGTGTGTCTGTGTATTGTGAGGAGAAGGATCCTAAAGACAGCTCAGGCCTTTATATGTAAATCCAGTTGAGTAGGTTTTCTTTTGGGGAGACCTTTGGTCGAATGAAGTTGACAAAGTGGGGGAAAAAATAAGAGTTTTGGAGAGTGGCCATTCTAAATTCGAATCCCAGTGTTTGCATATATTTTTTTGGTCTGGTGATAATGAGAATGCTGGTTTCTCTCCTTGAACAATGTGTTTATCAAACCATAAAATGGGATACTATGGTTACCAACGTGAAATCATCTATTTATCGATCATCTATTTACCCATGAATCATCTATCGAATACGTGTGTAGCTCTTTACAATGTACAAAGCACTTTCCATAAATATTGTCGTTTAGCACCCTTATCACAGCTCTGTCACTTGGGTGTTGAGAACATTCCCATTGAACCGATGGAGAAGCTGAGGAGGAGGCGCAGTGGGGACCTGGGGAGCTCGGATTCCTTGCTCTTTCTATACCCGTCCTTCTCGCCTGCAGTCCCAGGAGAGAGCCCTGACCTCCTAGGAAAATATGGCCCTAGTTTGTCCATGACCTCAGCCCTCTCAGGCCTGGGCGTGGGTTGTGCCAGCCAGGGTTGCACCCTGGTTCTTGCTCACATGTTGAAGATGACGCTGGAGCTCTGAGACGCCAGCGAAACCCCACCAGGGATGGGACCTCTCTCCCTCCTCCCCACCAGCCCCTCTCTCGGGGAAGCCAGAGCAGGCGGGCAGCAGAGGAGTCCATGGCATTTGCACTTTGGTCTCCAGCCAGTGGTCAAGTTCGGTAATTGTGCTTTGATGACCTTGAGGTCTCCCTTGGGATTTCCGGAGACACACTGCTGTCTCTCGTCTCCTGAAAGCCCCCCGTGTCTGTGCAGAGGGGCCACGTGGGAATAGCAGGAGGAGAGCTGGGGTTTTATTACTGGGAGGTCAGTGCCATTGGTGAACAAAATCGACCCTTGACGGCCTCACTACCCGGCTTTCCCAACACAATGCCACACCACGATGCTGCCTCAGAATCCAACTCCACGTCACCCCAAACACACACGGCACTGCCCCCCATCTTGTCTCCTGAAATAACACCACAGCTCAGCCTGGCACCAGGGGTCAAAATAATGCTATGGAAACACAAGGTTACCACCAGCATTCCGCTCTGATCTCACACACAGACCCAACCACAGCACACCTCAACACAGCGCTTCATTCAAATGCAGTGCAACTGACGAATCACCCTTCCACCCAGCATGGCTCCCCACGACAACTCTGGCCCCACAAAGCCCCACGCGGTCCAACGCCCGTTCAGCAATGCCTAATTGGCCCAACGCAATGGAAAGAGAACAGCAAATGAAACAATTGCGTTGGAAAACCCAGTCTCTCTCCTAACCAAACTGTGTGGCCATGTGTGACCGGGGTTTTCCCAGCCTCGGGGCAGGAGGAAGCCAATACCCACACCCTTGGATGGCCAACAGGCAATGTTTCCTCTGACCTTGACTACCACCTCCCCCCCCCCCCCCCCACACACACACACTTTTCCTCGTTCCCTCGCCACCATTAGTCTTGGCTAACCTCGGCCAGGATGTCGTGCCAGCCTGGGCCTTGGAGACAGCGCCAGGAGAGAGTGGGGGGAAGGCTGGGTGTCCTGGGGGTGGGAGCTGTCAGCCTCCCTGGAAAGAGGGCTGTCCCCTGGCAGCGTTGTGTGGTCTCCTTGTCCATCCAAGACAAACCTCAAACCCAACACGCGCTTTGGCCGATGGGAAAAAATAGAACAAACTTTGCTCCCTTTCTCAAGAACTGGACCCAGGGATCCCAGGCTCGGCTCCACTCTTGGTCTTGTTCCTTTTTAAACAAACCGCCTGGCTTTTAAGATCTTCAGAATCCCATTAAAGGCTTTTACCCCTTCACATATTGGAGGCGTCTGATGAAAGGGGGTAGAGGGAGGGAAGGTAATAGGGCCGCGGAGAACAGAGACCAGAGGCCTTAATTTCGCCTGTCTCCTCGGCCGGTAATGGTGTTGGATGTAAACAGTGCTCTGGTGAGCGCCTGAGCGTGATTACAGGACGGCTGGGGAGAGAGGAAGTGTTTGCTAACCGCGAGGAGGAATGTCCCCTTTGAAGGAGTTTGGCATTTATTCTCTGCCCCCTCCTTGTCCCCCTCAGCCCCGGCCCTAAGCCTCTCCTCCCGGCTTGCTTCTCTGGGTTCCCTGAACTGTAAACACAGTGACAGAAATTAGATGTGGGCAAATCTGTTAAACATTTTAAGTCGAAGTGGGGTTGGCAGTTGTCTCCCTCCGCGGGATATGCGAGACGAGGCTAATAACTTCGTAATGGGTCTTTTGTTTTTGTCTGGGGACTGGTGGGAGGGAAGTGGGGGGCCAGGGCCCGAGCCCAGGAGGCCAGGCCGGCTGGAAACCGGGGCCCGGCTGCTGTTAGGGAACCCACTCAAGCTTCATGGTCAAGTTCTCGACCCTTCCTGTGCTCAGAAGGGCAGCCAGTGACCAGCACCCGTCTCAGCACGCCCCCGGCCCCTCGTGCTTCCTTCGGCTGTCTCTTCTTTTCTTCCATCCGTGAAATTCCCAGTGACGTCAATGGGGTTCCATGTGCAGCACACGTGTGATCGTGGGACCCCGGGGCGACACCAGGGAGCAGGCCTTGGCTCTGTGCGCGTTCTGCCTACGTGTTTTGCTGTCTGGAAGGCTCCGCCTGACATCAAGTTCATGTTCTTAATTCTGGTCAGATGGTCGGGGTGGGAGCCGAGAACCCACAGCTGGGAGCTCCGCGAAGTGATCAGGGAGTTAATTCAGCGAGTGAGGTAAATGGTGAGGAGATGCTGGGGAGCACGACCAGGCCGGCCTTTGCCTTCATGGGGAGCTTCGTGTCGGGGTGTTGTGCATTAAAGAAATAATTTCACAGACAGTTATTTAGTTAGCTACCAGGAAAGGGGAGGCAATATGTGCTTTCCCTAGACCAGTGATGGCGGCCCTCTGACACGCGAACTCATTTCTTTGGTTGAGTTTTTCTTTGTTAAATGGCATTTAAATATATAAAATACATGTCAAAAATATAAGTCTTTGTTTTACTATGGTTGCAAATAGCAAAAAATTTCTATATGTGGACACGGCACCAGAGTTAAGTTAGGGTTTTTCAAAATGCTGGCACGCCGAGCTCACAAGGTTCGCCATCACTGCTCTAGACAGTGGGGGGCCGCACATCAAACCCAGGCATCTGGCTCCAGAGCTGATGCTCTTAACACAGCTCTCGCTCCTGTGTCCCCTCAGTGTCCATGTGAACCAAAGGATTTCCGCTGGAATACACGCTGACAACGATCGCCCTGAGTGTTTTAAGTATTAAGATTTTCTTTAATTTTTATTCAGTAGTATTCATTATTGAAGTATTCTTCAATGTCTATTAAGTATTTTCTAGGCCAATCACAGTGCCGGATGTGGGACTTAGAGATAAACTGGTGATGTCAGCGAGGCACTGTGCTAACTGCTTTGCTAAAGTACACGCTCTCAATTGATCTTAGCAGCAGTTACGTAAGGTGAGCACTATTATGACCCCATTTCGCTGACGAGGAGATCAGGGCTTGGAGAAATAAGGAGCCTGCTAGAGGGCACCCAGGGAGTCTGCCACAGAGGCGCTTCTCTCCCCTGCATGGTGCGTGGTCTGCCCTCTGAGTTTGCAGCCCAGTGGGGGCAACAGGCAGTCTGAGGACACAACGCCCTGGAGCAGGGCTGTGGTGCGGAGCTGTGCGGTGCGGGCTGGGGGGACAGAGGAGAAAGCGCCCTTTGCTGGGGTCAGAGTGGAAGACAGCTCGCGGAGGTGGCGACAACTCGGACACTCCTGAGTAATGAGACGTTGCCAGACACGAAGGCGAGGGGTCATTCCCGGCGGAGGTGGAGGTGAGGTGGGGTGGTTACAGCAAGTAAGAAGGTGAGGAAAGTACAAGGAAATGGCGCGTGGGGGGAAACGCTGCAGATGCGCGTGGCTGTGGAAACCCTCGGACAAGGATCCTGGAAAAACAGGCGGAGCCCACGGAGAAGGGCGCTCCACGCCACACCAAGCGTCTTGGCTCCAATCTGCCAACCGCAATGCTTCCAGGGGTGGGCACCGACCCGTCCGAAGGGGACCTCCTCCAAGCATGTGTCTCCGCCGCCAGCCAGCACGGCGCGGCCCCTCCCCACCGTCCAAACGCTGCATCTGCAGAAAGCGCAGGGCTGTGCAACTCCTAGCAGCCTGTCTCGCGCCCCACGAACACATCATTTATTTCCTCTAAGTGCCTGTCTCCCTTTTCCTCAAATATGCTCAGGGTTACAACTTTCCCTGCTTCCCCGGGGAGCGGCCCACTCCGCGCAGCCATCACTCACTCCTAAGGCTGTCTCCAAGCTCTCCTCAGCCTTTCTCCCTGACCCTTGCTAACTGACCAGCTGGAGGGTCAGCTCGCGGCCTCCGCTCTGGTGAAAAACAGCCGCCATGTTGGACCTCATCTGGAACTGGGCACCCCGGGGCGGCATCCTTCTCTCCGCTGCCTCCCCTCCTTAGTTTGAAGGCAGTGTAATTGATGTAGTGCCTCCACACTTCTTTTTTTGACACATCCAACCAGGAAAATGGAGATTTATTTTTTTATAACTTAATCATAAGATTGGTCTCATGGCCAAGTAAGTCTAGTGATGCTGAGATGGATGACGGGTGGCGAACGTAACTTAGAAAAGTTATGAACACAACTTCATTTCACCTCTTTGGGTGTCCTTCTCATCGGTGGAATGAAGACGTGATTGCTGCTCAGCCCTTCTCTATCGCACCCAGCGAGGCGGGCAGGACAAACGTGCAAAGACATGGCAGGCGCCATGAGGCAAGCTACAGAAATAACTTCTTGCCAACAAAAGCTCACTGCCACAATCCAAAGCCAAAAGGAGGCCCCAGTAGGGTGTAAAAGGAGAGACTCATGCAGGTGAATTGTTTGCACACGGGAGAAACCGAGTGTGCCCCCGTATAGAGGGGAGACCCACTTCTATAGAGAAAGTCCTTGCCCTGGTCCCTGACTGGTCCATTTGTATGCAAATGAGGAATCCAAACTTGCAAAGTCTGATTGGTCCAAATAGCACTGTCCCGGTCGGTTGGAATCATGCGTTCAGAGGGGTCGTTGTGGAGCTGCTCTGATTGGTCGGTAAAAATGCAAATGAGGACATAGCTGTGCAGTTCTGGTTGGATGAGGCAGGTCTCATTTCATTGGTTGAAATAGATTCCAGGATCTCCTTTATGAAGCTGGGCTCAGATGGCAGGAATGCAGTGTGGGAGGCTTGGCAGCCCAGTCTGTGGCTTTCTCCTGAAACCCAGCATGCATGAGCGGTCCCCTCTAAGCAGTAGCTGCTAGACTCTGATTAGAAATTGGGGCTCAGTTAACCACAAGGAGTTCTGTTTGACAGGCATATTCCCTCTTGGGGTCAACAGTATCAACAATTATGATGCTGGCAGTAGCAAAATCAGTGATAATAAATGGTGCTTGGGAATGAAAAAGAATCCTTCGGTAAGAACCAGGTTGCATAGGTTTGAACTCCAACTCCTCTATTTAATAGCTGTGTGACCTTGGGCAAGTTGTTTAGCCTCTCTGTGCCTCAGTGCCCTCAACTGTACAAAGATGATAGCTGCTCTTCCTCAAAAAGTTGCCATTCGAATTAAATCAATGACTACAGGATTGCTTAGAGTTGTGCCTGGCACATTGTAAGCACTGTACAGGTGTTTCTTATTGTTGCTATTATTCTTTATGACTTGTTTCTACATTTGCATGCGGAACTCTTGACTTTCTCTTTTTGATAAAAATGTCTCTTTAGCCCTGGCTGGTGTGGCTCAGTTGGTTGGGTGTCAGACAGCTTGTTGGTTCGATTCCCCATCAGGGCACAAGCCTGGGTGGCAGGGCATGCCGGAGGCAGCTGATCAACGTTTCGCTCACATCAATGTTTCTCTCTTACCCTCCCTCTTTTCCTCCCTCCCTCCCTCCCCCTTCCTTTCTAAGAATTAAAAAAAAATTAAATAAAAGCATCTCTCCAGTTTCAGAAGCGTATATTCTGTAATCTGTTCTTGTGAAGTACAAAAATTAGTAGTGTGAAGAAATTGGCAGTAATGAAGACCTGCCTTCATTAGAACCTGTGATAAAAGTCTCTGACACGGTCCAGGCCTGGCCTCAGGGTGAACTAAGACGCACACTTGGGGAACCCTGGCCCGGGAGGGGTGGGCATGCTGTGTGTAACCATCACCTTGTACTCACCCAAGGAATGGTAAAGCTTAAAAAAAAAAAAAAAAAAAAAGAGGCAAAAATGTATGAAAGAGATTAAGGCCCGGCATGAAAACTATTTTTATAGGCAGTTTGGCCTCAGCTTTGAAGTGCAATGGGGAGTGATGTATGGCGATCAGCTTGGATTTCACACCTAGTCAATTCTGTAGCCAGGTAGTGATGGACAGCGTCCTTGGGGCATAGAGGAATGAGGCGGAATTAAGACAAGCTGGGAAATGGCCCCTTGTTGCTAATTCATCTCCCGGAGAGATTCGGATTGGCCAGAGGATGTTTAAACTTGTTTCCCCCTTTAAATTAGAAAGATGGTGTGACAGTATTAAAAAAACAACAACACATTTTGGAACGAGAGAAAAAAAATAGTCACTCCTAGCCCTAACACCCAGGGACAAAAACATTTTCGTTCTGACAGATTGCTAGTTAGTCTTGGTCCACAAGCCGATGTACGATCCTGGTGCTGCGTGTGGGATTCGTTCTTAAATGAGCCTTCATTCTGAACTGGGCACTTTCTCATCCTTTCCACCTCGCTCTTCCCACGGGAGGAAACAAACAACCTGTTCCCAGCATCGTCTCGACGTTCCCAGCATCGCTTTCTTGCTTTGAAAGCGAGAATCCCTCATCGCGTCTGCTACAGGGTAACCCATCTCAAATGGTACCCAGCGCGCGGGCTGCAGCTTGGCCTCCTTTGTTAACGGTTTTATTTTATTCACTTAGGTGTTTATTTCAGTCGCAGTTATGGGGGTGGCATTGGTTAAGATTATATAGGTTTCGAGTGTACAATTCTATGATACGACATCTGTATATTGTGTGCCACCACCCAAAGTCAGACCTTCTTCTGTCACCATGTCATGGCCAGTGGTGGAGAGGTTGTGGAGAAAAGGACCCTCATTCGCCGCTGGTGGGAATGTAAACTGGTACAGCGACTATGGAAAACATTCTGGAGACTCCTCAAAAAATGAAGAATAGGGTTACCATATGACCCAGCAACCCTTCTTCTGGGTATCGATCGACCCCCCCAAATTGGAAAACATTCATTTGCAAAAAATTTATGCACCCCTGTGTTCATTACAGCATTATTCACGTGGACAAGGCATAGAAACAACCAAAGTGTCCTTCAATAGAAGATGAGATCAAGGTTTTAAAATGGAGCGAGTGGCATGTCGCGGTTCTGCGGCCGGCGGCGTTAATTTAGACCCTGTGCCCACGTGGCCAGCCGTGGTGTCCAAGGTCGGAATTGACTCATTCGTGGGCCATGAGGCCCCACCCCCACCCAGTTCGCAGGACCTCAGGCCCAGCAGAGCACCAGCCTGCTCCTGAGGTCGCCATGGGAACGAGGTAGCTGCTGCAAGCACGGGACTTGGGGATCCCTCGGGGCTCCCCTCCCTCAGCCCACACGTCCCTTGGACACGCCGGCCTGTTCTGGTCTTAGGACTTGGCATCTGCCATTCCCACTGCCAAAGACCCTGTTCCCAGCCCACCTGCCCTCCCCCTAACCGTTCCCCAAACTCAGTTTCTTGTATCTAGGGCTCAGCTCCCCATGCTGTGGACCCAGCACCAACAATACCATGTCTCCCGGCCCCTCAGCGGCGCCCTTTAGGCTCTGGCGAGGCTCCCACACATGGAATTCCAGCGGAATCTCAGTCCCCTCCTGACCCTGCTTGGCTGTGCCTAGGCTGTCCCCAACCCCCGCTCCCCCGGGCCCTGCAAGGTCCCTTCTACTCCTCATTCTACATTTGGGGAAACAGAGGCAGGCAGAGGTTAAGCAACTTTCCCACAGTCACACGGCACATGAGCAGCCAAACCGCAAACACAAACCCCGAATCCGTCTGAATTCAAAGCCTCTCTGTTCTCCCGGGGCCTCTATTAGACCCTGCGGATTGCCAAAGAGCCGGAAGCAAGACTGTGGATTCCCAAGTGCCCAGCTGCCCCCCTCACGGACTTTTCCTCCCAGAGTCTGCCATCCGGCTGCGGAAGGAGCCACTAACTCATTGCTCAACTGGCACCTCTTCTGGTTTATTCATCTGTAAAATGGGCTTAATAATAGCAGGGGTGTTGTGGGCCAGGTTAATTAACGTTTGGACAAGTTCTCTGAGATTCCCTGGATGAAAGGTGCGAGGGAAGTGCCAGGGTTATTAAGGCAGAGACCTCTGCCAGGCCAATTTAGGGCTCCCCACATTTCCCACCTGGCAGCCTGCGCAGTGATTGCTGACTCAGGAAGTAATGACCAGGGCTGGCGATACCCGGGCAGCAGGCCTCGTGTGACAGCGGAGGGTATGGGTGGTGGTGGCTTTGCATGGGAATGCTCTCATTCCTTGTTGGCGGTTCGCCCTTCCATCTTGAGAACTGTGATTCCATCCGCGTGTGGCCCTTGGCTGGGGCTTAAGGATGTTGGTGGAAGGGAATAACAGGATTGGCGAGGATCCACGGACTGTGGACTTTGAGAAGGAAACAGCTGCAAGAAGGTGTCTTTGTGGTGAATTGGGCCCCAAATCACAGCCAGCAGCCACTGCTCAGGGATGCCTCCCAGGCACACTGATTTCAGCTGCCAGGCACCTGCAGGATGCTCCTGTCTCTGCCACCGCTTATAAAGGCGTTCCTGGTATCGTATTTGACCAATGGGCTGCGACCTGTCCCATCCAATCAGACCTGCACAGTTATATCTTCATTTGCATCCGTATTGACCAACCAGAACAGCTCCGTAACAATAAGTCAGGTCATGTGAAACCAAACAATCAGAACAGTGCTATTTGGACTGTGCAAATTTGGATTCCTCATTTGCATAAAAATAGACCAATCAGAGCTGGGGCAAGCAGTTTCTTTATAAGCAGGCCTCCCCTTTGTCTCAGGGGAGCCCACTCATGTTTCCTCAGTGGCTGTGCTTCTCCAGTTTGCAAACTGTGTACCTGAGTAAACTTTCTCCTTGCTCTGCACCCAGATTATGGACTTCTCAACAGATTGGTGGCAGCGACCTTTTGTTGACAAACTTTTGTCTCTGTGGGAAAGATGACAGTCAGTGCTTTAGGCATTCCAAGTGCCTGGAAATACAGAAGTGTGAAAGGGAGGAATTCAATAGACCTATAGGTGGGGCAGCTGGGAGATGAGTGGATTTCACACAATAATGCCCCCCAGTCGCAGAAAGGTATGGCCTGTATGGGATTGTCACCCCATCGTTCTGCTTCTCCTTTTATTAAATTGTTCCGGTGCACCCTGACTATCATTTAATTAAGCTTTTTACTTTAGAATAGTGTCAGGTTAACAGAACAATAATGAAGATAGAACAGAGAGCTTCCGTATATCCCAAACCCAGTTTCCACTATTATTTATCTTTTAATTTTTTTATTATTTATTTTAGAGGATGGGGGGGGGGGAGAGAGAGAGAGAGAGAGAGAGAGAGAGAGAGAGAGAGAGAGAGAGAGAGAGAAAGAAACATCAATGTGAGAGAGAAACATTCATCAGTTGCCTCCAGTAAGTGCCCTGATTGGGGATCTAACCCACCACTTTTTGGTGTCTGGGATGATGTTCCAACCCACTGAACCACACTGGCCATGGCTGCCCTTATTAACATCTCATGTTAGGTGATAACTTTGCCGCCACTAATGAACTAACATGCATATGTTATTGTTATTAGAGTCATACTTTATTTTAACTAACTTTTTACCTAATATCCTCTTTCCATCTTGAATCCCACATGGGACACCATGCTACATGCAGTTGACATGTCACCTTAGGCTTCTCTTGGCTGTGGCAGTTTCCCAGGCTTTCCTTGTTTTTGATGGCCTTGGTAGACGACCTTTGACCTTTTGAGGCACACCGCTCAGGTATTTTGTAGGGGGGTTGTTTGATGTTTTTCTCATTAGACTCAGATGATGGGTGTTGGGGTGAAAGGCACACAAGAGGTGGGTTGCCGTTCCCATCACAGCTTGCACGGGCACATACCTATGACCATTGATGTCAGCTTTTATGGAATGACGTAGGCAGCGACAATCATTTGTCAGGAGCTGATTATCTTTAAAATTTAGTTTTATATCATGAGCCATTGCAAACCTATAGAAAAGAATATAATTGAGTTGCTCCTTCAATGTGTTTTTAAGGTCCATGAGGACTTGTTCGGGATGTTTCTTTCCAGCCCATAGTTCTGTGCTCACCTATCACCTAAATGAAAGCAGGAAATGAACCTGGGTTAAAAAGAAATCCAACTTGATAGGTGGGTGGATGGATGGATGGATGGATGGGTGGAGAGAAGGAAGGAAGGAAGGAAGGAAGGACGGATGGACGGATGGGTGGATGGAAGGAAGGAAGGAAAGAAGGAAGGAAGGAAGAAAGGAAGGAAGGGTAGATGGATGGATGGGTGGATGGATGGATGGGTGGATGGATGGATGGGTGGATGGATGGATGGGTGGAGAGAAGGAAGGAAAGAAGGAAGGAAGGAAGAAAGGAAGGAAGGGTAGATGGATGGATGGGTGGATGGATGGATGGATGGGTGGATGGATGGATGGGTGGAGAGAAGGAAGGAAGGCAGGAGGATGGATGGATGAACGGATGGGTGGATAGAAGGAAGGAAGGAAGAAAGGAAGGAAGGGTAGATGGATGGATGGGTGGGTGGATGGATGGATGGGTGGATGGATGGATGGGTGGAGAGAAGGAAGGAAGGCAGGAGGATGGATGGATGAACGGATGGGTGGATAGAAGGAAGGAAGAAAGGGAGGGAGGGAAGAAGGAAGGAAGGAAGGAAGAAGGAAGGAAGGAAGGGAAGGTAGGTAGAGAATGGGTGGATGACTAAGAGAGGTAATCAGTGCCCCTTCTACAAATGAACCTTCTCTCTCTAGTTCCTTGAGATCAGAGGAAGGCACTCACCCACGTTTGCCTCCGCCTTACAACTGTTCTGTGGCGTTGAGCCAGCAGCTAACCTGTCGTTTCCTTGCTCGTAAAGGAGCTAATGACATTGTCTTGGGGCTGGTGGTGTGGTGGGTGTTCAGAAAACTAATTGGGTGGTTGTGAGCGGCTTTGAGCTCTCCAGATGAAAGGTGCCGTGGAGATGAGCGCTTCTTATCCGTGTTCCCTGGGGTTTCCTTTCACTGCTTCTGCCGGCTCCCAGGGGGACTCCCCTCAGCCTCCCGGGGGGCTGTGCTGCCCCAGAGCGAGTTTTACTTGGAGCAGGAGCCTGTCTTTCATCGGAGTGGCTCTTCCCTGGGGCCCTTCGGCAGAAGGCTTCCAGGTGGGAGAGGTGCAGTCCTAGGAACTCGCTGCCCTGCCTCATTTCCTTCCAGAAGGTTTGATTTTCCCAGATACCAACCAGGTCGTGCCGTGCAGGGCAGCCTGGGAACAGCCTCCCTGCCCTCCTCCTGGCATGATAAAAGTGGGGGTCCCTCCACGTCCTATTTTTGGAAGTCCCACCTGTTGGCAAGACCTGGGCTTAGAACTAGAGACCAGGTGTCTGCCATCTGGTGTCCAGAGAGACCTGGATTCATTTACAGCCACAGCCAGCTCACGGCCTCCCTCCTCCCCACATGTGGCGCCCCAGGCGGAAGGCATGGGACGCATGTATCTTTCAGTGCGTGCATTTCTGATAGAAGAACGAGGTCCCGGGCTTTGGCACAAGCAAGATGGTTCGGATTCACAACTGTGTTCTCTTGGACTAACTGTGTAATCACCCTGCTGTCCACTTTTTTTTTTAAATCTGAAAAGTGGGGCTACAGTGCCCACCACACGGGGTTGTTGGGAGGATTTAATGAGACGGTGCAGCTTCCAGCGCCCAGCAGTTGGTTTCTCTCCCCGTTTCCTCTTGTCTGCGTCTGAGGGTCCTTCCACTTGTTCATCCGTTCATTGGCTGAGCCTGTGTGTGTCCTGCGGGGGGGTCGGGCCTGCAGCCTCCATGTAGCAGGACGACGCTCTAACCACTGAGCTCCCCGGCCAGGGCTGCAGGCATGAGATGTCGGGAGCCTCTTACGACTCTGACCGCGTGGGAACACCGAGGGGCGGCGCTGCAGAGACGGCGTGGGTTCCGTCCTGGGCGGGGATGGCTGTGTTCCATTTAGAAAGTTTGTGAATTTCTGAATTCTGACTCACACCCAGCCCTGGGGTTTTGGCTTAGGGATCAGGGGCCCGTATTTCTTTTTATGGTGACCTGGTGCTTCTGGCAAGCATTCGCGTCTAAAGTGAGTTAATTTAGATACACACACACACACACACACACACACACAAGTGAATACTAATGAGAGGCGTGCCCAGATCTGGCTTGCAGCACGGAGTGGTTCAGAAGTTGCGGGCGTTGAGGGAACCTGGCCTGGGGGGTATTTTCCATCCCTTTAATGACCCCACAGCCGACTTTTCTGGTTCTTTCCTTTACCCTCTGCCGCGGTCACCACGCCACCCGTCCCGCCTCCAGCCCCGGCTCATGCCTGCCCGATGGTTCGTTAATGAACGACCCTGTCTTACCCATAAAACCCTGTGTGGCGCCAAAAGCTCAGTCCACATTCCCGACACTTTCAGAGACCAACCTGGAGGCCACCGAGGACCCTCGCAGGAAGAACAAAGATCTTCCCTGGAGAGGGCGGGGGCGGGGGGGTGGGCAGGAGCCCCGGCCCTCAGAGCGCGGTCCTGGGAGGGCTGGGTGAAGGCCGGGCTTCGAGGCCACACTCACCAGACTGCTTGTTCTGGAAGAACATCTTCCTGCCCAAGTGGTTCTTAGAACAGCAAACGGCATTCGCTCCCTCAAACGAGGGGCTTAGACCTGAACCCGAGTCCAGCCAGGAGCGGCGAGCGGCCACGGTGCTATAAAGAAATGATGTTATTATGTCCAAGGGATGCCATTAAAACTCTGTTACAAACCCAGTGTGCCAGAGAATGGACCCGGGAAGGAATTATTAGCCACCCCGCTATTTGATCTCTTTTATGATCCAGTGAGTCACCCAGCACCATGCTCGAGAAGGTGAATAATGAAAACCGCAAGCCTGTTGATTTAGAAACAGGCCCAGAATTCCCTGTTCTTTAACCTCAGATGCCCTCGACGGTGTGACTTGCCCTAAATCAAACAGGACATCAGATGCCAGTGGGCCTCTCCCTCCTCCCGAGAGGCAGTTGAAGAGGTGATTGGCGTAGAGGGGGCATAAAATCCCGTTCAGGATGATGGATAGCGGGGGGAAGGGCCAGTGGCCGGGGCTGAGAGACACGCCTTTGTTTCTACGCGCCCCTTGTCTGCAGGGCTTGAGGCTCCAAAGCTGCCTTTGTCCAAGCCCCTGGCTTCTCAGGGACCCGGGGAAGGGAGCTCAGGCGGCCGGATGCTCTGTCCCAACAGCCGCCGTCTTGCCTCCCCTTTTCCCTCCTATAAAGAGGTTATGAGGAGCAGGACCAATCAGGTTCCATCAGAACATGACCCATCACTGAGCAATCTTGGGACAGTTACGGACGGGCCCTGAGCCTCAGTTTCCACGTCTGTGAAATGACAGCCCTGGTCGCGTGCTTACTCCACGCCCAGCACGATGATAACGTGTCTCCTCTGCGCCACGTGCCGGCTTGTTTCATCCCTCACGGCTTGATCACGGCCTGGCCACGTGGGCGACGCTCTCCTGAGAACTTTCCCTAAGAACTTTCCCTCTGCTGAATCCTCATGGTGCCTTTATGAGGTCGCCCTAAGACCGGGCCCTGCAGGAGCAGAGCTGGAGAACGACTGGATGCAAGTTGTTTATTGGGGAGATCTCAGGAGGCTAAGGAAGGGAGGGAGGGAGGGGAGGGAGGGAGGGAGGGAGGGAGGCTGGAAAGGAAGAGCTAGTCAAACCATAGCCTCGCCCCCTAGCAGCACCCCTACTGTGGACGACTGGGGTGAAGTCGCCATGGAGACCTCTGGGAAGAGTGCATGGGCCACACCCAGGTGTCTTGCAAGAGGGGGAGGGAGAGGGGAGTTAGGCGTCAACTCTAGTCGATTGCAGTGGAAGAGTCTTAACTCCTGGCCCCCAACCTGTCCCATGTGCCAGCCCAGGGTCCTGGCGACACCAGCCCCTCCAGCAAAGAAGGACACGCGCTTCTGTTTGGAAGCCGTTGGGTTGGCCTGCGTGGAAATGGTGTAGGGAGGGTGTGGGTGTGTCCCCACCGTGGCCACCACTGGTCCACGCTGGGGATTTGAAGACGGAGCCACGGAGGCTTGAAAGTCTTCCCAGAGGCTCCCCAGTGGCGCGTGGGGGAGCCAGGATCCACACCCAGTCCACGCGGAAGCTCGGGGCTCCCCGTCAGAGCCCTCACGGCGGTATCGCTCCCATTTCACAGATGAAGAGGCTGAGGTTCAGGGGGCGGAGTGACTTTGGCAGGTTAGCCGGAGCCAGGATTGAAACGTGGCGCTCACTGACTTCAAAGCCAGGGTCGGCCTTGGCACACGGCGTTCCTGGGGCCTGCCGGGGTGTCCCTGGGTGATCCTGCATCAGAACAGTGCCCCCGTGTCCTGAACCAGCGGCTCAGGCTAGAGGGGCCTCCCTGGGCCTCAGTTTCCCCATCTGTGAAGAGGGAACCATTGCAATTCGTACCTTCTAGTAAACACTTCCTAGTACTTGGTCCTTAGGGTGACCCTGCCAAGCACTTTCTACCTGTCCCGTGGGACACTCCTGTTACTGTTGTGTCACTGGAGCTGCTAAGGTATACTTCTCGCCCAGAAGGGCTCAGATCCCGCGGTAAAGATGGATGCAGGAGAGGTGAGTCGTGTCCCTCCCCACACATACCATCGCAGCGCTGCCGTGAACTTCAAAGGGAGGCGGACGCGTGACTTGCTGTACGTGCAGCGGGAGGGAGCAGGGAGCGCCCGGAGGCCGCTGGGCAGCTGGCCGAGATCACGCTGGGGCGTCCTGTTCACTCCCTGCAGATAGCATCGCCCGTGGACCGTGGGAAGGACGGAAGGATGCTCGGGGTCAGCCTTCACCTTCGTGGTTGTTTAAATATCGATTGTAACGCATCTGCGACTGACGGGCTCGGGGGTGTTTGAGGGCAGCCCATCTAGCCCCTGGAAACTTCATTCTAGAGTCTTAAATCCTCTCAGCCATCCTCTTTCCAGCTGAGAAAGTGTTAAGCAGCTCCTCGTAAGTGACTGTAATATTGGGGAAAACCCTAAGATCCCAGCGTTCTCCATCGTAATGAAACTGCCAGGGAACAGCCGTGCCCGATTGAGATCCTCACAGGCCAGAAAGGGCGGCGCTGCTCACTGGATTTCAGGAAGGAAGGGCTCTGTGGACAGAGACGTTAGGCAGAGAACTTGTTTTAAAAAAATGCAAGAGTTTTCTAAACGGCAGGACTTCCCGGAGCCTGTTCTAGGCTCGTGTGCGTGTTGCCAATTTCCCCCGAGGAGGATTTCATAGGCCATGTTTTGCAAACTCTTTTGGAACCCGGACTTTAATTTATGGAGTGAGTGTCCGGTGAGATTGGCTTCCTGGGGAACATTGGTCAAGGCCACCCCATGAAGTAAGGGAGGCACAGCATTTAGAAGAATGCACACACATGTAGCATGTGCTGGGGGAGAGCAAGTGTCGCTTTCGTTACTATAGAGTGGGCTGACCTTCAGTCCCCTCCAAGGCCACAAACGTATGATTCTAGTTAGAGTGTCATCGCAAAAAAAACATGATGCAGGCTTTCTGGCTTGGAAGAGATGAAACCACCAACAACCCCAAACAAACAAAACTGAAATCGCCCAGCCAGCGTGGCTCAGTGGTTGAGCATTGACCTATGAACCAGGAGGTCATGGTTTGATTCCCAGTCAGGGCACATGCCTGGTTGTGGGCTCCATCCCCAGTGTGGGGTGTGCGGGAGGCAGCTGATTGATGATTCTCTCTCATCATTGATGTTTCTCTCTCTCTCCTCCCTTCCTCTCTGAAATCAATAAAAATATATTTTTAAAAACCCCACCAATCTGAAATCAAATAATAAGGCAAGTCCAATCTCCAAGGAAAAGCGCAGGGCACCCGTTCTGGAGGAAATGTGGTGTCTTGGAAAGGTGCTATCCGTGGTGGCAGGCGGGCGGGACATGCAGTGGCTATGAGCACACAGGAGCCCTCACTGCCTGGGGCCCTGGGCCTGTTAACTATCAAACTGAAACATAGATTAGCAACCTTGACGTTGCCTGGGAGGTCTTTTTCTTAGGGAGAGTTAGGTCCTTTCCCACCTACTCACCACTCCAGCTTTTGTTTGGAGACCTGGTAAAGTGCCTGCTTGCGTAGCCCCATGTGCCTAAACATTTGGAGCTCCAGGTCGAAGGCAGCTCCTGTATCAGGGAGAGAGTGGGCGATGGTTCCCATGTGCATCTCCAGTTCGGGCTCTGCACCGACAAAACCCCGCACCCTGGCAGACCAGCTTTCCTGCTTTCAGCCCCGCGTCCCCGTCACTTCCCCGACCCCTGCTCTTTCTCTCTTCTCCTCTTCTTCATAAAGAACAGCCACGTAATCAGACCCTGGAATGTGCCTTGGCCCGAGGAATAAACTCAGGCAGCTTGGTTTATTAGCTGTTTCCATGGGAGAGAACTCTTGGGGCCAAACAGATATTTACAAATATTAAAAGCACGATGCTAATCCCCAGCAGTGTCAGGAGGCCCGTCTGAAGATGAAGAGCTTCTCCGAGAAGCTGTGCTGATTTTCCTACCCCCTCTCTTCCTCTGGCCCCTCATCCTTCCTGCTCTCGGCCGATCTCTAACGAGAAGGCCTCCAGCAGAAATTCTTCACTACCTTTGGGAGTTCAGGACCTGAGGGCTTGAGATTTACTACTTTGGGGGACCAGACTGGAAATGGGGTTTTGAGAGTTGAGTGTTCTGAAATATTCAGTGGAATAACCAGCTAAGAGCCTGGCGAGCAGATGCCAGTATCTTATAAGGGGTGCTTCTAGCCTCACAGCTCCCCAGAGTGGTCGGAGGGCAGAGTTCAGAGTCACATTGGCCTCTTCCAAGTATTTTCATTCAACAGAGGTGCATTGAACCCCGCACGTAGAGGCAGCGAGCGTGTTCCGCGTTGGAGTCACCAGGGTAATCTGTCCGGGCCTGGATGGAAAGCAGACATCGCCAAAGGTCCTTCAAGCAGAGAGAGTTTAATGCCGGGGACTGAATTCATAGGTAATGCAGAGCCGAGGAGGCAAGCAGGGGGCAGGGAGGCAACTCAGACATGACCAGTAGCAGGAATCACTGTTACCCCCGGGAAAGGGACAAAAGGAGGAGCTTGTATTACTAGAGCCCAGGTGCCAGGACCTCCAAGCGGAACCAAAGGCAGAGAGTAGCTGTAGCTGCCCCCAAAGCCTGGTGGCTGGAGTGAGGACTATCTTGGCTGCTTCCTTTTTCCTCCCGTCAGTCTTCCACCAGTGCCTCCCATTGGCTGAGCCTGACAGGGAAGCTGGAAGGCAAAGGAGCTTGGGAAATGTAGTTCCCTGTGCTTTGGAACAGGCACATGGCTGGCACAAATGGTGAAAGAGACCCACACAGTCCTGCTGTCTTGGAAAGATGGGGGGCACTGATTATTGCCTGGCCCTACCCATACCCTTGACACTCATCTCCCAAATCAAAAGTAAATCAAAACGGGTGAGAGGTCCCAGTCTTTCAACATTTTTTCCTTCATTTGAAAATTTGGCAACGTTCTAAGGCAGCGGTTCTAAACCTGTGGGTCGCGACCCCTCTGGCGGTCGAACGACCCTTTCACAGGGGTCGCCTAAGACCATCCTGCATATCAGATATTTACATGGCGATTCATAACAGTAGCAACATGACAGTTATGAAGTAGCAACAAAAATAATTTTATGGTTGGGTCACAACATGAGGAACTGTATTTAAAGGGCCAGAAGGTTGAGAACCACAGCAAGGAAGGAAATGCACATAGTGGATGAGCAAAGACTGGGATGAACGAGTCCCTACTGGCATCACTTTAGCTTCAGGTCCCCAAACTGAACTGAGCAATGCGGCTTCCAGCCCTGAAACAACTTTCCCTTTAATAGAAGACCCAGCACTTGCAGATGCTGGGCATGCTGTGCGATGCTTTCCACACAGTCTGGTTAAGCCTTATGTCATTAAACTCACTTAATCCCACGAGGTGTCCTCTCTTATTATATCCAATTTATAGACATAATAATTAGAAATCCAACGTTTGGATATGTTATCACCTATTATGTTCATTTATTACATTACCAGGAAGTGGTCGAGCCAGATTTGGAGGAAGTTAAACTGCTTTCAGAACCCATGTTTTTAGCCACTCCTGATACTGCCTCCAATTATTGGTCTTGCACGTGGGAGTTGCCTGATGAAAGTCTATTTAATTGTGTGGCAGATGAAAGGAAAATGGCACTATGTCAGGTAGGGTTTAGTTCAGTGCTAGAGAAGTAACCCCAAATAACTGTAGCTTAAATGATGTAGGTCCTTATTCCTCTTACATGGTGTGGCCATTCTGAACCTTGGAGTTTTGTTTTTTTGTGTGTGTGTGTGTGTTTTGTTTGTTTTTAATTAAAATGATTTAGTGACACTTTTTTTCTTTTATTTTTTTGGTGTGGTGTCTACAAACATATTTTGCACTTTTTTCATGCAATAAACAATATCTCAAGAAAAACGATTTTAAATATAATGTTACATGCAATAAACAAATTACTCAAGAAAAATGATCTTAAATATAATATTACATGCAGTAAACATTAATATTTCAAGAAAAAAAGGATTTGAAGTATAATTATATTACCAAAACTGTACTAACATAGTATGATATCACAAAAGTTGTAGGAAATATTAAAAATCTACAAATAACAGGATTACTTCTATTATATTCTAAATTTGTTTTTCCTTTGGCTCTATTTTTGTTCATTAGTTTATGTTGTTCATTATATTCCACAAATGAGTGAGATCATGTGATATTTATCTTTCTCCAGCTGGCTTATTTCACTTAGCACAATGCTCTCCAGGTCCATCCATGCTGTTGCAAATGGTAAGCGTTCCTTCTTTTTTACAGTAGCATAGTATTCCATTGTGTAGATGTACCACAGTTTTTTAATCCACTCAGATGGACACTTAGGCTATTTCCAAATCTTAGCTATTGTAAATTGTGCTGCTGTGAACATAGGGGTGCATATATCTTTTCTAATTGGTGTTTCTGACTTCTTGAGATATATTTCTAGAAGTGGGATTATTGGGTCAAATGAGAGTTCCATTTTTAATGAACCTTGGAGTTTTTTGGCAGCTTAGGTTTTTTTTCTATCTTTTTTCTTTATTATCCTTAATATGCTTTCTTTGCCGACACTTGTCTAGGTATTTTACCATTAAGTCTAGCTGGTGGTAAAAGGAAAATGAAGGGTGGAAAAAAATTCTCCTTCATTCTAAGGGCAAGACTGAGCTATTACACACATTTTTATCTGCCCCATTGGCCAGAAAATAATCACATATTCCCACCTAGCTGCAAGGGAGGCTGGAAGTAGGCATCCTAACTGTAATCCAATTATTCTATCAATACAGTATAATATCACTGATATTGAGTGATAATTATCTGATTCTTCTTAAAGAAGCTTTCCCCTTGTTTTATCTCAGCTAACATGTAAATCTTCAATTTGGGCTAATTTTATTTTCAGTTTATTCATGAGACAACTGGGGACAAGAGAGGCAAAATGATTTGCGCCAGGTCACCAAATGAGTCAATTATGTGAGGAATGAGGTTTGAAGGGGAATTAATTTTATAAATTCACTTATGAATTTTTTATACTTAATTTTTTATTAAGTTTTTGTTTCCATATATAACTTCATTGCTGTGTTAGAACTGGATGACAAATTCTTATGCAATGGAGACCCTGTGCCTATAAACACCCTTTGTATCATGTGCGAGCTGCTCAGCTACAGTCATGGCCATTAGAGATGGGGGTAGTTCTGAGAAATGCATTGTTGGGTGATTTTGTTATGTGAACATTATAGGTCGCACCTACACAATCTAGATGGTATAGCTACTACACATCTAGGCTACACGGCATCCCACCACTGTAAATGTGACCCATCATCGACAAAAATGTCTATGAGGTGCATGACTATGTTAGGAATTACTACTGAGAATATTACCAAACCCATTTTTTGACATTTGCACAATTCTAGTAAGTCTGAACTAAGCCATTCATCTAAAAGCTCACGTGTCTGGAGGGTTTAGTTAAGAAATATTTGTTTTTGTGGACGGAAACTCACTCAGTCCAGTTCAAGCCCAAAGGATGAATGGGAACATCAGATGATAGCCTGGGAACCAGGTCAGAACCACAATTTAGGAGATCCCATTCATTGGGAATTCATGGTCTACACCCATGTGGTGAAGAGTTGTGTAGACAAGCAAGCATTGTCATGACATGGAAACAGTGACCCCAAAACTCATCTCTTAGACACACATCCCCTCCCCCAGACATCTGCCCCACCCACTTGACAAAAGCATAACCGCCACCAGTGCGTGAACACCTCTGTCGAACACTCCCTCTCAGGGTGCCAGATGCTTTAGGTGTCTGACCGTTTAGGCAAACACCATGCAAAGGGATTGCCACGTGGAATTGCAAATTGTGCAAAAGATGCAGGATTTCATGCCGTGGACGGGAAGTCTGCCGGAGAGCGGCTCTCATGGCGAGCAAAGCATTTGATGGATGAGAGCGCGGTCACAGCAGGCCAGTTGACACGTCAGGTGCTTCAAAGGGAATGATTTGTGTATCAAAGGATTCAGAGGGGCCCCGAGGAGCACTGATGAAGCCCTCCAGTGTTTCTGGGGAAAAAATACCCTCTCTGTGATCCTGCTGCAAATGTCAAATGTGAAGGGAATATGTCATGTCATGGTCCCCCAATACCTACCTATCTGCCTATCTATCGATAGAGATCGTCTCCAAGGACTTGCCAAAACTTGATCGAAGCTTTGTTCATGCGAAGACGGCGACCCTGGTTGACACGAGCGCTGGACGGCTGTGAGACAGGCGAAGAGAGCTTGCTTTTATGATTTTCAGTTGGAAGAGTTTCCAACCGCCTGGGGTTCCTTGACTGTTTTATTAGGTTGTGAGGTTGATTGAATATTTCTCCTTCCGAGGTGGAGATGCAGATCTGGACTTGCCTGTTGGACTTTCTTAAATTTATTTCTATTATTATTATTTTTTAAATCCTCACCGGGGGATATTTTTCCATTGATTTTTTAGGAGAGTGGAAGAGAGAGGGAAAGACAGAGAGAAACGTCGGTGTGAGAGAAGCACATGGATAGCTTGTCTCCTGCATGCGCCCTGACCAGTGCCCGGGCTGGGGAGGAGCCTGCAACCCAGGTATATGCCCTTGACCGAATCGAACCGGACCCTTCGGTCTTCAGGCTGACACTCTACCCACTGAGCCAAACCGGCTAGGGAGCCTGTTGGACTTTTAGCTTCAGCTGGAAGGTTTTGCTGCGCGAGGGAGGCTGTGATGGGAGACCATCAATTCTTGGCAGCCTTTGTGGGCACCAGAGTTATAAAGATGCTGCTGCTGCTGCTGATTAATAAACAAACAAACAATAACAACAAACATTAACTGGGCTTTCAGTATGTCCCAGGCACTATGCCAAACGCCGTGCGTGAGTTATGTCATTCAGTCCTCGGATGACCCTGCAAGCTCACTGCTGTTTTATTCCCATTTAACAGTTGAAGGTATGAAGGTTTAGCAAAGTCAAATATTTTGCCATAAGGTTCAACATTGATTCCTTTGGGAGACGAAGTCCCTCTTTTAAATTTGTGGTAAGAACGTTTAACACGACGCAGAACGCATTTTAAAGTGTACAGCAGCACGGTATTGTCCACTCCAGGCATGATACTGTACAGGGGAGCTCTAGAAACGTAGTCTTCTTACAGAACGGAAACTTTATACACATCGAGCGGTAATTCCTCCCGCCCCTGGCAACCACCATTCGACTCTCTGCTTCCATGAGTTCGGCTACTTTAGATTCCTCTTGTACGTGGAGTCAGACTTTGCCCTTCTGGGACTGTTCTCTCGCTCAGTATGATGTCCACCAGGCCAGCCAGGCTGCCACCGATGAGGATTTTCCTCTTCCTTGTTTAAGGCTGCATGATAGTCCAGCCTCTGTATGTGCCACAGTTTCTTTATGCTAAACCCCCTTGCGGTTCTTGCAAGTTGATCAAACAGAAAGGAATGGACAGACATTGCCGCTTGGATTTGAGATCCGAATCAATCCGTGTTCACATCTGAGCTTGTTACTTCTGACTACAAACCTTGGGCAAGTGACATAACTTATATCCCATAACCACCATTACACTTTTGTGTTGAGGACATTTAAGATCTATACTCTTAGTAACTTTCAAGTGTATAGTACAATGCTATTGACTACTAGAGGCCCGATGCATGAAATTCCTGCAAGAGTAGGCCTTCCTTCCCCCAGCTGTCTGCGCCGGCTTCCCTCTGGTACCCAGGACCCGGGCTTCCCTCGCAGCCCCGGCTTTGTCCGGAAGGTCATCCGGAAGGACGTCTGGTCTAATTAGCATATTATGCTTTTATTATTATAGATAGTCACCATGCTGTACATTGCATTCCTAGAACTTATTCAGCGGATAACTGGAAATCTGTGTGCTTGGTCAGAATAATTCTGATGTTCTTTTTCTCACAGTCTCATAACCAAATCCAGCCAACTCTCCCATCTCTCACCACCTCTCCCAAGTTTTGCTCCCAATAGTAACACACACATATGTACTGCACTTTGCAAAAGACAGAGGATTTTAAAATTATCCTCCCACCTCAGACCCACAATGGCGGAATTAATCCCATTTGCAGATATGGAAAGTGAGGCTCAGAGAGGTTAAAGGACTGGCCTCAGGCTGCACAGCTAGGAAACATTCTCCCTCATGGCACTCATAGTTCTCCTGACCCGAAACTACGCGTCCAGCCTGGCCTCACTGACGACTCATCCTAAGCCTGCCGATGTCTGACAGCCGCGTTGGTGGAGGAACCACTGGTTTTTCCTGGCAATTTCCCTGTCAGTTTAGAACTCAGCAATGCGCGTCCAGTGGGCACTACGTGAGTTTTCTCCGGGAGGGCACCCTCAGGTCCCTTAGATACCAGCTGCCAGGGAAGGCCAGCCCCATCTCTGCACACAACAGTCCGACTCCTGACGGTTTCCTTATGTATCACCCAGGCAGGCAAATGCAGTTACCCAGTGACATCCGTGCCCAAACCTGAACTTATTTGCAGTAACTACACCTGCTTCTCCAGTAAGGAGCTCCTGCGTAATTGAGTGGATGGGGCAGGAATTAGATCTGGGCCCATGATCTATACAGCCTGCCCAGGGCTTAGTCTCTGTCAATTACTCCCGCTGATCGCTGTTCCCAACCACATGGCTCTGGGAAGGCCAGCAGACGGGCAGCGGCGGATACGCTCTGAGAGGGTCATCGGAATGGCGTGCCTGGTCAGCCCTAAAGCTAGAGCAGCTTGCGTGGGCTGGGCTGTTTCGCTCGTAAACTCCAAGTGCCCCCCTCCCCTGTCCTCACATCCTGAGCCGCCCCTTCTCCCGCCGGTGTCCGCCCCGTGCCGAGGTAGCTTGCTTTGTCCGTCGCTCTGACCGGAGTGTCCGGGACACAGCATCGTGTCTTGTTTATTTCTGGGTCACGGGCGTGGTGCTCATGCCTGGCATGTGGCGGACACACAGATTCCGAAACTTAAACTGGAAGTAACGGAGAAGGAAGGGGCAGAAGGCTGTCACCCTTCCTCCAATGCCATGCCCGCCCTCCCTCGCCACTCGCTCGCCTCCTCTTTCTGACTAGTGCCAGCCTAGGATGCAACCTCGTTGGTCATAAATAATGAACTTGGCCTGCCAGCACCGAGAGGGGTTGTGACTGGCTCTGAGAAATCCTGTGATGACAATAAAAAGCCCCACCTAGAATAATTTTCTTTAACTCACAGTTATTTTGACCATGGGAGTATTTATTTCATGTCACCCCCTTTAACAGAGTCCCGCTGAAAGGATTAGCTCACACTCCTCCGTGTTATGGTGGAGGGTGTGTGTGTGTGGGGGGGTGGGGGCTGGTCTCCTGGAGATCTTTATTGTCTCTTAGTAAGAATGTGGTTTCCACTCGCCTCTGGGTTCTTTCATCCAAGTGCTCTCACACTCTCTCCCCATTGGCCAGTGTTTTGGTTGCAAGTGACAGAAACACAATTCGGGGGTGGGGGTGGGGGCGGAGAAGAAAAAGTAATTTATTGGCTCATCTAACAGTGAGGTTCAGAGATGGATCTGGTTTCAGGACTATAAAGACTTGAACAGTTCCTCTCCCTCCCTCCCGCCCTCTCTCTCCTTCCCTCTCTCTCCATCCCTAGCCTGTTTCTCTTTCCATATTGGTATCATTTTCTTCTACAGCAAATGAGTTCTCTCCGGCAGTGAGGGAGTGGGGGACGAGAGGGTCATGGTCACAGGCAGTTTCAAGTTTATATTATCATAACTTAATAACTCCAGAATAAAAAGCTACTCTTCCTCTAGTATCTTTGTGAAAATTCCAGGCAAGGAATGTGATTGGCTGGTTTGTGTTAACCCTTCCCCCTTTCCTTATGCCATTCATTCTGGCCACTGGGATGAGATTCTGTAATACCCAGTTTGGGTGGCATATCTACGCCCCTGCCTAGGAGGCAGGGAAAACTTGTGATTTCAGCCCATTCAAACCTCATGGAATGGTTTCCCCAAGAAAGAGCGAGTGTTGCTGCTAGAAGACAGGGTAGGCACGGGAGGCTAAGCAGCCAAAAATAACAGGTTCCATTATACCGACTTTTGTGTAGCGGCCATTCAGAAGCGGACGCTATGCAGGATGACAGAAATAGCCGGTCCTTGCTCGGTTAGCTCGCCCATAGCATTTCTTCTGGGGCCCTGAAATGAATCACTGTTGTCTGCAGCGGAGGCCTAACCGTCTCATAGAGTTAAGCTCCATTTGGAGAAGAACAAACGTGTGTTGCCTGGGTGGCTGAGGACGTCCTCGTACTCCAGGGACCGTTTTACCAGGCTCCCAGGTTCTGTCAAAGACAGGAGATCTTTGTTCTCTTTCTGGAAATGGCTCACTGGTTCAGCCACCTTGAGGGTGCCCGATGTTGGTCTCTCAGACAGGGAGACAGTCCTATCTTAGCATCTTGGAACCCTTAACCACGCTTCTCGCTTGGACTCTTAAGGATGAATATCTGGTAAAACTCCCCTGTGAAGCCGTCTGGTCCTGGGCTTTTGTTTGCTGGAAGCTTTTTGATGACTGCTTCAATTTCTTCCATAGTTATTGGCCTGTTGAGATTTTTAGATTCTTCCTGATTGAGTTTTGGAATGTTGTATTTTTCTAGGAATTTGTCCATTTCCTCCATGTTGTCTAGTTTGTTGGAGTAGAGAGGATGAATATCTGAAAGACCTGTCCAAATGCAAAGATGGTGATGATGACGTCAGTGGTGATAGCAGTGGCAATGCTGACCACATCCCTAACACTCACATCGCATGTCTCCCATTTGACCCGAGTTCAGGCACTGCATTGGCCGCTACTAAGGAAACCCCACTTCATTATTATACAACGATAGGAGGTGGATTTTATTCTGCCCCTTTCACAGCCGTGGAGCCGAGACTCGGGGAGGTTAAGGAACTTGCCAGCGACCAGGCAGGAAGTTAGTGTCACGGGTGGAACGTGGGCGCACGCGCTCAGCATGGCCCTGGTGGGAAGAGCACGGCGTCCCCCCTCAGAGCCGGCCTGGAGCTTCGGGTCCTCATCCGAAGGGTCTCGGTTTCACTTTTCTAATGTTTACCCCTGTGAAGACTTTGCTGTCAGAAATGACGTTCTGTCTGTCTTTTCTTCCTTCAATGTATTTATGTCTATATCTGTGGCCAGGTCCACATCCATACCTGTTCCTGTGGCTATATTTATACCAATACCTACACCTCCATCTATACTATCTGTTTCATTATATCTATCTCTATCTCTATCTCTATCTCTATCTCTATCTCTATCTCTATCTCTATATCTACATCTAGTTATATCATCTACGTCACCTATATCGACACCAATATCTATATTTTAACTTATTCTAAACCAGGGTTCTCACCTTTGTGACTACTGACATTGGGGCTGGATACTTCTTTGTTGTTAGGGGCTGTCCTGGGATTGTAGGATGTTCAATAGCATCCCTGGCTGTACCCTTTAGACCCCGAATAGTACCCCCCCCGCCCCCCACCAGCTGCGTAAAACCCAAGGTCTCTAGACATTGCCATCTGCCCCCAGGAGAGAACGTTACCTCCCCCGCTGAGAGCCGCCTGCTAGAGCGCTAAGAGGACAGCAGGCGCTGCCTCAGGTCTGGCTGAGGCTGACACCACCCATCTCCAAGGACCTCCACGTTTCAAAGCAGCGAGCTGCTTCTGCTGGGCAAGGTTTCCAGAGGAAAGGGCTCAAAACCCATGGCTGTCCAATGGCCTCGACCAAAGAGGCAACTCAAGGGAGACACCCGCCAAGTGAGGCCGCCTTCACCCCCACGTGTAGCCCAGGTCCTGACGTCTCCCCTGGCCGCCTCTCCCAGCTGCTCTGGGCCTGTTCAGGAAGGGGGTGGCAGCGTCCGTGGTCCCCTCATTTATCATTTTAGTCATTTTGTTTTTCACTCCACAAGCTACCCCGTCCCTATCTAATCAGGGGGCCGCTTCCTGTGTTTGTTCCCTGCCATTCGTGCTGCGGGAGCGATTTTTATCATCAAACAGAATGAAAATAGAATGTTCGGAGTTGGCACCCCTCTCCCGTCGCGAGGCCACGGGCCGGCCAGTTGGCTGGGGCAGAAGATACGGAAACACGAGCCCCAGGCGTGTATTGTCTGCAGGACAAATACCAAAGCAAGCCTCCTGTTCCCTTCACATGGCCGCCCCTCCGAGGATCACAATAATGATGCAGTCTGTTTAAACCTAAGGACATGTATTTACAAGCACTTCATGGCCATGCTTCCTGGGGAGCGGGGGGATTCCGCGGGCTGATGAATGAGTTCCTTCTGCCCTCTGGGATGTCATTCCCCTCCCAGGGTGCCTCTGGGCTGCCTCCCTGGCCAGCGCCTCCGTCTGGAAGGAGCCGTGGCTCTCAGGGCCGCGGGGGAATGGCGGTGTGGGGTGAGCTCGCTGACTTCAGTTTTGGGGGCGAAAGGAAGAGTCTGTGCCCAAGTGCCTCCGAGAGACTGGCCCTGTGGGCTCAGCAGTGTTGCCGGTGCACGACCTCGGGCTCCTCCGCCTCCTGGTGGGAGAAGGGGGGGCAGTGCCCACCTGCTTTGACGCCATGAGTCCCTCTGTGTGTTGGGTCAGAGCTCCTGTGTCGAGCGCCTGCTGGGTGCCGGGCACCAGGAGAGGTGGCGTTAAGGGAAGAGCCAGAAGCTGGCGACCAAGAGGAGAAGGCATTGTCTCTGCGTAGCAGTCAGTGCCTTAATCTTCAAAGCTCACCACCCTGCCCTCCCCCGTACATCTTCACTGGCCAACCCTGCTCCTCCCTCTCTTCTTCTTCATTCAAAATAAGTGACCTTGAGTTCAACACGTCAGTGGTCCAACCGTGATGTCCTTCTCAGAACATTCTGAAATCCAGACTTCATCGCTTGTCTTCATGGGCGCTTCCACCCAGGGCGAGGCAGAGCCACCCTGCAGACACCTCCTAACCTCTTCCTTGCTTTAGAGTGGCGAGATGAAATCCGGGCTGTCCGTGGCGCTAGAATCTCACATAAATAACTAGGAGTTTTTGGTATAAGTGTGCCCCGATTATGGCACGGGACATCCTAACACTGTATTCGCTGTTCGCCTGGATTCAAATGGAACAGGAAGACCTGTCGATTTACTTGTGAAATCTGGCCCCGCCAGCGAACAACCGCTTTCATAGCAGACCTGTGAGGCAGTAGCCTATGTAATCTCCATGTTGTCATTTCAGGCCTGGGTGACAAAGAGGTGAGACTCTGACTGGTAGATCTTTTGAGGGGCTGGGAGGGGGAAGAGAGCCTTTCTTTGTCTTAAAATGACACCCCATCTTCCTCCTCAGCCTGTGAGACAAGCAGCAGGTACTGAGTGAGACACGTCAGGGTCCCAAAGCTCCCCGGGTTTGGGATGATACCCCTGAGCACTGCGTGGGGGTGCAAACCAGCCACGGCCCCCGTCACCCGTCTCGTCTTTGCAGGTGTGGGGCTTGGCTTGGGGCACAGAATCAGGGAACAGGACAAGAGACAGAGCCCCCCGGGACCTGCACATCTGTGTGCACCGTCCGAGACACCACAGGCCCTGGGGAGGCACGCCTGTCTGTCCGTGTCGGTGGGGTCTGCGCGGCTTTTCCAGAGGGAGCTGGTCTCCACCGGCAGGTAGGCGCGGCCTCCCGGGGGGGTTCCCAGCGGCACACATGCTGACGGTGGCTCCACGCCCTGCGCGATGGGAAGTATTTCGTGTACCGTCCCTCATCTTAACGTGTGCAGGGGGCTGGTGGGCACGGATCTTTGCGGCCAGTTATCTGTCTTCGCCGGTAGTTCCCACACGTTCCTGCACATTCGAGTCACCTGGAGACGTGGCACAATCCGATGGGATGTCGCGGGTGGCCCGGCTCGGCGTTTCTGATCTCTGGGTGTCCCCAGTGTGCGGCCAGGGCGCGCCCTAGACGCCGCTTCTGCTCCAGCAAACGCGTCCTCGGCTGGGCATCCAGGGATGTGACAGGGCAACGCCGCCTTGTCGGGCCGGGGGAGGGCGAGGGGTCCCCTCAGGATAGAGTGGCATTGTTCCGTATCAGTTTCTGGCTTTCTGGCGCGGCGGGGCTGGCGGAACAAAGAGGGCTTCATGCAGGACAAAAGCGCACTGTCTCCCCTAATGAGGAGCAGTTGAGAGGCCTGGAGACAGCGCCCGTCAGCGAGGGACGGGCGGCAGGGGAGGCCCGTCGGCCCCTAATGAAGACCAGTTGAGAGGTGCCGGCCAGACACCAGCCTTGCCTTTCTTTGTGGCCCCAACACCACCCCCTCCCAGCTCTCCCGTCTCAAGAGGCTTGGCCCCGCTTCCAGAGACAGAGAGAGAGAGAGAGAGAGAGAGAGAGAGAGAGAGAGAGAGAGAGAGAGAGAGAGAGAGAGACTCGCTACGATTCATCTGTCACAGTGACGGGTCCTGACCCCGTGACCTCTTGAGCCGTGCCCTCCGGCCTCTGGATTTGACCTTTCCAAAGAGCCCCCAGCCCTCAGCCAGAAGGTCCCTATTGACTACCTGCTCGTGGCCACCTGCTGCAGCAGCCCCTGAGAAATGAGAGCCCGCAAATGGCCCACCAGGGCCGGGGGCCTCGCGGGAGGGGGTGCGTGGCCAGCCGCAAACCACTCTCTCTAATTGTCTGCTAAGGCGGCTCCACTTCTCCAGAGGACTCAGAGCTTCATGGAACTTGGGGCCTTGCAAAAGCAGCACCCCGAGAACGGGTTGTGGGAGGCCCCTGCAGGCCCCCCGCTTGCCTGCACACCTGGCTGAGGGAGGTGAGCTGGGAGAGTTCCCCTCCTGGACGCTAGCTTCCGGAGACGCAGCCACCTCTGCGGAAGGTCCCCCTTTTGGGGACTTAGAATGGAGGACCCCCCTTTAGGGAGTTAGAATGGAGGGGCCCCTTTGGGGAGTTAGAATGGAGGACCCCCCTTTAGGGAGTTAGAATGGAGGGGCCACTTTGGGGAGTTAGAATGGAGGACCCCCCTTTAGGGAGTTAGAATGGAGGGGCCCCTTTGGGGAGTTAGAATGGAGGACCCCCCTTTAGGGAGTTAGAATGGAGGGGCCCCCTTTGGGGAGTTAGAATGGAGGGGCCCCTTTGGGGAGTTAAAATGGAGGGGCCCCTTTGGGGAGTTAGAATGGAGGGGCCCCTTTGGGGAGTTAGAATGGAGGGGCCCCTTTGGGGAGTTAGAATGGAGGGGCCCCTTTGGGGAGTTAGAATGGAGGACCCCTATGTCCATCGCACGCGATGACTGGTGCTTTCGGACCCGGCCCTGCTGTCACTGCGGCCAGGCTCTCTGGAAGCGGCTCTGAGACGGAACCAGCGGAACCAGCGTGCAGGGCCTTTCCCAGGGGAGCCCGGGTCAGCCCCGCGGAGGGGGCAAGGCCAGGACAGGTGGAGGCTGCAGAGCTGCCACGTGAGGTCCGGGCAGCCCTGACAGCTGCAAGGCGCTCGGCTCGGATGGTCTTGCGAGGCTGCCCCGCGCTGAGCGAGGAGTCTGGCCTCTTCCCCTCACGCCGACCAGCCACCCAGTGTGGCCTCGAGCGTCTTGGTCTCTTCCATCTTGGGAGTCTCCGACGCCGAGTGCTGAGACCAGCTGTCAGCAGCCCCGGCTGGCGGGGAGAAGGCCTTCGCTTGTGAGGGGTCTGGGGGCACCCGGCAGCGTCCTGGCAGCTTCTCTCTTCGGGGAAGTGGCGCCCGGTCACACAGACGCAGCGGCGCACACAGACATGTGGGCCTGGCACCTGCCCTCGGAACCGGCAGTGCCAGGCGGAGCAGAGAACACACGCAGCCGAAGGACGCCCTGCGAGTTCCGAGGGGGAGGACAGACTGTCAGCTGAGCGCTGTGCGGGAACTGCTGTCCCCGAACCGCCCCCACTCTCGCTGTTAGACCCCCGCTTCCACCCGCGGCACCGGTGCACCTGGCTCCCACCTGCGTGCGCCGCCCATAGCGCAACACCAGATCCAGACTCACAACCGGCACACACTGCACTGCACCTACATGCAGCACAGCCCATTCGCACACACACTACCACACACATGCACACACATGCTGTGCCCGTTCACACACAACACAGAGCCACAGACACCCAGCCTGCCCTCATGAACACACAACACAGAGCCACAGGCACCCAGCCTGCCCTCATGAACACACACACACACAGCAGCAGTGGTGGTCCAGTCGGTGAGGAAATCTCTGAAGGTGAAGTTGTTTTTGAAAACCAGTTGCATCGCTACCTTAGGAGGGACACGCGGGCTGGGCAGGTTCTGGGGAGGGCCAGGGCACGTGTTGCTTCGGGGCTGTTCCTGGGGGTAGCGTGTTCGCCGAAGAGCGTGGCAGGTCATTTATTTCTCTTTGTCGCGCTCTCTTCCTCTTCCCCCACCTTCCTCATCCTCTCTCTCAGTAGTTGAATTAGTGTCAGATAAACAGATGTGTGATGTTTCTGCACAATGTTACACACACACACACACACACACACACACACACTCTCACACACATACACCAACAATGGGAGAGAATCCCAGTAAAGATGGAAAGCCAAGAATTCCTGCCTCTCCTCCCGGGCACATTTCCGTCCGAGCCCCAAGATGCAGAATCCATGGAGAGGAGCCCACAGCACGGAGTGAAGGCCGTGGCCACACCGTCCTCACCCCCCAGGGCAGGCGCCGCGTCTACAAGCCTCGCTGTCAGTAGGCGAGGGCGTGGAAGGAGATGGCCAGGCCGCGGTGCGTTCCCAGGAGGCTGGTGTTCCAGGGGCAGACGCTTTGTAAGCCTGAAGGGGCCACATCAGATCTGCAAAGGCTGTTTGCCCCCGCCCCCCCGCCCCCCCGCCCGCACGCACCCCTGCCTGGAACCGCGACTTCTCTCCCCTTTCTGTTCGCCTCCTTCAGCCATGTACCTGCCCCGCCTCCCCGAGCCCCTCTAAAGACACCACCCCTGCACCCACTCCTCCATGATCACCCCTCTTCTCCCCAAAGATCCGTCCCGAGGTGGCTGCCCATCGTGAGCTCACCCCTCATTTTTCACCTGGGGCTCCCTTCTGCCCCAGGCCCCACTTCCCGCTCCCTCCTGCTTCCTGCAGCCCATAACTCTGGGGCCAGGGGATTAACATGGGGATTTAGCTGCAGAATTCCTCGAGTGAAGGATGAGGAGGGAGGAAAGCCAGGGAGACCCTTGTCCCCGAATATCGAGTGGGTAGTCTGTCCATTTAGCAAATGATAAAACCAGCTCGGGCGGGGGGAGGGGGGGGGAGGGCGGGGCTGGACGGGCTGGTTCAGTTGGTGTCATTCTGGAAAGATGCAGCATTTCCTCTCCACCCTCTGCCCCCCCCCCCCCCGGTCCATTTTTGGGGTGGTTGTCAGCAGTCTAACTCTCGGGTGTACCCAGTCCTCAGCCAGCTCTAGTCATCAGCAGCTGGAATGGGGACACCCTTGGGCAAAAAGCCACAGACACTGTCTTCCTGAATCACCAGTCAGGACGCAGGTGAGGACGGAGCAGCCAGAGGGGATGGGAAGAGCGGGGAGTCCTCCTCAGCCGGGCTCTGGCCTTGAGAGTGGTGACTGGAGACGAGTGCCCTTAAAGGTTCCATAGGACAGTGGTGCTCAACCTTCTGGCCCTTTAAATATAGTTCCTCATGTTGTGACCCAACCATAAAATTATTTTCGTTGCTACTTCATAACCGTAATGTTGCTACTGTTATGAATCGTCATGTAAATATCTGATATGCAGGATGGTCTTAGGCGACCCCTGTGAAAGGGTCGTTCGATCGCCAAAGGGGTCGCGACCCACAGGTTGAGAACCGCGGCCATAGGAGCGCTGCTTGTCCGTTCCTTCTCTTGTCCGGGCCTTCCCTGGGAAGAGGACGCTCCAGGCCACCCTCACGCCCTCCCCTGATGGCTGGCACCCCCGCCACCACCTGCCAGCAGCCTAACCCGCAGGCCCAGTGTGGATGGGATGTGCAAGGGCCTCGGGCACGTTTCCTCACGCCTCTCCAGCCCCCACTCAGAAGGCACTTGGAAGACTCCCCGCATCAGAGAGCTGGGAGGCAGCACGGCCCCTGGAAGGGGATAAAGTGTGTAGGGGATGCCTGGAGGGGAGCCCCCCTGAACTGTGTGGTCCCTCGTCCCAATTGGGACGAGAATTAGAGACGCGCACACCGCCTAGGAGAAGGTGAAGTGCACCCAGCTGGGGGAAGGCGAGACCCTGTCCGGTCGCCGTGGGAACTGTGTTGTGTTATTGCTGTGGGTCCGGCCAGAAGCCGGAGGCTGAGATAACGGAGGAGTAAAAATAAACATGCGACGCGGAGAAATCGGAAGGCGGCACCGACCCGCCCTCCCCGCCCCCAGCATCTCCCCTCACGCCAGCTGCTGGCACGGGGTTCCCGGGGGACCTCAAACCCGTCTCAGAGTTCACCGCAGAGTCCTCGCCCCGGTTCCCAGCCTCCCGTGGTCGAGCCCTCCCCGCTTGGAGCTCCTGGTGCCCTTTCTTGCCTCTGTTTCACAGGGTGTCCCCAGCCATCGGGGATCAATACGCATTAGTCCATCTGTTTTCACTTGGAGGGGCCACAGGCAGCGTCTGTCCTGCCTCCTTGATGGATCACTGTGAGGGCGGCCGTGGGGATTCTGAGTCGGAGTGTTCTCGCCTTATCTGCCGTCACAAGTTAACGGTAACCCCATTTCCACAGCTGCTCCGTGCGGCATGGCCTCCCCCAGTTCCCGCCACACCAGGGCATCCACACCCGGCACCCGGCAGCCTGTCCGGTCCTAAAGGACCAGCCGGAAACACGTTCTCTGGTTCTCTGGGCGGCCCCTCCTTTCGGGTGCCACTAGCTCCCCAAAGCCCAGCCCAGTTCAAGCCTGTTTGTCACACTGGGTTCCACAGCACGGCTTTGACCTTCTCAGCCAATGCCGGCGCAGGCAGTTGGACGTGGAGGATGAGCTGGCACAGAACGGAACCAGAATGAGACTAATTGGGGTGCACTCAGCTACTGAGGGGTAGGCCCTGAGGGGGGGAGGGGGGCGGGCGCCGAGACTGTGCTCTGACCAACAGCATTTTATAAACCAAATAGAATGGCGTTTTGTAACAGGACCCGCCTCTCCATGCTCCAGCCATTAATTCTGGTCTAAGACGTGGGGTCAGATGACTGGGATCTGGGTTGAGTTTGTGGATGTGAAAGTACAAATGACTAAAGGCTCGTCCATGCCACATCACGAAACCCCCAATTACCCGTGTCCGCGGAGCGGCCCTTCGGCTCAGCTAATACAAAAATGAATACCCGAGGTGTCGTCTGTCTTTGGTTTTGGATGAGGGGCTACAATGGCTGCTTTTTACATCAGATTTTCCATAGTCGGTTTTGTCATCATTATTAACTCTACATAAAGCCATGGCATCGCAGGACTGCGGAGCGAGGAGGAGCTGAAAAGCTTTGTTAGTCTCATGATTTCCAGACTGAGGGGAGCCCTGAGGCGGAGAGGGAGGACATGTAGGGAGGCAGGTCTCCCATTGTAGAGATTGGAAAACTGAGTCCCAGGGAGACGGTGAGAACTTCCAAGCTGGTTAGGGCCTGGACTGCAGCTAGAACCCCGATCATCTGGTTCATAGAGGAAGCAAGTGTCCCAAACTCTCAGCTTTGAGAAAATTGTTCCAGAAATGCAATCTCCAAAGCTGGTGATGGAACTTCGAGAGCTGTAAAAGGTTTGGTCCAAGAATCATGCCGTATGAAGATCGCTAATGCAGAATGTTTAATAGACATTTGAGAAATTTCCATTAGCATCTGTTTTACTTTATTAGGATCAACCTAATTGGGGATATAAAAATTGGGGATATAAAAATACAGAACAAGTGTGCAAGCCTGACAGCTGTGCAGCGAGTGTGTGTGCGTGTGCACGCGTGTGCAGCATATGTGTCTGTGTGTCTGTAGAGGAGGTGTTTGTGTGCATGTGTTTTCTGGGTGGAGGGTGTATGTGGGTGGAAAGGGTGCGTGTATGTGCATGGAATGTGTGTTTGGGTGGAGTATGTGAATCGTATGTATGTCTATAGGGTGTGCATGTTGTGTTTGTGAGTATATGTGGGATATGGGCATAGAATATATGTATATAGTATGCATGTCTATAGGGGGTATGAGTGTCTGTGTGCCATGTATGAATGTTGTATATGAATCTGCATGGTACATGGGTTTGTGTGCACATAGTGTCTGTGTGTGAAAAATGGGAGATACATGTGTGTGGTTTGTGTGCATTGTGGATAAATGCTATGTGTGTTGTGCATCTGTGCGTGCATGTGCGTGTCACATAGAGAGCCAGAAGGACTCAGACACATTGAGAGACATGAAAACAGGATGTCACAGACGGACAGACAGGCAGCATGAGAGAGAGATTTGTAATCCAAAGTCCAAAATGGGGAGAAAACGCTCGCCTCCGGGGAATGTGAAACCCAGGATAGGCCCTGGGCTCCGGGGGGGAGGAACTTGGATGCCTACCCGTCTCCGCGCCCCCCCCCCCCCCCATCTCCGGCACGTGGTTGGGGCAGACATGCCTCCCTGCAGACCCAGCCTCCTCTTAGGGAAACGCATTAACAACCCCACCTTCCCCGGGTGGGCGGGCCAGGATGACCGGAGACCATGCCGTGTTGGCAGAATGCTCAGCGCGTTCTCAGTGTTTAAGAATGATTGTGATCACTTCTATTTTTATTGCTATGATTTACCGAGTTACACAAAACGGAAAATGTTCCCGAGGGGAGAAATCCCTATTTCTGTCCCGACGTTTTAGCCCAGCCGTGGGCAAACTACGGCCCGCGGGCCGGATCCAGCCCGTTTGAAATGAATAAAACTAAAAAAAAAAAAAAGACCGTACCCTTTTATGTAATGATGTTTACTTTGAATTTATATTAGTTCACACAAACACTCCATCCATGCTTTTGTTCCGGCCCTCCGGTCCAGTTTAAGAACCCATTGTGGCCCTCGAGTCAGAAAGTTTGCCCACCCCTGTTTTAGCCCCTCTTTTTATTTTTGTTCCCAGAATTCTGAGACTTTCTAGAAAGCCTCCAGATATTTCGGGAGCGGCTCTCCAGCACAGCCGCTTCTCGGTTACAGGATAGCATTTCCACTATTGACATGATTACCCAGAAGAGAGACACCCCTGGCCACGCCAGGAGGGGGTCCGGCCCTGGGTCCCGGGGCCACGGCCTCCGCCCACTGCGCGCCTTAGCCGAGGGGGAGAGTTGTCACTGAGTAGCTGCTGGCAGTTCACAGGGAGACCTCGGACCTGGGGAGGGAACCCAGGAAAAGGCCGCGTTGACATCGGACCCTGCACGTGATGGATTCCATTTCGTCTTGAAAACAGCCCAGTGGCGTCTGGATCGCCATTTCCGTGTTGCAGATGAGGACAGCTTCTTGCCTAACGCGGCACAGCCAGCAAGCCCGGAGAGAGCGTGCCAGGCCACCTGTGCCAGCCAAGGGCGCGCTCTTCCCAGGAGGGAACATGAGGACAAATAACAAACAAAGGCAGCGGCTCAGCTCCCTCCAGGAAAGAGGGTGGCTCGTGCAGGCCCAGGTGATGGGTGTTGAGGGCGCGGCCCCAGGACCCCCTCCGTGGGTGCGTGGACGCAGGAGCCCGCACGCCTCCCTTTGTTTTCTCTCCAGACCGAGCACCCCTTCGGAGATAAAGCCCAAAATGTATCCCCCAAATTTCCCCAGCCAAGGAGCAGCCACAGACCATCCTTCCTGTTTCCCAATTTGGCTGTGAGTGTGTGTGTGTGTGTGTGTGAGATCACCATTTTCTTTTTCATTTGTTTTTTTTATTTTTTCTTCTCACATGTAGCCCTTGGCCCACTTCCTTGCCCCCCAGCTCCCACAACAGAGGGGAGATGAGATTTTCCCCTGGAGCCAAACTCCTTGGGTGTTAAACTGGCGTTGTTTTAGAGGCCGAGGTGGTGTGGAATGAATGTGCGGCTTTTGTCCTTGCTGGGAGGTGCCTTGGCTGGTGTCACTGTGTGTGTGTGTGTGGGGGGGGGGGGGGCAAAGAAAGTCATGTCTCACTCTTTGAATGGCAGCTCTGTTGGCGCCCTGACCTGTGTGTCCCTATCCTGCCTCTTGTCCAATGGGGTGGAGGCTTCTGTGATCACCACTCTAGGCGACAGAGATTTGGGGTCTGGGAACCCTTGTCGAGAAGAACATTCTAGACTCCTCCTTGGTGACACTCATCGATTCCTGTTTGGTGTTGCCGACCACCCCTGTTTATTGAGCACCCACTGCATAGCCAGCCTGGTGACCGGCAGCTGATGTACAGAGCAATCCAGGCACCCAGGACGCGGAGGGCCATGGGAGCGGGGCGGGGGAGGGGCATCGGACGGTGTTGAGTGTGTAGTAGGAAGGGGCGTATAAGAGGCTCCACCCCGGGGTCAGCAGCAGTGCCCCGTGTCCTCCTCCTCCATCAGGGGGACCCGAGCTCCAGTGCTGCTGCCCAGAGAGAGCCTAGTTCTCTCACTGGAGGCCTCTGGCTGCGGTGGGGTGGGTGCGCCGGGAGGCCCCGGGCTGCGTGGGGTGGGTGCGCCGGGGAGCACTGCACCCCCCTCCTATCTTGACGCTCAGAGATGCCCTCAGATCTTTGATAACAAATCTCCTTGGAAGTTTGCTTTCCATCGAGACTGATGCTGGTCCAGGCCGCCTGCCCTGCTTGCTGTGTGCGTGTTCGGTGATGGAAGAGGCACGTGTCCCTCTTTTTCATTTTTCTCTGCACCTCCGACCTCTGTTACAAAAGGGTACCATGACCAAGCCGGGCCCGCCCTCACTGGGGTCTCCTGCACCCACCCTCACCCTCCTCGGCACTCTGAACCCATCGCGTTTCACTTGTCTTCCCTCCCTTCCCCAGCAGCCCTCACGCTCCAGCGGGACAGAGTGGGTGCCCTCCGCCGTGGGTCCCCAGCATCCACCGTGTGTGGGAACAGGCCACCCTGGTGCCGTGAGGTGGAGGTAGTTTCTGAGGGCCACCGTGAAAGGCCCGGGAGGTGACGGCGAACAGTGGCCACGGATCGGTTAGAAGGGGGCTGGGTCCACTGGGTGCTGCCGCCGTTTTCTCTGGCGAGGTCCCCGGCCTGTCCCCGGAGGCCGGCTTGTCCCGCTCCCGGGCCGGCTCCCGGGCTGGCTCCCGGGCTGGGCCCTGTCAGCGTTGGGAGTCGGAAGGGGACTGCCTGTTCCACCTGCGGAGACAGCGAGGGAACATGACGTCTCCCTCTGGCCCCGACCCCAGCATCGTCGGGGCTGGCGGCGGATCAAAGCCGCCGTTCCATTTTTAACCTTCCCTGGGCCCCACCTCAGCCCGAGCATGTGTCCCGCCATTTCATTGTGTGCCAGGGGCATAAACAGAACCGCCCTGGTCTAGGAAGGGCTTCGGGGCGCGTCGCCGGGAGGCAGATCAGTGTTGTGAGCACCCAGGGCCGCCTGAGCGGGGCTTGTCCCTGGCCAGGGAGATGCATGGCCGTATTTTTATGCAGGACAGACCCACAGAGGGTGACCCTGGCCCAAAGCAGAAACACAAGTAACAAACTCGAGTGTACACAGGCAGGGGTGGCGATTCTATCTTTGTCTTGCCTCTCTGCCTCTCTCTGCCTCTGTCCCCTCTCCTCTTCTCTAGAGTCTCCTATAAAGTTACTGATTTCCCCATCTCTGGCTATTGGGGATATTGACAAGCGACCATTTTATTTTCAAATTATCTGTTAATCAAAATACAAAGAAAGACATGCTTTTGGAATTTCCAAGCTGTTGAAAGTAGGTCTGAGGAAGAAAGACGGGTTCTGGTACACAGTAGGCGCTCAATAAATACGTGTGGAAGGAGACAGCGTCCCCCATACTCCGTCACTATTATTGTTTGGCAACCATCCATCTACCGAGTTATGCATATTCAAACCACCTGTACAGCAGGGCATACTGTGTTTGTACATAATAGAGTCCGACTTTCTAATGGTCATCTCACCCCAACACCCTCAGAGTCATGTTTGACCACACATCTGGGCATGTGTGCCCCCATCAAGCTGACATGAAATACTTTCCAGAAGGAGGCTGTGTCCATCAGGGTTTGAGCAGAAAAACGCAATCAGTAAGAAGCGTACATGAAGGAATTCGTTGCAGAATGCGGTGCACGTGGTGGTGGTGCCGGCTGGGCAAGCCTGGGACCCACAGGGCAGGCCGTCCGGAGGGCCAGGCTGGACCAGGAGTCGCTGCCCCCGGGCGGAATTCCTTCTTCGTGGGTGGTCTCAGTCCTGCTTGTAAGACCTCGTGTATGATTCAGCCGGGCTCATCCAGACGACCTAGGGCAGTGATGGCGAACCTCTGACACGCGTGTCAGAGGTGACACGCAAACTCATTTTTTTGGTTGATTTTTCTTTGTTAAATGGCATTTAAACATATAAAATAAATATCAAAAATATAAATCTTTTTTATACTATGGTTGCAAATATCAAAAAATTTCTATATGTGACACAGCACCAGAGTTAAGTTAGGGTTTTTCAAAATGCTGACACGCCGAGCTCAAAAGGTTCACCATCACTGACCTAGGATAACCTCCCTACTTAAAGTCAGCTGATTAGGGACTGCAATCACACCTACAAAACACCTTCACAGCAGCCCCCAGATCAGTGCTTGAATGTGTCCTGGGCTCTGCAGCCTGGCCACGCTGACATAGACCTGACCATCACAGAAGCTGCTTTCTTAGAATGACAGGGAGAGCGGGGCCACATCTGTCTGTCTCCTGGCAGTGGCTCCCTCCACTAAAAGGACTTTAGCAACGGGATATACATTTTTAATTATAGAAAGGGATTGTTTAGACCAGTGGCTCTCAACCTTCCTGATGCCGCGACCCTTTAATACAGTTCCTCATGTTGTGGTGACCCCCAATTCCATTGTTACAAATTGGACATAATTAAAGCATAGTGAGTAATCACAAAAACAATATGTAATTATATATGTGTTTTCTGATGGTCTTAGGCGACCATTCGACCCTCAGGGGTCGCGACCCACAGGTTGAGAACCGCTGGTTTAGACTGCTCTCAGGGCCATAAGGCGGAATACTAGACTGACAGGTTGAAAGCAATTTGCCAGACCAAGAAAGGAGCGATTTCATGACGATTTTGGTGGTTCCGCTACCTCGCCATGTTCCACATCACGCTGGGGTTTATGGTGTGATGGGAGCGAGGTGGGATTTGGGCGCTCTCGGCTCCGGTTCACTACCGACCAGTGCACGTGTCAGCTTGATTTGTGCACTGGTCACTCCGGCGCAAAGTCTAAACCAGGGGAGAGGAGTGTGGGAATCCAGGCCTCTTGTTCTTATGCAAGGGCTCTACAGCAAGGCAGTCTGTCCGTCTGTCCGCTAGGATGCCTGGGCGGGAAGTTTCCCAGCCCCTTTTCAGCTCAGACATTTGATTCACTTTAAATCAAGATCTATTCCACCAGCAGTCACAAAGCAGCTGCTCAGCGCCTGGGGATACAGTAAAATCAGGGACTGTCACCTGGCCGGTGTGGCTCAGTGGTTGAGCCTCGACCCATGAACCAGGAGGTCACAGTTTGATTCCCAGTCAGGGCACATGCCCAGGTTGTGGACCTGATCCCCAGTGTGGGGCATGCAGGAGGCAGCCGATCAAGGATTCTCTCTCATCATTGATGTTTCTGTTCCTCTCTCCCTCTCCCTTCCTCTCTGAAATCAATAAAAATAAATTTAAAAAAAAGAAAAAAGAACAGGCACTGTCACCACACTTGGTTTTCAGGCAGATATTGTATGCAGTGGCCCGCCCTTATCCGAGGGGGGTGTGTTCCGAGACCCCCAGTGGATGCCTGAAACCGTGGATAGTTCCGCATCCGGTAGAGACTACGTTTCCGTGTGTCTATACTCCTTTTCTCACTTGGTCATTCCCGAATGGCCAGCGTGGCCACTCTTGTGCTTTGGGCCTGTGATAAAGTGCAGTAAGGGTGACGTGAGCACAGGCACTGGCTCCCGTGACAGTCGGGCTGCTAACCAGGACGGCTCCTAAGCGACTGACGGGCACGCGGACAAAGGGAGGAGGCACGTCCTGGATGGGACCGAGTGGGGCAGCGCGAGGCTTCACCTGCTGCTCAGGACCGGTGCGGGTTCCAGCTTGCGGACGGTTCACTTCTGGAATTTTCCATGGGATATATTTGGACACCGCTGACTGGGCACTGAGCCTGCGGAAAGGGTGACTACCGCAATGCCATGCGTCTGGGACACGGAGCTCCTCTTTTGACTCGATTTCTGCTTCATTTACTTTTCAGACCCCCCCTGCCCCCACACACACCCCCCTAGAAGTGACCCAGGAGGAAGGCGGCCCAGTTCACGGAAGGGTCCAGACGGCCAGAACTTTGTCCGAGGCCTTTCCGTGTCTCCCGCTGTGGATGTGCAGGTGATGTCCGCATTCACGTGCTTTCTCGTGGGCCCTCATTTCGCTGTTGATTCGGATTCTGCCCAGCGGACTCCGCACTGGCTCCGTGTGCGCTCTGACCCTCAGCCCCAACACTGGACCTGGGCAGTGAGGGCGGGGCAGTCAGTGGTGCTGAGCCCCGCAGGCTGCAGGTGAAATGCCTGCTGGGAACCTGGGATTAGAAGGGATCAAGTCGGAAGCTCAGGTCCCAGGGTCTAATGGGTGCTGTACAGTTGTTCATTGTCACGGTCCGCAACGCCGAGCGCTCCCCACCCAGCTGTTAGTTTGACCTCCAGGTACTTCCTGCCTGTCCAGGGCCCACCGGGAGCTGATGTTCCCTGTCACATCCTGGTGCCCGGTGACCAGGGTCTCACAAAGAATAGAGGCTTTATTAGCCTTTTCTCACATCTATCACGTTTCCATCAAGCCTCTTCCCCGACCTTTCACTGTCGGTATCAATGGCTCATTGTAGTGGGAGCCCTCATTATCTGGAAATTCCTTTCTCCGCTCACCTTCCTTTAGGCTCTGAATGTGTCCGTTCCTGTGTGTGTGTGTTAATGACTCTGCCTCTATATGCACTGATTTGTTTTAATTATTTCATGCCTAAGGGATGGTACTATTTTGGGGGGTGTGTGTGTAAATAGTTGGAATCTTTTTAAACAACAACTTTATTGAAGTAGGATTGATACACAGAAGCTGTCCCTATATAATGTATACAGCTTGATGGTTTTGGAGTTAAGTCGACACGGGTGAAACCGTCACCACACCTGTACCGTGAAGCTAAGCATCACCACAGGAGCTCTCCTGCCTTATTTACTCATCATTTATTCATCACTGATAAGCTAACCATAACAAAGATCTACTCTCTTCGGAAAATTTTACACACACTGCACAGCGTTGTTAGCTGTGGGCACTGTGGGTGGGGCTCTAGGGTGTATTCATCGAGCCCAGCTGACACCTTGTGCCCTCTGACCCACACATCCCTGTGCCGCCTCCTCAGCCCCTGGCAGTCACCACTCCGCTCTTGGCTCCGTTGAGTTTGACTGTTTTAGATTCCACAGGCGGGTGAGATCACCCAGTCTTTGTCTTTCTGGGTCTGGCTTTTTGCACTTAGCGTGATGTCTTCCAGGCTCATCCATGTTGTCACAAATGTTGCCTTTTTAAAGGCTGAGTGATAGCCCATCGTATGTAGCCACCACATTTTCTTCATTCATTCACCCATCGGTAGACATGTAGGCTCTTCCATGTCTTGGCTGTTGGGAATAATGCTGCAATGAGCATAGAGGGCAGGTGTCTCTTTGGGATCCTGATTTCAGTTCCTTCGGGAATATACTCAGAAGTGGGACTGTAGGGTCCTATGATGTTTCTATTTCTAATTATCTGAGGAACCTCGTACTGTTTCCCACAGCGGCTGCACCGATTTACATGCCCACCAACAGCGCACAAGGCCTCCCTTTTCTCCACATCCTCACCAGCATTTCTTACTATTTTTAATAGTAGCCATTCTGACAGGTGTGAGCTGATCTCTCACTGTGGTTTTGATTAGCATTTCCCTGATGATTAGTGATGTTGAGCAACTTGGCCATTTGTATGTCTTTTTTGGGGGAAATATCTATGCAGTTCCTTTGCCCCCGCCCTCCCGCCCCCTTTTTTGCCATTGAGCTGTAGGCGTTTCTTATATAGTTTAGATATTAACCCTTCGTCAGGTATATGGTTTGAAAATTTTTTTGTCATTCGGAGGTTGCCCTTTTATTCCACTGATGGTTCCCTTCCCCGTGCGGACGCTCTTCAGTGCCTGCAGTCCCGCTCGTCTGCTTTTGCTCTTGTTGCCTGTGCGTCGGGTGAAGAAGTCTCTTAGGAGGCGCGTGTGGCTGGAATCTTCTCACTGAGTCCTCACATCGACCCTGTGTCAGCGCCCGAGCAGGGGCGTCCTCCCGGGGCATCTCTGGGCCTGGGGCAGATGGGGCTCTCTCGGAGCCTTGGTTTTCTAACAAATGGAACAGCAGCTCAGGGATTTATTGTGAGAACCGAGTGAGCTAATGGCACCAACTAAACATTCCGCAGATAGAACCTGGAATTATTACTTACCACTCTCGCCCCAGTTTGCAGGGCAGGCGGCGAGGCGCAGAGAGGTGAGGTCGCTCGCTCAGGGCCACCCAGCGCGGGAGCAGAGCCAGGAGCTCAGCGCGGCCCAGTCTGATCTCTGTGTGTGTTCCTTCCCCGCGTCCCCTCGCCTCCACCACCCGGGAATGCACACGCGGCCCCTTCCTGCTTTGTCATCTTTCTCTCCTCATGCGACTTCCTGCTTCTCTTCCCTCTAGAGCAGGGGTGGGCAAACGTTTTGACTCGAGGGCCACAATGGGTTCTTAAACTGGACCGGAGGGCCAGAACAAAAGCATGGATGGAGTGTTTGTGTGAACTAATATGAATTCAAAGTAAACATCATTACATAAAAGGGTACGGTCTTTTTTTTTTTTTAGTTTTATTCATTTCAAACGGGCCGGATCCGGCCCGCGGGCCGTAGTTTGCCCACGGCTGCTCTAGACCTTCCTTCTCGTTGGTGATTCTTCTAACGGAGCAAAGCACACACAGCAAACTGAACGGCCCATATTCGCAATCAAGAAAACACTCGCAGATGTCCTGGACTCGGACACAGTCCTGCCTGAGACCTGGAAAGCCGCCGCGCTTCCTGGAGACGGGGCGGGCTCCGCATCGCTAGTGTCCACAGAACAGGCTCCCTGGGAGGCTCCAGCCCAGGCCCCTTGGGAACCTCCGCTCGTGGCCGTGGGCGGGGCCTGCGGCCATCCCGGCTCACCACGTCGGACAGCTGTGTCTCTCTGCCCTGTGCGTGGGTCACAGAATGAGTTGTGAATTCCTGGGGACCGCCACCCTCTTTGGGGGAGGCCTGTCATCGTTGGAAAGGATTGGGTTGGGCAGCCTTGGATTCCATTTCGAAAATGTATCTTTTCCTCCTATGAATTCAAACCAAATGCAAATGGAAGGGCCTGGCTCAGGAGAAAAGCCGTTTCAGATGCCCTCGGCTGAGACTTAAGCTTCTACCTCCACCTCCTTTCGTTGCTGTGTGAATCCTCACAGCAAACCATTGAAGTCAGCACCCCTCTGAGGAGACAGGCAGGGTCCAAGGATATGTCACTGGAAAGCGTTGCAGGAAAAAATATGTTCCCCAGGCCTCGCCTGTGGAGGAACATCAAACAGGATGGTTGTTAAGGGAGGAAGCTCATCCCCTGGTCTTCCTCTGACTTTACCATCCTAGTTGCCTAGTGGACTCCTATTCACCCAACAAAACCTATCACAAATGTCCCTTCTGTGAGGTTTTCTTTGAAGCCCTCCAGTCTCTGTAATGTGACAACACTGCCACGAAAACATTCTCTCCGCAACCATCCCCTGCCACCTCCCATGGACTCATCATTGCTCCGGGGCGACCGCAGGGGGCGAGCCACCAGCCTGTCCTCACCGTCTCCAGATCTTTTAGGACGCGAGAGTGATGCGCCCGGTGGAGCTGCCCGCAGGGGTGGGAATGGCCTGCATCTGTGCTGCCCAGCGGTGGCCACTGGGCACTGGGCTGCTCAACCCTCGAAATGTGGCCAGTGCAACCGAAGAACGGGCTTCCCCCTTATTTAACGTTGCTCATTTAATGCCATAGAGACGGGCCTCTTCAGCTATTGGAACTCCGTTAAGTGCGTCTGGAGCAACTTGAGGACATGAATCTACCCTTTTCAACTATACGTTTTAAGGATTCTAAACGTAGATCAAGAATTTCCAAAGAAAGTTTAGCGTTCTGTTAAGATGTGCCGTTAGTATAACACACAGGGGTGGGCAAAAGTAGGTTTACAGCTGTTCATCTGGGAAATAATACAATAATTCATAGTAACATAAGAACAAACTCTGTTTTGGGTCTCACAGCTGTAAACCTACTCTTGCCCATCCCTGTATCCATCATTTTGAAGGCTTAGGAAGGGATAAGAATGTCAAATAGCTCATGGATCATTTTGTGTTGATCACATGATGATATTTTGGGTCTACTGTGTTAAATGAAATATTTTGGGTCTACTGTGTTAAATGGAATATTGTATTTAAAACTAATTGGGCCTGTTACTTTTCACTTTTTAAAAAGTGATCACTAGGAAGTTTGCAATGACAAGGGGGCTCCCCTTCGATTTCTGCTGGCCCAGGCCGGGCCCACGTGCAGAGGTACCGAAGGAAGGTCGTGTGCACGTCTGTCCTTCATCATCTCTGGCCTGAGCAGAAGCCTAGCGCACCCAGGTCCTCAGGCAGCAACGCTGGGAGGAATGGAGGACCGTCTGCATCACCGAAATGAGATACTTGTCCCTTCCCGGGCTTTGCCAGTTACTAACATCCCCCTCTCCAGTGAGGGGCTCCCGGGTAGGTCACATTTTTTCAGAGATTCCAGACCTGAAATACTTTTCTTACACTGAGCCAAGACATCTTAGAGTTGACATTTAGAAATAAGTAATTAAAGGATGCTCTAATGGGCTTCATTCATTCATTCGCTCATTCATTCATTCATTCATTCAACAAACAATAATCAAGCTCCTACTATGGTACTCTTCCAGGAGAATGTGGATACAACCGTGAAGTCTTTTTTCTTTTCTTTTCTTTTCTCCCCCCTCCCTTTTCCCTCCCAGCCAAGGTTAGGGAGAGCCAGAGAAGAGATTTGTGAGGAAGCCCTCGCTGTCACACCGGCAGGCTCCCGGGGAACCTGGGAGAGGGAGCCGCAAGCCCTCCGAATCAGACAGTCCACCGAACGCTTGTAGGACTTCCGTCCCCAGGTCCTGCCAGATAGTCAAGATCAGTCAGCAGGAGGATTGGCTGTGGTTCTGTAAAGTAGCGAATAATTATAGTGCTTGGTACTTAAGGGTGTCTTTTATTTTAAGCTCCTTCAGAACATAATGATCCCTAACTTCATAACCTTGGCAGTTTTTCACTACGTTATTATTAGTTTTTATTAAATTGTAAAATGACCTACTCGAGCAACATTTTAAGAAGGTCTTTTTATTAAAAAATAATCTTCTTGCAGCGTTCTTCTCTGTCCCTTCCGTTATAAGTAGTTTGCTAAAACTTTGGTGGCCCTACTGTGTGCTGCTTGAAGGCCAGGACACACATGCTAATATAGTGCCATAGAAATGCCCCCCCCCCCTTTTTGCTTTGGTTTAAGAGATGAAGGTATTCTATTCTTGTATCCATTCACTGTGCCAGCCATAATGTGTTGAGTTAGTCAAGGAGTTTTTAGCTGTTGAGAGCAAAAGTTTACCAGAAATCATACCCAAAAGTGGAATGTATTGGAGGGCACTGAGGTACGTTTTAGAAGGCAGGAGCAAGGACCCTCGAGACTCAGGAGCCAAGATGACTTTGACCGTCTGAACTGGTTCTCATGGCCTCTTATCTCTGCTTCTCTGTCAACGTCTCTCTTTACTGCGCCGTCTATTCTTATCTGTTTCTTTGCACATGGGCCAGGCATGGCCCGCCCAGCACATGCTACTGCAGAAACAAACACATATGCACCTCCAGTCTCAATACCGAGCTCCCAGGAAGTAAACACGGATTGGTGCAGTGTGGGCCATGTGCTCCCATTTGGTCCAGTCAGCTGTTGAGCGAGATGAAGGCTCATGCATTTCACACATTCTTTAAGGAAAGGAGTGGATGGTTTAGCCACTTTGAAAAAACAGTTTGACAGTTTCTCAAAATGTTAAAGACAGACTTTCCACAGGGCCCGGTGAGTCCATGCTTGAGTCCGTTTATAGGACTGCCTGGAAAAGGCAGATGTATAGACGCAGAGCAGATCATGGGTTGCCTGGTGCCGGGGTGGGAATGAGTTTCTTTCTGGGGAAATGGAAACGTTTTAAAGTTACAGTGGTGATGGCTGCATAACTGTAAATACACCTAAACGTTCAGTTGTTTACTTTAAATGGGTCCATTTAGGACACATCCGTTATTTTTTGATAAAACTGTGAAATAAAACAAGACAGGATATTGGGGGCCACATGGTTTGCATCCCCAGTAGATGAGGCTCCTTCCAACCTGCATGGTGAGATCTGCTTCTGTGTCATTCATTCTATGCACGACCCCCCACACCCCCTCCCAAACACACCTCCATCCCATGCCTCTAAACGGCGGGCTTTGTATTCACCTGCAGCCGTAGGCATCAGGAATCTCTCTTCTCTTCTTTTAGGAATAAACTTTTATTCCTAAAGCCCGGCATTGCACCTGACCTCACTTCCTGGTACTCATCACACACATGTGCACCCCCCCCCCCACCTCCTTCCCCTCATTTAGCCACGCCAGCTAATCTCCCCTGAGGTCCTTGCACCATGTCCCTGCTTCTGAAATACTCGTCCCCCACGTCCGCCAAGCCCACGAGCACCCTCACTCAGGTCTCCCCTCTAGGTCCCTTCCCCTACAGAGCACCCCTGACAGCTCTAAGATAGTGTCTCAGTCCCAAGTATCTCTGCCTCCCCCACCCCCCCCCTCCCCACTCTGTGCTTCTAGAAACTTTTTTCCAGGAACAGCGTCAACAGAGTTCCTTGACCTCTGGCTTCTGGTTGGCTGTGGCCGATCGGAAGCCCTGGATGGCAGGGAGGGAGGAGGAGCGGGAGGCAGGATGCATCCCGGATCCATGGCTTCACATGGCCTGGCCGGGAGTGGCCCTTGACTGAAGGCCCTTGTTCCTCTGGAGCGGCCGGCGCTCCGTGATCTTTTCCACCCAGTGCTCCCGGAGCCCTGCTGGGCATCGATGCGCTAACAGCTCTCTGCTGGCCCTGGGTTATGTGCTCGCCCTTAAGGTTCCCTCACAGACTGGCCTTTGTCAGTCGTTTCTTTGTAAGTAAGTCCCGCTTATGTAATCGTATGTCAAGGGTGTTGTTTCCTGTTGAGATCCTGACTAGCACGGCCTCCCCCTCCCTCGCCTTCTCCCACTTCTCGGTCCCCTCCCCCGCCCCATTTTCCCTCCGAGCTTCAGGTATGTCTGGGCTTTCTCTCTGTTTCTATTAGGATGATGGACTTTAACTGCCCCCACAGGCAGCCCCCCAAACCTCAGTGCCTAGCTCATCAGAAGGCGTTTTTTCTCGTGTCATAGCCCAATGCACTTGGGCACCCCTTCTCCATCCTGATGCTCTCCCCCTGGAGCTCGGGGCCCCAACACAGCAGAGGAAGAGAGGATGGGAGGGGCACCTGGGGTGTTCGGAAAGGCTGGGCCACCTCTGCCCACTTTCCCACTGGGCAGGACCCAGTCACGTGACCCCGACTTCATTTCAAGGGCGGCTGGGAAATACGGAGGAGCACGTGGGGATCTGGGTGGAGGGGGTCATTCCTTACTAAGCTCCCCGTTAGCCTGTCACCGCTCTCTCCTCAGCACTGACCACGTGCTGAGCACACGGCCCTGTGAGTGCATGAATGGACTCAGACGGAATGAGTGACAGCTCACTGTCTGGGACTCCATTTAGGTCTTAGCCATGGGCCGTGCTGTGAAGTTTGCCAGGAGGATCAGAACCCTATCTTGCTGATTCCCCCTTTCAGTCTTATCAGGGGAGGGGCTAATGCTGACATTCTTTTGATCCATCCTCTAACCATTCCTTGTCATGTCCTTCTCTTTGTCCCTTGAGGATGGTAAGTGATGGATTCACACAGCGCCCAGAAGGAACACTGATAACAAACCCTCCTTTGCTCTATACGGTTCTCCTTTTTCATTTTTGTTTGTTTTGCTGCTTTAATGATTTTACAAGGGCTGCGCCACTTAACGCCCTCACTGCTGCCAGAATTCAGGCCCTCGCCTCCCTGGCCTCCCTGGTACTCTCTCTCCGGCTCACTTCTTTTCTCTTTTGAAAATTGTTGGCGTCGGGGCAGTGACACTGAGGATCCTAGTCTCTCACATAATGGCTTCCAGGTCCATCTGGGAAACCCCACAGTTTACTTTTTCCAGGATGTTTGTGGGGAGTCTGGAAGATCTGACTTCATGAGCCACAGTCTACCCCTTGGCCATGGACTCTATGCTATAGATTTGGCCTTGGTCCCAGGAGGATTTGGGGATGGAGTGTGGATGCCTCTTTAAGGGTTCAACACCCCTAGAGCAGACATAGCTCAAACCACAGACCGAGGGCCTCGCTTTCACACTGAGGTCAGTGGGCGTTACAGCAGAGCGCAGAAAGTGACCCGATAGCCTGCTCAGTGGTTGAGTGTCAACCTATGAACCAGGAGGTCACGGTTCAATTCCCGGTCAGGGCACATGCCCAGGTTGCAGCTCGATCCCCAGTGGAGGGCGTGCAGGAGGCAGCCCATCGATGTTTCTCTCTCATCATTGATGTTTCTATCTCTCTATCCCTCTCCCTTCCTCCCTGGAAAAATAAAAAAGAAACCTAAATGTAAGGATTTCCTGGTGAAAGACACTTGGGGAAAACTTAATATACCCTCCTTTTGGAAATTCACAAAGAAAATTACAATAGTAAAGGCTCTGAAAAGGCCTGCAAATAAACACACCAGCAAAAAAGCAAGCAAGCATACCTTGCTGGGCGCAGTGTTGGAAGCTACATTTTGGCCCACGTGATTTCCAGTTCTGTGTCCATCCTGCACGCTTTCCACAAGCCGGATGAAGGCTCAGAGGAGCGCGGGTGCTCGTGCACAGTCCTTTGAATGCGTGCGTCACGTCGCTGGAATTCCAGCCCACGCCGGGTGGGTGGACTGCCTGCCGCTCACGTTGCTTTGCCTCTATCCTATACTATTCCCAAGGTATGGTGAAGTGCCTGGAATTCATTTTAATTTTTTGATAGAAATAATTTGTAATTAATCATGGGTTGCCTGTCAGTGGGTGCTATTCCAAGAAATTGAAGACAGTTCGTTCTCAGTGGCGGCAGCCTGCTTTGCATTATCAATTTGTTAAGAAACTCTTTTCTGGGTAGAGCTGTGCAAGAGGAAGCTTCCACGCAGACTGTCTGAATTACCCGGAAACCCTGCCCCGATGGCATCCACTCGAAGGCTGCACAGGCCCGGTGCGGACAGCTGATTGGGTCTGTCCGCTTCCCGCGCATGGCGAGTCCTGGGTGGCTTGACCGAAAGTCCGCTCGAACGTAAATAATCGGCGTGTCTTCAGGTGCATCCCCCAGGGTCCCCGGGCAGAGAAGCTGGCTCTTTGTTGGGGAATCCATGAACTCTGCGAGAACCCTGTCTGTGGTCCAAAATGTGAATTCAGGGGTGAGGATGTTTGAGGGGAATAGGGGGGTTTTTTCTTCTCTTTCTTTTTTGAAACCAAAGAACTTCCCAGCGACCAGTGCGAGGCTTTCACAGCCAAGGAGGTCAAGGTACTGAACTTCCAAGGGTTTGCGGACGCTCTGCGCCCGGCCGGTTTCCCAAACTCGGAAACGATCGAGGGTCAGAAAGCAAGGAAACATGTTTTTATAACTAAAAAGGCTATGTCTTGGATCACATTGCTTATTTATCCAGTATCTCTGTATCTATTTACTGCTTCCCACAGCGGGTGTGAGAATGCTGCGTCTCTTGGCTTCCTGCTCTCCTCCTCGTCGGGAGGGAGGGATGGGGCAAGACCTTGCAAAACCAGACTTGGACCTTCCTCGTTTCTGGGTCCCAGAGGCTGCGCTGGTGATGAAAGCGCTGACCCGGCATCCGGGGTTCAGGGCGGGGTGGTGGGTGGGGTGAGGGAGGCCTCCCACGCTCAGCTTCCGTCCGCCCCCGTTGACTGGGCTCCAGCCACTCCCCTGCTTGGGTCAGTGCCGAGTTCACCAGTGGCCCCCTGTTCTCTGAGAGGAGGGGCCCCTGCTGCTCCCTGGGGCTGGGGTGTGCGGAGGGCGTGTTCTCGCAGAGCTTCACATGGGTGTCGGCCTCCCCTCACCCACTCACTGGGTCCTGAATGAGCATCGGCTTCATGCCGCCTGAGCCCTGAGGGTGTCAGGAATAGACAGCCCGTCTCTCCTCTGGGGAGTTCCGTATTTTTCTGAATGACGTGGCATCAGCTCCGACAGCACACCATGTGGATTCAGAGGGAATGATCAGATTAGAAATCGTCTCTTCTGGCCCGGCTGGTGTGCCTCAGAGATTGAGCGTCGACCTATGAACTAGGAGGTCCCAGTTCAATTCCCAGTCAGGGCACGTGCCTGGGTTGTGGGCTCGATCCTCAGTATGGGGTGTGCAGGAGGCAGCCAGTCAATGATTCTCTCTCATCATTGACGTTTCTATCACTCTTTCCCTTTCTCTCTGAAATCAATAAAAATATATATTTAAAAAATGATCTCTTCTAATCCTCCCATTGTACAGATGGGTAGACAAAGGTTCAGAGAGGAGGAATGGGCTTGCTCACGGTCACATAGTGGATTACAAAACCTGAAGAAGGACCCAGTCTTTTACTTTCTGTCTCAAAGCTCTTTCCATTGGACCATGTTCCCCTCACCGTTCATTCACTCAGTCCTTGCTGAGTGCTCACTGGGCACCGTGAGCTGTGTTAGCCATTGTATGAAACTCAGAATGTCACCCAGGAAACTGAAAATCTAAGTCAGAGGTTAAAGACCCTCAAGCCTTTAATTGGGAGATGTAGAGTGAGTGCAGCCCTGGGAATCAGATGGGCCTGGGTTCAAATTCTGATGTTTCATTTCTTCATGTTCTTTAGGCAAGTTTTTAAGCCTTTCTGAGCCTCTGTTTTCTCATCTTTAAAACAGGAATGGAGATAGTACCTACCTCCCATGAGTGTTGGGCAGGGAAGCAAAAATATATAAAAATAGGAAATAATTCATGATTGTCATCCTATCTAATGAAAGGGTAATGTGCAAATTAAGCATTACTGCATCACAAAGGTGGCGGGGCCCTGTCCTCTCAGCCCCGCCGGAGTCCCCCAGTCCCAGGGGGGGCGGCCGCTAAGAGCAGGCAGTGTGAGCGGCCTGGCGGAATGCTTGCTTTGTAGCTGCAGCGATGAGGCAAGCGTTCCACCTCGGCCGCAGAGGACCTCTGGCAGCAGGCACAGAGCGTCTGGGGGTCGGGGAGGGGGGACGCTTGTGTCATCGCCCTGGCGATGAGGCAAGCATTCTGCACCCGGCCAGGAGGGCCTCTGGCCAGGCCGGGTGCGGAACGCTTACATCGTTGCAGGCCGGGCTGAGGGACAGGCCCCGCCCCCATGCACGAATTTCGTGCACCGGGCCTCCAGTGAATAATAACTACGGTGATACATGCTATACAGAATTACATGTGCAGTGTCTGGAAATACGTAGAAAGGATGATAAAGAGGGAGCTCTTTGTCTTGGATTTTTCAGCCTGATTTGTGTGGGGAGAGGGTGTATGTTTTATGGGTTCTCTTCATGGATATGTTCATGTGCTCCAAGAACAGGATAACCCGTGTCCAGAGAATGGTCCAAGACACAGAAGTTCTCAAAATGCCGTAGGAATCACCAGAGATCAAATGGGTTGAGTCATTCAAGACTATCCCTTTTTTTGTTTTAATGTCGGATTGTTTTGAAAATTGGTAATGGTGTTGAGTTCGTTCTCCGATGATGCTCACTGCACTTGGTTCTGACAAGTGTCCCCAGCCCCGTTCTGGGGAGCGCTGGACCTAGGGCCTGCTCAGTGACCTTGGCCAGAACATGCCCATGTGCCTTAGAGCTCCTGTACCGCATGACCCACCAGGAGCGTCCCATTTCGTCCTTCAATCCAGTAGAATTTCCCTTAACCCCTAGATTGCAGGGGCAGGAATCATACCTGTCTTGAAGGTTGGGCTTGACAGATTGAGCTGGGTATGTTTTAGGAGAAAATGCAACTCTAAAACTCATTTGATGATGGGTTCGTTCATTCATTCATTCATTCATTCATCCATTCACCCATTCATTCCTTCATACTTATTGACTGTATTTGCCAGGCAGTCTCCTAGACTTTAAAGATGCAGCAAGTATGATAGACAAGGTCTCTGACCCGTAGTGGGGAGGGTTTTCATTAATAAACCAGTAAACAATGACCTAACAAGCATGATTTCATACAGAGATGCATGCTGTGACGATGATGTAACAGCAAGATACACGTGAGAGCGCTGTGGGGAGGGATGGTGAAGGACGGTCCCTACTGGGAGGAGCCATTGAGTTGAGACTCAAAACTGACTGGAGGCCAGAAGGAAGGGCGTCTGGGTGGAGGGGACAGCGAGGGCAGAGACACTGAGGCAGGGACGACATTGGTGTTTCCACAGAACGGAAGGCAAGCCAGCGAGGCCAGACCACAGCGAGGCAGGGCGTGGCGTGAAATCGATGTTAGCGGGGGCTGCCTCTGGCTCACCTGCCTTCTCAGGGCCAAGGTCTGTGCCCAACAAAGACCAGAGACCACGGGTATTCGCTGAACGTGCCGATGAGTACAGTTCATTCATTGCGTCCCTTGGTTCTTGGCTCCACAGTCTTTGGTGCTGCTGTTTATGTATATTTTATAAACGAAAGCTCATTTTTAAAAAACTAGATACTGTCTGTCATTTTGGTGAGTACGGCCATATCTGCGGGGTCAGTGGAAGTGATGATTTGATATTGACTGTCTTAAGTCAACGCCTAAGACTCAGATGATAGGTTCTGATGGGTTACTGGGAATTACAGAACTCCCTTTGGGGAAAGAGGCCCAAGACTGACCCGTGGCATGGCCAGTGCCCCCCAGGGCGCGTGTGGGACAGCAGAGGCGGGAACCACCTCTCACCCCACCATTCGGCTGGAGGCCGGAAGGGTTCGCGGACCTTCGGCCTCCACGGACGTGCTCACCCTCGAAGCTTCTCCACTACACTGTGCTTAGTTCCGCAAACATGGGCTTTTGAGCGGAACCGTGACAGTTAGCTGTAGGGCTGAGCGGCGGCGCTTGAACCTCCGATTAGGAGCAGAGGTGGAGTCGAAAGGGTCCCGAGGAATCTGGAGACACGACGGTTTCGAAAGGCAGCCGCCGGCTGGGCAGGGAGAGGGGCGTTTAGATCTCGCACGAGGAATGCGAAGCTAAATGAGAACCATTCGAAAGCTCTGGGGGTTAGAGAGTGGAATTCCCTCTTGTACAGTACACAAGAGTTATTAAGTGTGTATATGAGACTCCTGTTTTACTTCATGTACATGATTATTTTATACAGGCGAGTTTGGAAAGAATTATAGGCTGAGAGCCGGCCAAGATGCAAGATGAGCAGCGGGGAGTGGGGGCGGCGGTGGCCAGGCCTCGGTCGGGAGCCCGGCTACTTGGAGAAAGCAACATGGGATCCCCCCGGGTCAGGGGGTTGGGAGGACCAGGGCGGAGTTGGAGTCTGTGAAGGCTCATCTCCAAAGAGGCATCCAGGGCTTGGTCTGCATAGCCAAGGGCCGGGTTTAGAACTAAAGAAGCAGAGGCTGGGACCAAGCCCAGCAAATTGGGTTTGGCCCACTGATGCCTGGAGACCGGGAAGATAAAGACTGTGGCCTTGGCTTGCCGGCTGTGAGATGTGAGGGAGACCATTTGAACACACCCAGCGATTTCAAACGTGAGAAGTACATTATCTTTCGGAAAGACGTCTAGGAGCCAGGGCGTTGGGGATAAAGGGCTGACTTAGGACGACCCACTCCCACCAGCCTGGGCCGTGGCCTTGTCCTTGTCGTGGGCAGGAGCAGTGTGATCAGTCTACGCAGAGCTTCCCAGGCCACGTTCCTACACGAGAGAGGCAACAATTCAGAATCCTGGTTTTGCTTCTCACTCTGCTGCCTCCAGAAAAGTTAATTAATTTCTCTGAGCCTCAGTTTCACCAGCTGTAAAATGGGTATTGAAACAGCTGTTTATATTGAAAAGATAGTATGGCAGAGGATAGGTCAAGTCGAGTCGCATTAAGTGACAGCCATCATTCCAATAATAATGGCTACGTTGGTAAGAATTTGAATGCAGGGTGACCGCTTGGCCTGGGCTGGGCAGCAGGATGGCAGCGTGCGTGCTACCCCTTGCCCCTTGTTTGGTGAGCACGAGTCCTGTCTGTTCCTTGTACCCTAGACGCAGTGAGGTGTGCCACAAAACTGCACTGAGTATAAGTGGTCTTATAATGTGAAGGAGGTTTTCATGGTGACCTGCCTCTCACGCCCAGTGACTGAGATTCTGTAGACGCTACTCTGGCTAAATGCCAAGCACACAGAGCCCACAGCTCTCTTCTTGAGTCTGCATGTGAAGCCCTAAGTCCTCAAAGCTACAACTTCACTAAAGGAAATAAAAACACACACACAACTTGTATAACTTTGTATGATTAGGACACTAAATCCACCGCTTTTATTGAGCGTGAGCAGTTGGACATTGATTTCTCTCTCGCAGCAGGCGGGTTCCGTTCAGAGGCCACGCAGGGCCCCGGCCTCTTCTGCCTTGTTGTCCTGCCAGTTCTGAGACGTTGCCCCCAGTCACATAGTCTCAGAGGATACACAGCCACTGCCACGTGCCACGCTGAAGGAGGAGGACAAGAGCAGCAGGGAGGACCCTTCCTTTTATGGACATAACCATTGGTTAGATTGGAGTCATGTGACAGGCTCACCTGCAAGGGAGGCTGGGTAATGTAGTCTTTATTCTCAGTGTCCATGTGCCCAGCTGAGCATTAAAGTTCTTAAGTGGAATGGAGAGGCCAGCGTGGGAAAGGGTTTGCTCAAGTCTGGATCAGAAACGTAGCACGTGCTCCCTGCCCGTGTCCCGTCCAGTCCTCTGTGCTGTGCATCTCCCAGAAAGGCCACCAGACACTTTCCACCATGTCACCCGAACTCCAGACGAGCAGGCTGCCGCTCAGGTCTTGTGAGTTACATCTTCAGAGAACTCAAGTGGACACATGGGTTATTTGAGATTCTTGCTGTTCGGCAACACTCCACGCGGCCAGTATTTGGAGTCAGGACATTGGTTGCGATCGGTGCTGGAGAAGCGACGTGTTTGTTTATTCCACGAGTTTGCGAAGTGCCAGCTCCCCAGCAGTGAGTAACTCAATGACTCAAACGCAAACCCAGACTCCAAACTGGCTCAGGAGAGCCGGCGATTACGGAAAATCTGCTTCATTTAGCCCCAGGACCTGACCACCCGTGAGCTGGAAAACGGACCTCAAAGCAGGAAAGCAACAGAAGTGTCCAAAGGAGAAATGGAAAACACAACCCCGTAACAGGCTGACCCTCAAGGGGGACCACAGGCGCGCCGAGGGGGGAGCTGTGTTCCCGGCGGCCCCGCGGCCTGCTGGGCTCCTGCGTGCCGGGCGAGAATGTCATGTGCAGACAAGCTCTGTTTCTTTAAAAGGCCCCAGAGAATTTGGGTCCCAGGAGCCTTAGGCTCCTGTCTTAGATCTGGGGTTGCACCATCCGTGTCCCCTCAGACCAGGCAGGAAATGCGAGGGAGTGAGTGAGCTGCGTGTAGGATAACAAAGGCAGCTGAAACCAGTCTTAGTGTGTGGGGGGTGGCAGTACAGAGTGTGGGGAGCGGGGGATGGGGGGACCCTGTTTCAGTGAGGACAGCAGCTGCTGACCCTGACCCAGTTGTTGCTGCGTGGGTCCAGCATTGACATGTTCTGATCTGTCAAAAGAATCTAAACACCTTGATTTTCTTGAACAGTTGACTTTTTAAAAGATTGTCAACTAATACAATGTATTGAGAGCAGTCTGGGGGCTCCCTCCTCCCCCTCATTAATATGACCACCAAGGGGGGCAGGGACTAGTGTCCCCACTGAAGACCCGGGGAGCAGATGGAGGACACCTAATGCAGCCCTCCACCCTACAGATGTGAGAACACGGGCCTGCAGGTGTGTCCTCACCTGTGTCGGCGGCAGAGCTGGGAGGCGACGTCCTGCTTCCTTTGCTCGGCCATGCAGACACAGGGACAGCGCCCCTCCCTCCTTTGCTCGGCCATGCAGACACAGGGACAGCGCCCCTCCCTCCTTTGCTCGGCCATGCAGACACAGGGACAGCGCCCCTCCCTCCTTTGCTCGGCAATGCAGACACAGGGACAGCGCCCCTCCCTCCTTTGCTCGGCAATGCAGACACAGGGACAGCGCCCCTCCCTCCTTTGCTCGGCCATGCAGACACAGGGACAGCGCCCCTCCCTCCTTTGCTCGGCCATGCAGACACAGGGACAGCGCCCCTCCCTCCTTTGCTCAGCAATGCAGACACAGGGACAGCGCCCCTCCCTCCTTTGCTCGGCAATGCAGACACAGGGACAGCGCCCGCTTCCAGACGGAGCAGTACGAAGGGCCAGCTAAGCTGCCTGCTCCCCGGAGAGAAGAGCCAAGGGCCCCCTAGCCCTTGATAAGGATGCGCTTGTGGTGACAATGATGATAAATAGCAGGTGGAATGCTTTGGGCAGCAAGTGACAGACGGACTTAAACAACATGGAATTCTCTTCTCTTTTCATAACCGGAAGGTCAGAGGAAGGAGAGCTTCCAGGTCTGTGTGATCAGTGATATAACCAGGAATCGGGGAGTTTCTCCTACCCTCCCTCCCTTCCTTCCTTTTCCCTGTCTTATTCTTCCTCTTTCTCCTCCTCCTCCTCCTCCTCCTCCTCCTCCTCCTCCTCCTTCTTCTTCTCTTTCTCTCTCCCTCATCCTCCCCCCCCCCCATCACCTCTTGGTTACAACAAGGCTGCCAATACAATGAGTGCCTGTGCGTCATGGTTCCATCCACAAAGAGAGAATGAAAACCCTTGAAACTCCTCGCCCAGGCACTGACTGTAGATCCCTCTCTCACCGGCTGAGCCTCCTGCCCACCTCGGGACCAGTGTCAGCAGACAGAAGCAGCTGTGTGCCGATTGGCGGGAAGGTGTGGTCTCGTCCAGGAACTGAGATGGGACCCTGACGGGCAGGGTTTGCCTGTGTGTGGCCACCTGCCTGCTCACCTGGCGATCAGCGAGCCGGTTCGTGAACCTTCAGAATATCCTCCTGGTGGCCGGGCCTCGAGCTTCCCCACAACTACCCCAGCGGCAGCCCAGCAGGGCTTCGCCCCCGTTCCTGGCACCAGACCCCCCAAGAAACCTGATCCACAGGAACAGCCCTGGTCTCCCAGCCCCGGAAGGAGGGGCCCGTTCAGGGGGCAGGAGAATCTGCATATTTGACAGACACCCCCCCTCCCGGCGCTGAGACTTTGCAAGGTCAAGTGTCACCCTTAAGGGATGCTCCTCTCGAGATGACACCTGGTCCCCACCTCAGAAGATGCAGGAAGTGGCCCCCGCCGGCAGGAAGTGCCCAGGCCCCGGGGGGCGGGGCTGTAACCCGTGTGGCAGGACAGAGAGTCCCTTCGTGGCGACCACCTTTGCGTTGTTGGAATGAGAACATTCCCGAGGCTCCGATCCCGGCTCACCCGGATGCAGGGGCCTTCGGGGAAGAGCAGGCGGTGAGAGGAGTGCCCCTGGTTCCCGAGCTGCTACCCGCGGACCCCGTCACCCACCCTCAGTGCCTGGGCTACGGGATGTCGGATGGGGTGCCCTGCCTGTCCTTAATCAGTGCACCCTATTTGTGGGGAGTCAGCCACCGCGATTCAGGCTGTGCTTACACAACTTCCTGCTCATTGAACCATGCTGCCAGCTCGAGGGGCGGGTGCTGGGCTGAGCCTCCCCTCTAGCCCATGGTGGACCCCTTTCTGACAGGGGGAGCAGGGCTGGGGCTCAGAGGCTTAAGATTAGTGTCGATGTGATTACATAGACGTGAATGTAATTAAGAGCATCTAGCTATCATTTAATGATACTGTTTTGCTTTCATCATGTGCCAGGCAGGATACCTGCTAGATTGTGCGGATCTAGAAAGCACCCCAGGCCTAAAGCAGCAGGGCCTCATTCGGTATCCATAGTGCTTGTCTGTCGGACCTCGGGGTGGCGGGGGTGGCGGGGGGTGGGGGGGCTCCAAGCGTTGGCGTTGCTCAGGAGCTGCTGGCGGAGCGGCCACTGTCTCAGGCATCGTCGCTTCTCGTCTCAGGCAGGTCCGCACGTGCTCACGTTGGCTGCTAAACATTCTGGTGTGGACATGACCTGGGAATTTCTGCTCACAGCCCATTGGCCAGAACTGGTCACACGGCCGCAGCCAATCACAGGGCCCGGGAAGTGAGAGGCTCTCTTGGTGTCACGGTCCAGAGCTCAGACACTCGCTATCCAGGTGGCTGCTCGCTCTGTCTTCCGGCCGATGTTCTCACATCATTGTTTTCGTCCAGATCCCAGGGTGGGCGGCTCCTGGGGATGCGTTACCATGGAGAGCACAGCCACGCGTCCCTGATGTCCCTGCAGAACTGAAGGGGTGCAGCCTGCTCGGTCCTGGCTCAGTCCCTTCCTGTCCATGACTTTGGGCGAGCCACGCCACCGCCTTGGCCCTCAGTTTCCCCACCTATAAGTGGGGTGATGATCACAGCGCCACTCAGAGGTGTTGAGAGACTGAAGGTTAAGACAGGCAGGGAGCGTCGGACGCGGCACAAGGCGTGTGCTGGGTGAACGTGAGCCGTGTGCAGCCCGAGCGTTGATTAGTGACACAGGCGTTGACGATGCAGCAGCATGTGTGTCCACACAGGGGGCCTGCCTGGCGGCGGGGTGACCGGCTTACAGCTCGACGAGAAGAGGGTCCCAGGCAAGGCAGAGCCTCCAGGAGGGAGCGTGGTGAGCCAGGCACGGGTGCCCGTGTCTCCAGCGGAGGGAGCGGCCAGGGGCAGGACGGAGGTGGCTCTCATGGCTGAGATGCCCCTGGCTCAATGCGCCCAGGCTTTTCGCTGAGTGATGTTGAGTTCTTCTTTTTAAAAAAACGGTTTTATTGATTTTCAGGGAGAGGGAGAGAGAGAATCTTCCCTGACGGGAGCTGAACCAGCGACCTGCGGTGCCTGGGAAGACACACAAGCAACTGAGCCACCAGCCAGGCCCGTGCGGAGTGCTTGGCTCTGGCGGAAGTCCTGGTTCTCAGCAAGGGGCCCGGCCTGTGGCCCGGCCCGATCCATAGGGACCTGTGGCTGCTCTCCTGGGGGCCCGGCCCGATCCATAGGGACCTGTGGCTGCTCTCCTGGGGGCCCAGCCCGATCCATAGGGACCTGTGGCTGCTCTCCTGGGGGCCCGGCCCGATCCGTAGGGACCTGTGGCTGCTCTCCTGGGGGCCCGGCCCGATCCGTAGGGACCTGTGGCTGCTCTCCTGGGGGCCCGGCCCGATCCGTAGGGACCTGTGGCTGCTCTCCTGGGGGCCCGGCCCGATCCGTAGGGACCTGTGGCTCTCTCTCGGGGGGCCCGGCCCGATCCGTAGGGACCTGTGGCTGCTCTCCTGGGGGCCGGGGATGCCTGCACCAGCGGAGGATGCAGACCTCAGAGGTGTTTTGGAAACACAGGGGCTAAAGAGATGAGCGTGTGGGTGACTTTAGCAAGGGAGTGATTCTCGGGGCATGGAGAGCGAGGGTGCTTGTGCGCATTCTGTGGCAGGGAACAGACAGGTGGGGAAGAGGCGGGAAGAAACCCACAGGAATGCTTAGAAAAAGGCAGGAAACTGCTGGTTCAGAGGGGCTGGATCATGACCTCGGTCACTTCACACCAATTTCCCTTCCCAGCCGCTTTGGCTAACAGGTTCATGTGAACCCCCAACCGGGGGCGTAGGAGTAAGTGAACCCCCAACCGGGGGCGTAGGAGTAAGTGAACCCCCAACCGAGGGCATAGGAGTAAGTGAACCCCCAACCGGGAGCGTAGGAGTAAGTGAACCCTTAACCGGGGGGCGTAGGAGTAAGTGAACCCCCAACCGGGGGCGTAGGAGTAAGTGAACCCTCAATGGGGGCATAGGAGTAAGTGAACCCTTAACCGGGGCGTAGGAGTAAGTGAACCCCCAATGGGGGCATAGGAGTAAGTGACCCCTCAATGGGGGCATAGGTATAAGTGAACCCTCAATGGGGGGCGTAGGAGTAAGTGAACCCCCAACCGGGGGCGTAGGAGTAAGTGAACCCTTAACCGGGGGGCGTAGGAGTAAGTGAACCCTCAATGGGGGCATAGGAGTAAGTGAACCCTCAATGGGGGCGTAGGAGTAAGTGAACCCCCAACCGGGGGCGTAGGAGTAAGTGAACCCTTAACCGGGGGGCGTAGGAGTAAGTGAACCCTCAATGGGGGCATAGGAGTAAGTGAACCCTCAATGGGGGCGTAGGAGTAAGTGAACCCTCAATGGGGGCGTAGGAGTAAGTGAACCCCCAACCGGGAGCGTAGGAGTAAGTGAACCCTCAATGGGGGCGTAGGTATAAGTGAACCCCCAACCGGGAGCGTAGGAGTAAGTGAACCCCCAATGGGGGCATAGGTATAAGTGAACCCCCAACCGGGAGCGTAGGAGTAAGTGAACCCTCAATGGGGGCATAGGAGTAAGTGAACCCCCAACCGGGGGCGTAGGAGTAAGTGAACCCTTAACCGGGGGGCATAGGTATAAGTGAACCCCCAACCGGGAGCGTAGGAGTAAGTGAACCCTCAATGGGGGCGTAGGTATAAGTGAACCCCCAACCGGGGGCGTAGGAGTAAGTGAACCCCCAATGGGGGACATAGGTGTAAGTGAACCCTGTTGAGCTCTGGCCTGGATCCCACAGCCGCCCATCTGAGACTCGGATGAGGCTGGTGGCTGTGCCACTTGGCGGGCACCCTGGCCCGCATGTGACTCACCGAGCAAACCTGACTTTCTGGAAGGAACTTCCCCTTGGCCGCCAGGCAAGGGCTGAGCACACAGAGGTGCGGCCCCGGGGAAGTTTCCCACCGTCCAGGAATCACTAATCAAACAAGCCCCGCGCGGCCGGCCGGGAGCTCAGCTGGGCAGAGCGTCGTCGGGGCAGCGTCCGGATGCGCCAAGGTGCGGGTTTGATCCGGGCCCAGGCACATACCGGAATCAGCCAAGGACCGCATCCATCGTGGGACAGCACACCCACGTTTCTCCCCCTCAAATCAGTAAACAAGCACACACAGTAAACAGCACAGTGGTAAGGAATGAAGGCGGCAGCCGGGTGGCGGCACTGGCCCCGGTTCCTGCCTCTGCTACCCCCCCCCCCCCCCCCAGGAAACGCTGGGATTGAGTATTTTACTGCCGGGCCAGGCTGCGGAAAGAACCGTCCCGTGTGCCGGCATTAACACCTCACTGCGGCGAGGACACAGGCGCAGGAAGTGGAGCTGGACGAGCTGCAGGTCGGCAGGGCTGAGGTGGTCACTTCCTCTTAAACCCTCTCACTCTGACACGAGGTCAGACTTGCTCAGAAGCTGCAAAGATCCGTGGCAACTCTACCCGGTGCCCCGTGTCCGTGGTCTGTCACCACCGCGGTTCCCTCCCTCCTCGTGTCTGAACCCACTTGGGATCCAGTTGCAGACGTAGTGCCCTCTGCTCTAAGGCTGTGGTGTTGGCTTTCTAAACAGCAGGGCCGTCTCTTATGGAAGCACCGTGCAGATCTGACGGGGAGGGGATCGAGCCTGCAACCGAGGCACGTGCCCTTGACCGGAATCAAACCTGGGGCCCTACAGTCCACAGGCGGATGCTCTATCCACTGAGCAAACTGGCCAGGGCTCTCAGTGCATGTAATCTCAGTGCCCCTCGAGTCCCTGTGAATCTGGGGGTCCCTCCCTCTCTCTGTTTCGTGACTTTGACGGTTACTGTGTGGCGTGGTCATCGGTTTGGACCTGTCACTGAGCCTGGCGCTCCGTGCTGCTGACGGGACCAAGAGGGGCCTCGCTCCGTGCGTCCTGGCAGGAGGCGCGTGGCGTTGGGATGGCCCGGCGAGGGGGGGATGTCAGCTCGGATGGTTCGGTCCAGGTGCTGTCTGCCTCGCCCTCCGTCGTGAGGGTCTCCAGGGGACACACTGGACCAGGTGAGGGGCAGTGCCAGGCGTTGCCACCAGCCTCCGACTCCAGAGCTCACTCCGTGGCTGCACTGGGCCCTGCCCGGGGCCCCTGGCGTCGGCTCAGAATGTGCCGGACGCGGCGCGGAGCGAAGTGCATTCCTTCCCCGGGCTCCCTCGGCGGCTGGCAGGGCGATGGAGGTCCCGTCACACTCGGCCCCGCAGCGCGCACCGCTCAGGCCCCGGTGGGCGCCTGCGGAAAGGAAGCTGACCCAAGGCAACTCCGTTCCCAGCCTCTGGTCCTGGAGCCCAAACTGGAGCTGGAGCGGCTCTGGGTCCGGGGTCCGCGGAGCAGATGGCCTGGAGGTTTTATCCAAACAAAGCCGGCCGGGGAGGCGCTCCCAGGGGCCTCGGCTCCGAGCGGCGAGGACGGGAAGGGCTTTAATGAGACGTGATATTCCCTCACGGAGACACATCACATCGAATAATAAACAGCAGCGTCTATGTGTTGATCTTTAAAGTAAATCCTATTGCTATTAGCTTATCTACCCAACTATTAAAACTAATAAAATAATAAACTTTAGGGCACAGACACTTAGCTCAACCCAGTCCTCCCTTCCAACTGCCGTTTTCTCCCCGTGGACGGCTGGCTTTTCCAGCCGCTTCCTGCTTATCACTGAACTATCTGGAGCGTTTTCACGTGTTTGGATGACAGCCTTCAGTCGCCGTGGGTATTTTTATTCCCTCTCCCCTCGCTCTTTCTTTAAATTGAACTTTACTGTCTCTTTACTTTCATCTCCGGCTCACTTTGGCTGCCTGTCATGGCAGCCGGCAAGAATGCTTCCCCTTATCAGGGTCTCGATCACCTGCCTCGTGGGGTCCGTGGTGAACTTGCTAAAGAAAAGGGGAGCCGGGCCGGCGCGGCTCAGTGGTTGAGCTCAACTACGAACCAGGAGGTCACAGTTCAATTCCCGGGCAGGGCACATGCCCGGGTTGTGGGCTCCATCCCCCAGTGTGGGGCGTGCAGGCGGCAGCCGATCAGTGATCCTCCCTCATCATTGACGTTCTATCTCCCTCTCCTCTCCCTCTCCCTCTCCCTCTCCCTCTCCCTCTCCCTCTCCTCTCCCTCTCCCTCTCCCTCTCCCTCTCCCTCTCCCTCTCCCTCTCCCTCTCCCTCTCCCTCTCCCTCTCCCTCTCCCTCTCCCTCTCCCTCTCCCTCTCCTCTCCTCTCCTCTCCCTCTCCCTCTCCCTCTCCCTCTCCCTCTCCCTCTCCCTCTCCTCTCCCTCTCCCTCTCCCTCTCCTCTCCCTCTCCCTCTCCTCTCCCTCTCCCTCTCCCTCTCCCTCTCCCTCTCCCTCTCCTCTCCCTCTCCCTCTCCCTCTCCCTCTCCCTCTCCTCTCCCTCTCCCTCTCCCTCTCCCTCTCCCTCTCCTCTCCCTCTCCCTCTCCCTCTCCCTCTCCCTCTCCCTCTCCCTCTCCCTCTCCTCTCCCTCTCCCTCTCCCTCTCCTCTCCCTCTCCCTCTCCTCTCCTCTCCCTCTCCCTCTCCCTCTCCTCTCCCTCTCCCTCTCCCTCTCCCTCTCCCTCTCCCTCTCCTCTCCCTCTCCTCTCCTCAGTTGACGGGGCGAGGGGGCAGGCTGTTCTCACGGGTCTTCTTGGGTCCTGGCCGTGTTGGGTGACAGGGTTGGGGCCGGTCAGAAGAAAGAAAGGAGAAACCACCTACTGAGCGGCTGCCTCCTCCACGGGGCGCGCGCTGTGCAGAGTCGGGGCACAGGGCGGCATGTCTGCGGGGAGACTCCCCGAGGCCTTCTCAGGACACTGCGTTACTGGGAGCCGGGACGGCACCTCCTCTTCCCATAAACGCAGGCGGCGCGGCTGCCCCTCCCCGACGAACGAGCTGGGCCTGGCCTCACTCCGGGGCCTCACAGTCCCCTCTCCGCCCTCCTCCTGGTCCGAGAGCAGAGGTGGGTTTTCTTCCAACTGTGGCGCTCAGACCCGTCACTGTATTGGGTCCTTTCACACCGAGCTCACGGCCGGACGCGGAGTCACCGCTTCATTCCGATGATCTGGTTCTCGGCCTGAACGGAAGGTGGTCACTGGGTGAGACCGTTACGTCCCGGGATCTTATTCCGCCGCGGCCAGCTCAGCGCCGTGTCGGGAACAATGGACGGACTGCAGGGCGATTTGACGCATTGCCAAACCCTGCAGGTCTAACACCTCTTCCCCTTCTTCTTCCCTGCGCGGAGCTGTGTAAGTCTGTGTCGGAATGAGGTGACAAATATGCTATTCAGGCAAGAAGGAAAAGGGGCTTAGGGAGATGTTTAATTCCGCCTGAGCCCTTCCATCCTTTAAGAAATGCCTTTTCTCCAGGCCCTGCCCCCTCCCCTCCCCCGAGTCTAAAAGAAACATGTACATTCATTCCAGAAAACATGGGAAAAGCAAGTGTATCTATTGGTCAGCGGTTGAAACCGGTAAGAAACAGAAGCCAGCCCCGACTGGCTTCAGCAGAACTTGATTTATCCGGTGTGCAGGCGGGAGCGCTCGGCATTGGCGGGTGCTGCAAAGTGGGAGTGAATCGTGGACGCTGGGGGAGGGGGGCAGGGGGGCAGTGTCCTGGGGGGAGGAGTCAGGCAGCTGGCCTCCGCTGTGGCACATGACCGGGAAATCGCTCTCAGGAGCTGCTCACGGGGTGGGGTAGACTGAGTGAACCCTGTCCCCAAAGCTTGTGTGTTGGCACCCGAACCCCCAGTGCCTTAGACTATGATCGTATTTGGAGAAAGGGCCGTTGACGTGGTAATGAAGTTAAAAGGAGGTCACGAGGGTGGGTCCTAGTCCAGTCTGACTGATGAAATTGGGGGACACAAAGGGACGCAGGGGTACCCGTCCCCACAGACAAAAAGCCCGTGAGGACACAGCGAGGAGGTGCCGTCTGCGAGCCCCCAGAAACCGACCCTGCGGGACTTGATTCTGGGCTCCGGCCCCCAGACACGAGGGAGATGGCTCCTTTAGGTGCCCCCCCCCCCGGCATTTCACAGGGAAGCCCTGCAAGCGAATGCCCTGAGGACAGGCAGGGGCTGGACTAAGTCCCTTAACTGGTCCCTGTGGCACCTCCTGGCTCCTGCAGGAACCGTGATGTGGGTGCAGAGCAGGCACCGCGGGTGCCCGGGCAGCAGGGGTTTGGGGCGCCGGCCCCCCCCGCACAGTTGAACATTGAGTATAACTTTTATTCCCCAAACACTTCACTGCTGTTGACCAGAAGGCTTATGATAACATAAGGAGTCGATTTACATGTATTTTGTATGTTCCATGTATTTTGCACTATAGTCTTACAAGAAAGGAAGCTAGAGCAAAGAAAATGCTATTATGAAAATCAAAAGCAAGAGAAATACATTTACAATATTTATTGGGAAAAACCCGTGTATAACGGGACCCCCCCGGTTCAGAGCTGTGCTGGTCAAGGGTCAGCGTGTAGGTCAGCGCCGCTTGGACCGTACACTTGCGAGTCGGGTTTCTAATAAACACGCCTCCTTTGTCGCTGCCCCGCTGTCCTCAGCGCCTTCCTCGCGGCCCCCAGGGTGCTGGGAACTTCCATGCGCTGTTTGTTCCTTCCCTGAGCCCGGGCGGGGCGGGGGGGGTGGGGGGGGGCGGGCAGGGGCAGCCAAGGCCCGGGTGGGGGTGGGGGGCGGGCGGGCAGGGGCAGCCAAGGCCCGTAAGAGTTAACCCTGCAAAGTTCCTCAGAGGAGCTGCAGCCGCGCCTGCTGCCATGCGGCCGCCTCGCTGTCCCCTGGCCACGGCTTCAGGTTCACGGAAAAAGAAGCCGGAGAGGCCGAGGGGAAGCCCATCGCCGTGGAGCCCCCTCGTGCACAGCGCTTGGGTGGATGTCGCGCCTCCATGGCTCCCTCTCTGGACGTTTTATCGGGAGGTGAATCGATGGGCCTGAAACGGAACACGAGCGGCCCAGCACGGGCTCCGTGGCTCTTTAGTTCCAGCGAGTGGCCCTCGCTGGGCTGGCGTCTGTAGCTGCCTGACCGTGTGGGCTGGAGACGTCAGGTCCCCATAACTTCTGGAAGCTCTGTCCCGTGGCTCATCCTGTCTCCAGAAGGAAAAGTGTCCGTCTGTCTGTGTCGGTGCGTCTGTGTCTGATCCGCCAGGAGAGGAGAGGAGAGGAGAGGGCAGGCCTAGAGGTTATTGATGTTTGAGGAGCACCTGTTGGGTGTAAGTCATTGCCCTGGTGCCGCACATGTCAGGCCCCCGAGAGCGAAGGAACAAGGAGGCGAAGGCAGCACGTCCAGGCCCCACCCCCGCCCGCGAGGAGAGGTTATGAATTTATTCTACGTTGACCCTAATTCATTTCCACGGGGATCATGCCGAGTCGCGGCTGCAGGTCTCTGGTTTCCACCGAGATGAGTGCGTCTTCTCGTTGGCTGGTGGTTTTGTCATTAGTCTGACGAATGGACTCGGCGTAACATTCTTCAGCCGCACAGGACATGGGATTCTCATCGCCACCCGCCGACCCCGGCATGTTACACACGGAAACCCTCCGGGTGGGGTTAGTAAGGAGACAGCGTCACTGGGAAAAAATGTTTCTTTTCTTCTCTGCTCAAGTCATTTTGGGTGGAGGGAAGGCAAAAGTCGTGTCCAGCTTGAAGCCTGCCCGAGGCAGCCCATTTCTCTTGTGCGACAATGACCACAACTGCATGGCTGCAAGGAGGTTATAAGCTACTAGTTTCTTCCTAGAGTGTTGCATGCCGTAGCCACCCCGAGAGCGCTGTAGGTATACTCAGCGTACCTGTTATTGAATAAATGGGAAAAAATGAGTGAGAGGAAAGAATGATGATAGATGTGCGGCGGATGCTCCGCGAATATTGATGCATAAATAAGGGCAGGAATAAGCAAATCAGATAAATGACTGAACAAAGGGAAGTGTTTCCCAGGAAGCGCACATGGGAGCCCGGGCGCGTGGGAGGTTTGTGAGGAGTCGTCTGTGGATCGTGGGCTCCTGGGTTTGAGGGTGTCTCTCTGTCCCCACCTTTGTCCAGTGTGACTCATGCCTTCAGACACAATGATCTGGACCAGGAGTGGCATCTCGCTAAGGAAAGAGAGAGAGGAGAGAGAGAGGAGAGGAGAGGAGAGGAGAGGAGAGGAGAGGAGAGGAGAGGAGAGGAGAGGGGAGGAGAGGAACTGGAGAAATTCCCAGATTCCTGGGATTCCTGTCCCAGATCGAGCCCAGGCCCCCCACAATTGCCCCACACTGACTTAGGTTCTTCCCCCCAAACAGTCTTGACGCAGACCCCAGCGCTGAGATGCTCTTGACCTCATGACCTTCGTGCAAGGACAGAGCCTGCATCTCGGCGCCCCCGCTGCTGCCCTCAGCTCCCTTCCTGCTTCCGCGTCCCTTGGGGTTTAAAGATAAAAAGAAAAAGAGAAAGAAATGAAACACCTCTGCCCTGATCACTGGGAGCTGGTGGGGGGGGGCTGTTATTTGGTTTGGTTTCCGTTCAGTGCTGAGGTTTGTCGGCCTGCTTTTAGCGAGGGTTCCAGTTGCTTTATCTTGGCAGCGCGGCTCCCGGGCGCAGGGCGGCCAGGCCGCTGCGGTATTTGCGTTGGCTCGAGCGCCGCGGGGCAGTGCAGGGCCGACCTCAGCCGCGGGGCAGCAGGAGCTTCCTTCCTGGGGGTCCTCGCCCTGAGGGTGAGGACAGAACGCACCCACGGTTGGGTGTCGGTCACACCTGGTCGGAGGGTCCTCCAGGTGCCCTGCTGTGGCGGCCACTGTTTCTCCTCTCTCTCCGGTGAGGAGGCTGGTGGTTTTGGCTGCCTCCGTGGAAAAACAAATACCTTCCACAAATAAGTTCTTCTCACAGCCTGGAATTAGTGTTGGCAAAACACCTCCGAGTGGGGATTCCACGAGTGCACACCAGCCGCACCTTGAGGAGGTGGCGAGGGGGTGGGGTGGGGCGGTTTGGAGTAAAGGGGACGCTGAGCGTCTCTGAAGGGGACACTGGGTCGGGCCGGGTCCTCCGTGTCCCCCGCCTCCAGGTGCTGGCCGAGGTGCGTGGGAAGCCGACGCGGGACCCCGCTGCCCGGGGAGCACAGCTACAAGAAGAAGAGGAGGAAGAGGAAAGGAACGGACTTGGCCGGTGAATGTGCAGACCCTGGACACCCCCCCCGGGAAGGGTTAAACGAATGGTATTCTGAAGGAATCTCTCTTTAGCCCCAAACCCCAGAAGTCACCCTTCCTCTGCGTCACCTTCACCCTTCGCCCCGGAGCCCCGCGGCTGCTCCCCCCACCCCCACCCATCTGGGCCGGCGGGTCCGGGGCAGGGCATGACTTGCTGGGCCGTGTAAACACCACTCGCCATTAGGGATCCGTCTAATGAGAAACAGAGCCTCGGAGGGGAAGCTTCAAAGTGGTCCACGGAAGGAAGTGCCTGGAACGAAATCCGACTTGATGTCCCAGTTAATACGTCCCCTAATTCCATTTCCTGCCCTCGCGGGCCGCAGCCGCCTCCCTCTAATTTCTGTGGGAGACGGAGACGCGGCTGATGGGGAGGAAGGAACCTGGAAATGGGCGGCCTCGCGGATGACTTGATACGCAGGCAATGGGCATATTAGGACAAATTAGAGAATTAAGGAGGAGGGAAAAAGAGACGGCGCGAGGCAGAGGAAATGTCAGCCGGGTAATGGTATTAATGGGGACGGGGCCGCTGGCCAGGCGCGAGCGCTGCGGCCACACGGGCTTGGGTTTCAGCTGCAGCGGGGCTGTGAGCGGCCAGGCCTTCCCTCGCTGCCCGGGGCCTCGCGTGGGGCCGGCCGTGGTGTGTTCAGGAGCAGGCAGGGCAGGCCCAGACCTGTGCCGGCCGCTGAGCCCGAGGGAGGCTTTGGAGGGGAATAGAGGTGGCTGTGAAGGCGTGAGCCAGGGTCGTCGCGGTAGGAGAGTAGTGGGCGCGAGAGCGGGGGCTGCCCATTGAAGCCACTGTATCATCAGCTTGAATGGAGTTCCACCTTCAGTGGCTGTTCTCAGGCCTTGCCCTCGCTGTGTCGTCCCCGATAGAGGCAGGCGACGCGGGGGGTGAGGCATCTCTGAGCATCGGGATGAGGGCCTACTAGCGACACGACCCCCCGGGAGGGGTGGCCGAGGACCCCCGTTTCCTTGGCCAGGACAACTGGGGCGCCCTGGGCCGGTTCCTCTGGTCTCAGCCCATCTGCACACACCTGCGCAGTGTCTCCGGAACACAGGCCCTGTCATCGCTCCTCCCCTGAGTGTCAGCTGGGCGTCCTAGCAGCAGTGCCTGTGTGACTAAGCCGGGCCGGCCGCCTGGGCGGGGCATTCGAGGCCTCTCGTTGGAGCCGGTGTGCTCCAGAGCGCCGGCCTCCTCCGTCCTCCTCCCAGGCCGCCCCGGCCTCCTCCGTCCTCCTCCCAGGCCGCCCCGGCCTCCTCCGTCCTCCTCCCAGGCCGCCCCGGCCTCCTCCGTCCTCCTCCCAGGCCGCCCCGGCCTCCTCCGTCCTCCTCCCAGGCCGCCCCGGCCTCCTCCGTCCTCCTCCCAGGCCGCCCCGGCCTCCTCCGTCCTCCTCCCAGGCCGCCCCGGCCTCCTCCATGCTCCTCCCAGGCCGCCCCGGCCTCCTCCGTCTTCCTCCCAGGCCGCCCCGGCCTCCTCCGTCCTCCTCCCAGGCCGCCCCGGCCTCCTCCGTCCTCCTCCCAGGCCGCCCCGGCCTCGCTGTTTCCTTTCACTCAGCTTTGTATCTGCCGGGCCTTGGCCCAGCGTGGCCCTCCCCCTCTGTATCCATTGAGCCCGTTAACCGGCTCCTCCTGGTGAAGTCTTCCCAGGCATCGGAGTCCCCTCCCTGTGCCCACAGCCTCTTCTGCCCCCGAGTTACCGCGTGTCCGCTGTACTGCGGCCATCTGCTGCTGCGTCTGGCTCTCCTAAGAGAACGTCTCCCAGAAGACCAGCGAGGACAGGACCCAGGGCACAGGTTTCTCTACGTTCTGTGTCAGGCATCACAGAGGGGCTCAGCACGGGGACGGAGAGAAAGGAGAAAAGAAAAGGAAGGAGAAAGCGATGGGCGGGAGCGGGCGCAGCGCGGACGGGAGCATCCTGAGCTCTGTTCCTGGCGTCATCTGACCACCACGAGCGGGACATCCAGCGGACCGAACGCCAGGCAGGGGCTCGGCCGCACAGTGCAGCTGGGGGTTAGGGGCCTGTGCTTGCAGCCCTGACTTCAGACCCTTTGGCCATCCCTCACCCTGCGAGCCTCCGCTTCCTCATCACTAAACGGGGGGACGGGCTCATGAGGGTCCAACAAGGTGAAGAACTCAGTGCTTTGCCCAGTGCCGGGTGCATCGTACATGAGCAATAAAACCGAATATGCGTGGGATCGAGCCTGGGAACTCCGCCGTCCTTGCAGACCCTCTGGGGCCCCTCGCCCTCCTCTCACTGGCCGCCTCCGCCCAGGTCCTGCCCAGAGCCTGAACTGCTCACCATCCTCGCTGCCAGAGCAGGCGGCCAGGGAGCGGCCCCAGCGTCCGTGCCAACAGCCACCGGCATCTCGGTTACTGGGGAACAATGTCATCGCTGTGGCTGGTTCCTTAAAGGATCGGGTGTCTGCCACAAACACACCCAGCAGAGGCCTCCGGCTGCACCATTGCTGGGAGGCGCATGCGCGGCCTGAGATTCATGCCGATTCATGCCGGCTCTTCCCCGAGGCTGTCAGCCTGTGAGGAGCCCGAGGCACTGCCGAGACCATGGGGGGGGGGGCATCTTCTCCACCAAGATAACCGTCCATGGAACCCCGATTCCTTCCCTTGTGCCCCCAGCACCTGGCGTTCCCGCCTGGAGCGGAGGTCACTGCCCCCTGGCCAGACAGCGGCTGCTGATAGAAACGTTGGCTCAGTGGCCAAAGGAATCCAGGTTGGAACTTCTCCTGAAGCCACTGGAGACCAGGAGGAGGGTCCTGAGGGCCACGGAGGGCGGTTCCGGGAGGTCGTTGGCCAAGCCTTCATCCAAGGCGCCTCCAAAGCCGGCCTGGGCGTGGGTGGAGCTGGGAACTTGCTGAGGACGAGGCCTTCCACGCGGCTAGTCCACGGATGTGCTGGGCCCGTGCGCTTCACACGGACACACCGAGGAGAGCCCGGAGACGACGACGACTCCTCCTCCTCCTCCTCCTCCGCCAGGTCTTCTAACCCATTCACACCCCTTCATTGCCAGGCCCTCCCTCCGTGGAGTCTGAGAAGGGGGTGTCGCCATCTCTCACTTGATTGAGGGAAACACGGCAGCGAGGTTAAGGCCCAGTGCGGTGGACACGGGCAGTCTCACTGAGGACCATGTCAGGCCTGCAAGTCCTGTGTCTCCGCTTCTAGGAGCTTGGCCAGCTGAGTGCCTTCAGCTCCCGGCCCCCTCGATCGCGGCCTCCTCCGGGATGGGCTGCGCGGCTGTGGCGTGGCTGCCTGTGGAGGCCTGGGGGGAGGTGGGCCAGGGGGTTGGATTGATCTTGGCCAGGGGTGAGGGCTGCGCAGGGGAGCGGGCTCAGGCTTGGTCCCCCGGCAAACGAAGGTGCTGTCTAGGCCCTTGGTACCCCACCTTCCTCTGTGGGTGGGGCAGAAGCTGGGGGCTTCTCACACCCCCTCGTTCTGGGGTGGGCGCGTTCAGGCCAGAGTGGGAGTCCGGCTGGGAGGAGACCCCAGAGCCTCTGTGGGGGCTACCGGCAGCCATGGGTGCTGGTGCGCGCCTTAGCCAGTGTCCGTGGCTGCAGACTCAGGCTCCATCCAGGCCTGCAGCAGCGGGTCCCTGGCTGCGCACCCGGCGATGCTGAGTATCTGGGACAGCAAAACGCATTTTAATGAGAGCGAACACACAGCAGCGGGAGAAGGGGCTGTTCGTCAGCGTCGGAGGGAGGAAGGCTTTTGGGCGGGAAGAGTTGGGAGTTAGAAGGGGCACAGGTGAGTGGGGGACGTGGGGCAGAGGGAGGCCCTGCCCAGGGGGCAGCGACGGGGCACTGAGGGCCGTGTGCTCTGTAATGCGCCTGGGCCCGCGGGCGGGAGCCAAGGGGGTGGCAATCGGAGCATCTCTTTTGTGACCCTCCCTCCATCGCTTTACCTCCTGGGCGCAGTGAGCACACAGGTGGGAGGTCGGCGTTGGCACGTCCTCGGCTCCTGGTTGAATACATGGCAAGAACCACAAACAATCAATCCCGTTTCCCACGAGGCTCAGCTCTCGCCCTCTTGCTGATAAAAACGAGGCAGGAAGCGGGGCGCACACTCAAGGCGACCTGGACATCGGGTGGAGGACACAGTGGCTGAGAAGGGGGCGGAGAGCGCCGCGTTTCATTGCGATGAAATTGCTGTTTCGTTGCCTTTTGGGGGAGGAAGCGGGCCCGAACCCCTCAAACCCGCCCCCCCTTTCCCTGCCGGGTGTCAGGTTCTTCCCGCCATCTCTGCGCGTCACCCTTTCACGAGGTGGTTTTCTGTGCTCCCCGCTCCTGTGACACATCGTTACTGAAAACGAGGTCTCAAGGCGCAGGGTGGGTGCCACAGAGGCCTGGGTACGAGAAAGGGCTGCGGAGTGGGTCTCATCGAAACCCAGCCCTGGGTCTGAGGCTAGAGCCCTGCCTGCAAAGCCCCCTAAGGCCCGGCCAGGTGACCGCAGAGGGCTGGACACCTGGGGCCGGTGAGAGCTCGTCCTTGGGTGTCTGTCCGGGGGACCGGGTGCCCCTAACTCGATGTTGTCGACTATTCATGTTATCACACCAGCTTGCTTGCTTGTAAAAAATAAGTTGATCGATTTTTTTTGTTTGTTTTTTAGAGAGAGAGAAACATCGGGGTGAGAGCCAAACATGGATCGCTGTCTCCTGCACGCCCCCCGCAGGGGGGGAGCCCACCCCCAGGATGTGCCCTGACCGGGAACGGGACCAGTGACCTGCGCGCAGACGGCGCCCACCCCACTGAGCCGCGCCACCCAGGTTCCTTCCGGTTAGTGTTCGCTTAGAACTTCTCTAGTCCGGCCTTTAATTTTCAACTTTGGTGTTAGTTTATGCAGGTCTCGGAAGAAGTACACAGCTGTTTGCTTTTTTTAATCTGTCTTTTAACTGAAGAGTTTAATCCCATTAGGATGAAAGTAATTACAGATTAGTATGGTCTTTATCTTGAGTCAAAATTTCTCCTGATCCTATATTCGTATTTTTTCTCTTCTGTCTTTGCTTCTCTTTTTGTACTGGATTGATAGGAACTTCTTTACCTCCCCCCCCCCCCCACCCCCCGCTTTCCTGGCCTGGTTGATAGAAACATGTTCTATTCCTGTTCTTTCAGAGGGTACATCACATCCTCCCTGCGCATGCGATTAATCACTAGATCAATACAGGAATTTAAACGCCGCCTCCTGAGCAGGCGGAGCCTCAGAACGAAGGGGCCCCACCTGGTCCCCTGCCCGCCTCCGTACGGGGACCGGGCGATCCAGGTCGGAGTCCCAGCCCCAGCCCCTGTCTCTGCGTTAATCTCGTGAGGAACTTCGCCTCCGATTCTCAGAAAGTTCAGCAGGAAAAGGTGGGAATCGGGCTTTCCCTGGAGCGTCTCTGGGTGCCCAGAAGCCAGCGTGGGGGTGAACAGGCCCCACTGTTGTGGTCCCCATGTCGCCTAGAGGAGGGGGCGTGTCAGAGTCATCACAGGGGCCTCGAAGGCCTGAGGGCTCACGTCCTCCTGTCTGGCCCCCTCGTTACTTGGCCATGTCTCTGGATAAGACCCTCATCTCACAACCAGCGTCTGTCCGTGCGGACTGGGCTCCGTGTGGAGGTGACGGGGCTGATGGACACGCTGGGAGGGGACTCACTGTGTGCACAGAGGTGCCGCCCTCTTGCTCTGCCTCCCTTCCTTTCTCAGTCCTCCCCTGAGGGTATTTTTTCTGTTGACTTAGAGAGGAAAGGAAGGGGGAGAGAGAGGAAACATTGATGTGAGAGAGACACATTGGTTGGTTGTCGGGCATTGAACCTGCAACCCAGGTATATGCCCTTGACTAGGAATTGAACCCGCAACCCTTCAGTCCACAGGGCAGGGCTCTAACCACTGAGCACACTGGCCAGGCTGCCTCCCTTCTTTTTCCTGCCTCTTCACCCACTTCTGTCTCCCTTACCTTTGCTTTTCTGTGTCCACCTCTCTCTCCATCCATCTCTCTGCCTCTCTCCTCATCCACCGCTTTGACCCTAACAGACCCTGTCGGCCCCGCCTCGCCCTCCCGCCTCCCGTGTTTCCACCCTCTGCTCTCCATCTGGCCTCCGCCCTCGGGATCTTTCTCTTCTTGCCTGGGCTCCCCACCCTGCCCTCGCTCTCGGACCCCCCCGCTGCCCCTCACGGCCTGCCGCCCGCATCACCCCCTCCATCTCTGTCTCTCTCTTCCTCCCTGTCTCACTGCACGCCCTTCGCACGCCAGGCCCAGCCCGGCCGGGGTCTCTGGGCTCCAGGAAGCCCGCCAGAGGCTGTGCAGGCCGCGCCATAACTCAGCAACGGCAATCATTCCATTAAGCAGGAATGGCGTTCCCATTACCAGATAGCGGGTCTGTTTCTTCCCCGCCAGCCCCCGCCCGCCCAGAGCCGCGCCACTTCCTGCTCCCAGCAGCCACACAAGGCCTCATTCTAATCCTCCGCCTGTCTGCTCAGTGTCTGTGGAGGGGAAAGGAGCAGAAAAGTAGCTTGTCTTTTACTTTTATTTGCCTGTTTCTCCTTCCTCCAGAGAGTCCCCTGGGGCCCTGGGCCAAGAACTGCAGCAACAAATATTTACTAATTCCATTAACAGAAGAGGGTCTTTTTTCTTTCTTCTTCTTTTTTCCCAAGCGAATATCTGAGGCCCCAAGTTCATGGTGAGCCTGCTCCCCACGTGCCCCCTCCCCTCCTCCCTGCACGCCCAGGACTTATATATAGTTCACTCAGTGCCATTTCCCCCATTTTTTCTGAAGTTCAAGACAAGTTGAAGGGTCAAAAAGGCAAAGGGTGTTTGAGAAGTTTAGCAGACAGCGTTTGGTGCGAGGGAAGGAGAGAGAAGGGAGTGGGAGAGGGGCGAGAGCAAGGAGGCAGGGATCTGGCTCACATTAGCCAGAAAGTTCCAACCATTGATTTGCTCTGGAATTATAGCCTTTAAAAAAAAAATCACAAAGCATGGTTTATTCATGGCTTAAAAAAAATAGCAACTAATGTCCTAGCCAGTGTGGCTCAGTGGATAGAGCGTCAGCCCGTGGACTGAAGGGTCGCAGATTCGATTCCAATCAGGCGCATGGACCTCGGTTGCAGGCTCCCCAGCCCTGGTTGGGGGGCATGCGGGAGGCAGCCAATCAGTGTATCTCTCTCACATCGTTTCTCTCCCTCTCTCTCCCTCCCCCTCCCCTCCCTCTTCCTCTTCCTCTCCCTTTCACGCTCTCTAAAAATCAGTGGAAAAATACCCTCTGGTGAGGATTAACAACAAAAAATAGCAACCAAAAGTGACACTTTGGTTCAGCAAGATGACTCGATCTTCCTTTTTCTCTGGGAAGATGGGACAACAGTGATCCCAGGCGGGCAGTCCCGAGGACACGGATGCTCTGCTGTCCAGGGCTGGCCTCTCAGGGGAAGCCAAGGCCAAGGCCAGGCCCTCCGTGGGGAGATGAGAGCGCTTAGAGGAACGAGGGCCTGTGTGGACGTGGTGAAGGGGAAGAGGGAGGGGCGGCACACCATGGGCCCTGCTGCCAGGCCACCTGGGGAGGGTGCAGTGAGGGAAGCAGCAGGACGCTCTCTCCCCCCGGCGGGGCCGGAGTCTGACATCAGGCTCCCTCATGGTCCAGGGCAGAGTCCCGTTGCCCCTCTCCTTCCAGTTTCCGATGCCCAGGCGTCCCTTCCCCGGCATCCCTGGGCTTAAAGCTACGTTCCTCCTCCTCCTTCTTTTAAAGATATTTTATTGCTATTTTTAAAGAAAGAGGAAAGGAGAGGGGGAGAGAGAGAGAAACATTGATCGGCTGCCTCCTGCATGCCTCCTCCAGGGACACAACCTTCACCCCGGGGATGTGCACTGACCAGGAATGGAACTGGCGTCCTTTGGGTGCACGGATGACGCCCAGCCAGCCGCGCCACGGGGGCCAGGGCTGGCCGCGGCTTCTAGTCTCTGCCTGTCTTCGCAGGGCCTTCCTGTGGCCCCGCTTCCTCCCCTCGTCCCTTCTGAGGACACGTGTCCCTGGGGTAGGGCTCCCTGCAGTCACGATGATCTCTTGAGACTCTAATTCCACCAGCAAAGATCCTATTTCCAAACCGGGTTCCATCCCCAGGTCCGCAGTTAGGACCTAGGCCAGTGATGGCGGACCTTCTGAGCTCGGCGTGTCAGCATTTTGAAAAACCCTAACTTAACTCTGGTGCCGTGTCACATATAGAAATTTTTTGATATTTGCAACCATAGTAAAACAAAGACTTATATTTTTGATATTTATTTTATATATTTAAATGCCATTTAACAAAGAAAAATCAACCCAAAAAAATGAGCTCGCGTGTCACCTCTGACACGCGTGTCACCTCTGACACGTGTGTCATAGGTTCGCCATCACTGACCGTGACCCATCTTTTGGGGGGACAACCAGGCGCTCATGGAGGTTTTATCCGGTGCCACGTGGAGCGCCCACGGGAGGGACGCCGCGAGGGAGGTTCTGCGCGCGCTCCTTCCCGTCTGTGTCAGTCCTGGAAGGCCAGCTGGTGCCGGTGTCTCCAGCACCTTCTTGTCACTTGCTAATCCCCCTGTGGAAGGAGGGGTGTGTTCGGCTCAGAACCTCCCAGGGGCACCCACCCAGCATTCCTCACGGGTCCGGCACACGGACTTCCTATTTATGGAAAGAGGCTGGTCTTTGCCTTTGGGACGAAGCGGACGGAGGCGACAACCACAGGGGCTGAGTGAAGGAAGAGTGTTCGGTGGGTAAGAAGCGTGGTCCACGCACACGGCCGGTGCTGCAGGGACGAAGGCAGGTGGGGACCGGTGTGTGTGTGCGCCGCTTTCTCGCTCTCACAGAGCCCCGCCCCCGAGTCTCACCAGGAAGGGTCTGCGGGAGCCCCCTTTCTCCTTGAACCCCAGCTGCTCTTTCTAACCCCTGTGTGCATTGGGTTTCCCCATGAGATTTTGTTTGGGGGCGGGGGGAGATGCTCCTAACAAAAGGAAGCTTCCAGAATCAGTCTCCTTTGCCACTCCACTTGTATTTTACAGATGAAGAAATTAAGGCCCAGAAAGGGGGCGGGGGGATTGCTCAAGGTCGCCCCGGCGTCTGGACTCCCATATGTGGCGCTCCTACTATTTATGGGGCAGCTGCAGAACATGAATTCTCCGGCCCATGAATTCTCCCCAACATGAGTTATGGTGCTAAGTCCTCATGGCAGCCCTGAGAAATGGCTGGAATTTGACAGAGGAGGAAACTGAGGCTCAGAGAAGGCAGGAGCCGGCCACAACAGCAGGCTGTTTGGGGGCGGGGGGGCTCTCCATCCGGAGCTTTCAGTGTAGCAGCTACTACTCCCCGCCTCCCCCAAATGTCTGCAGACCCCCTCACCCACCACCACAGCCATGCACATGCGCACACACACACACACACACGCACGCACACACACATGCATGCACACAGGCGTGGCTGCTTCTGCAGGCTCCGCAGCCACACACCTCATCCAGTTGACATGTCTCTGCTGTGTCCACTTGGAAGCCCTTGCAGGTGACAACACGTTTCTGGCTTCCCCGAAGGCACTGAGTGTGAGGGACACCCGCCCCCTCCTAGCCCGAGGGGGCAGCTTCCCTCTGGCCGGCAGCTCCTCGCCCTTGGGAGACAATGGATGAAGCCAATTATTTGGCTTTTTCTTCTTCTTCCGATCAAGCAGATGTTGGACGCCCTCGAAGACACCCACCCCAAGACCCCAGAGTGCCCTGCCTCCGGTTGCCGGCTGTCAGGCCTGGCTGTGCCTGCCATTCCCGGAGGGTCCCTTTTAATCAGTTGGTGTGAACTATGACCGCCTTGCCCCGTGAACAAAATGCCTCTTTCCTGGACTCATTTGATTCGTCATCCACCATCAGAATAAGAACATCGCCTGCTGTTCCCATGGGCGATTCCCGCCCAAACGGGGAAACTGAGGCCCAAAACCCCAGTGTGGAAGGACTCAAATTCCAGGGATGGGTGGGACCAGAGCGGGGGTTGGGATGCTGTGCCTTCTCAGACTGACCCCGCGTCCTTTCCGTGGTGTCCCCTCTCCCTGACCCTCGGCAATCCCGGGAGAGCCCATCGCGCAGTGGGAACGTAAGGGCTGGGGGCTACAGAGTCCTGCACCAGATTCCTTGGTGCAAACCTCAGCTTCACCACCGATGGGCCATGAAACCATGGGTAAGGGACTTAACCATGGAAAACGGGAAGAATCCAGGTTAAAGGTGTGAAATAGTGCCTGGCGCACAGCACACGGCTGATGAACAGTCATTACTAGTAACAGGAACCTGTGGTTATCACCTGAGAGAGGGGGAAGCTCTCCTCTCAGAGGTGCAGACCCCACAGGAGGTGTCACCCCACGGAGATAAGCTCCAGGCGGAAACTGTTTTGGAGGCTGGGTGGTGGGTCTGAGACGTGCTTGGAGCAGAAGTGCCCGGATCCTGTGGTTTCAGGCAGAGAAACGAACCTGGAGAGACAGGAAGACACTTTGCTGACGATCGCAGAGCTACTTAGAAGCCGGCCAGGCCTCACCAGGCTCACCTGCTTCCATTTCTGGCCTGGAAGAGCAGGCGGGCTCCGTGGCACTGAAGGGGTTAACTGGGAACCCTGCAGCTGGCGGCAAGAGCTGCCTACACTCTGATTTTCATTTGCAAAACAAACAAACAAGAGGCGCCTAATCACTGCCAGGCCCTCTTCCTTGGGGCTAAGATGCGGGTTTTGCAAGGAGCCTCCTTGCTCTGCTGTTTCTGCTGTTGTTGAACATCTCAGGACGGTGCTGGTGCCCTGGCTGGCAGAAGCTTGCCATGCCACTCTCAAGGTCCTTCGTTAAAGACCTACTTCAAGCCTTCAAGATACAGACACCAACGCCCTCGGGCCTCAGGAAGTGAAGTGGAGAGGCTGGTGTGACTGTCTTCAAAGAACCCGGAGCGCGGAGGCAGCTGGAGTCCAGGCCAGTCCGGCAGGGATACAAGTCTCCGGCGCGATGGAAGCCCAGCTCTCAGGGCCGCCTCTCTGGGTGGCTGCCCGGCTAACCACCCCTTGAGGAGCCCAGGTGGCCGCACTTCTCTCCCCTCCTGACCCAGATCTGGACGAGGTAGAGGCATCTGAATCTTCTCTTTCCTCAACCGAAACTTCACCGCCCCAACCAGCTCTTTTCTTACACAATCGCGTTCCCTGGGATGAGCACCCACTTGTGTCAGTTACGCCTCATGAAGATGCTAAGTAGGAGTGAGAAATGGAAGAGACCCATGGGGGTGGGAACTCCTGGGAAGGTTAAAGGGGGGAAGATGCAGGATCACGTAGGAAGAGCCTCAGACCACAGTTAAGATCAGAGAAAGTCTTGGCAGATCAACGGGAGGGTGGGGGGTGGTGTCCAGAGCAGAGATCGTCGGTCTGTCGGTCGGGCAGAGGAGCCGGCACTGGGCAGCAGTGACCGCCGCTCAGGGGCTTCCCAGGGAGGCTGTGGTTTGACGTAAAAGCAGAAGTGGATCCTTTAACAGCCTCCATGCACCTGGAGGGCACATTCTTCTTTGAAGGCAGATCGGGGTGTCTACCTCAGTGGGTCTTGGTGGCCCCCACAGCCTCTTGTTCCTCCTGTGGAATGGGACCGTGCTCAGGCCTGGGAGGAGCGGAGAGGAAGCGAGTACTCGTTCTTCCCTATGTCGTCGACATGGCCACAGGTTGTCCTTCCTTGGTATGCCAACAAAACTGGGTCTACAGTGTGCTTTTGCAGAACCGAAGTCCTCAGAAGGAGCCATTAATTCCCATTGCAATGAATGCAAAAATCACACTATTCTTGTTCATGGAGACATTAGTTGGAGCAATAAGCTAGTGACATAATATGGGTGGTAATTATATGCCGCAGATAACTGTAATAATTTGTTAGAAAAATTACTGCAAGAGCTTGGCAGCTGCACTGAAACTTCTTGCCATCACGGCAGCGGCTTGCGGCCTCGGCACGGTGTGCAGAGGGTAGAGAAACACTCGACGTTTGCTCGGGAGCACTCACTGTCCGACTCGATACTGTACTGCGGTGCAGACACTCGGGGTGTAAGGGTGCAGTGAATGGACATCTCTACCAAGCGGTGCCCAGAACTAACAGCCACGATGGGAATGACGACGATGGTTGGTAGTCTGTCTATTGCTGCGTGATTAACCACCCAAATCCAGGGCCCCCAACGCAGGGCCGTTTCGTTGTGCCCAGGGGTTTGGTGGGTCAGGACGTGGCTCGGACACACCAGGATTGGGTTGTCACTGCTCTGTGATGACCAGCTTTCACTGTGAAGATTCCGCAAGGCTGAGGGGTGAGCATCTGGAGGCTCCTTCACGCTGGTGGCCAGTGCCTGGGCAGGGCTGGCGCTTCCCATCAGAGCGCTGACACGTGGCCTCTCGCTGTGGCTTGGGCTCCCTCACAGCATGGCGGCCTCCGAGTAGTCACACTGTTTTCATGGTCCAGGGTTCCTGGTCTTGCAAATCAGACAGCATCACTTCCGCCACTCTCTTTAGGTCAAAGAGTTCACAAGCCCATTCAGATTCAAGTGGGCAGGGCTTAGAGGTGACTCTTGATTGGAGGAAGTTGAAACAAGTGGGACGGGCTTTGATTCAAGTCTGGGTCAAAGCCCCTCCCACTTGCCTCTCTGGTAACTCAGGGGGCTGCATCTGTCACATCCGCTATAATGTACTGTAAGGAACCCATGGGTAGAGAGTTCAGTTTGATATGCTGTGATTCAGACATGCCCAGAAGAATTTCATAAATAAGATACTGCTTTCTTCATTCTCTAAAAAGTGACCCCATTCTGCCCTTGAGTCTTCATTTCCATTAATGGCAGGAACAATTAAATTTGCCAATGAGAGGTAGCAATTTCTTTAGTAAATATTCAGCCAATTCAGAATTCCAGCTCCTGGAAAGGGCGTGTCTCCTTCCTCATTCCCACGGCAGCCTGTGGCGTGGGGACAGCTGAGGTCCCCTCCTGGGGAGTCTTCAGTCTGCTCTGTGTGGGGGGCCGGCCTTGCCTGTCCCCTTGGTGCCATGCTGTCCTTGAGCCTGGTCACTGCCCACTGCTGAACCCAGGCTCTGATTTTCTAGCCTCTTAGCACTTTCCGTGGAGACACAGGGAACTTCCAGGTTCCTTAGATGCTCTGCTCAGACCCCGGGGACCCAAACGCCCCTTGCGAGCCGAGCATCCGGCACAGGCACGCTCGGGCGGCTCCCGTCTCCATCCCGGTGGCCTGGGCCACAGCCTGGGGGTGGTGCGATTCCCTCCAACCATCTGGACGTGCCTCCCTCCCTGGAATCCTTCGGGGCGTGGAGTGCCGCTGGGGTTGACCGAAGACTCTCCATCCTCGACCACTCAGCACCAAGCAGACTTCCTCTTTCCCCTTCCCGGCCAGCCAGACCCGCCCTGAGAGCCCATCACCCTTCACTCTTCACCTGGCGAGTTCTTACGAGGCAGCCACCTGTCCACACTGGACAATCGCTCTGTGGTTTGGACTTCCCAGCAGAAGGCACAGAACAGAATTTTTAAGAGTGCGCGCGCGCGTGTGAGAGAGAGAGAGAGAGAGAGAGAGAGAGAGAGAGAGAGAGAGAGAGCGAGAGAGAGAGAGGGAGAGGATAAATGCATCAGGAGACGGTAACACACAGAAATAGTTTCCTTGTCACACTGTCTCTCTCTTTCTCCCTCTGTGACTCCGTGAGAACAGGGGCCATTCCTGATTCTTCCTGCGGTGCCAGGGCCTGGGATGGACGGGCTGACACAGGAGACGCTGTGGAGTGTTTCTCACACGGAACCTGGTTTCCCGGCTGTGCCCTTGACCGGCAGAGACCTCTGTGCCCAGCACTAGGGCTCTGCAGTGACAGCTGGCTTCACGCCCCTGGGAGAAGGGAGGGATAGTACGGAGAGGTTCCCGCCCTGGCCGGGCAGCTCTGTTGGTTAGAGCGTCGTCCTGATCCGCGGGGTTTGCGGGTTTGATCCCCGGTCGGGGTACATACAAGAATCTACCGATGAGTGGGTACATAAGTGGAACAACAGGTCGATGTTTCTCTCCCGCCGTGTCTCTCCATGCCCCCCCCCCCCATAAAGTCTGTAATAAAAAATAAGGATAGGTACTAAATTTTGAGCGTCAACATGTATGGGACATGGCACCAGCCACTTTAACCAGATGACCTGTGAGGTCCCGGTTAGGGCTATCATCTTCCTCCTGCAGAGGCAGAAAGGTATGTCCAGAGGTTACATCTCTTACCTGAGCAGTTTGCCAGGATGTGAAAGAGCGAGGGTTTGAACTCAGGAACCCGTGGCTCCAAAGCCCGGGGCCTTGCCCCAGGCCACAGGGGAAGTAAAAGGTCTGCATGCGAATCGTCCTTCGAAACCCAGGCAAGAAGCCTGGTCTCAGATGGCCTTGGAATTGAACGCTTACAACCCTCACGTCCCGGGGGGCAGGCTTTGGGACTGCGGGTTAGCGTCAGGGACTTGCGGGGCGACTCTCCATCATAGGGGACCCGCCATATGGAAGAGACTCCATCCCGCCTCTGGCAGGCAGCCTGGCCTGGGAATAACCCTGAAGGCTACATTTTGATCAGGAAGCTTGCAGCTGTTTTCCAAGTCATTGTCGGAATCCTACATTGTACTGTATTTTCAGTAAATCTCCGCTGCCCCTCGCTTTCCGCCCGCCTGCTCACGGCCTTGGTGCTCCGGGCTGTCGCGGTGGGCACACGGCACGCGCCCGAGAGAGACGGGGCGTTTGTAGATCTCGGCGCACCTCACTGGGTCAAGCAAGGAACGGGGCCTCAGGAAAAAAATCCCCAGCGAAGCTAAGCACATAAACAGCTGTGGCCTCGTCTCCAAGCCTCAAGGCTGCGGTGGGGGGAGGCAGGGGCTGCGGAAAAGCGCCCAGGCTCCGAGGCTCCCCGTCCCCTACAGTGAGGCTACGGAGGGCCGGGCAGATGCCCTCGGGCAGAGGGGGCAGCGGGCAGGCCCGTGGGCTCCGGGGCCCGGCTGGGATGTGCAGAGAGCTCTCAGTGTTTGATTTTCCAAGTGATTCACCAGATGCCGGTCATGCTGGGGCCAAATTCTTGAAAGCGAAGCCACATTTGAAATTCTCCGAAGTAAAGCCACGTTTTAGGCTTTGGCTGCAAGGGCCTTGGAACCCAGCCATCCCGGGACCTGGGAGAAGAGCAATTTCACGTTTGAGGTTTGAGGAATCCTGGAATTCAGAGGCAGGGCCCCGCCTGGGAGAGGAACAGACTCGGCCTGATCTCACTCCCCACGCCACCTCCCATCCCGGCCAGGCTCCCGGGGCAGCCTGGCTCCCGGCTCATGCTCACTTGAATGAACTGGGTTGGGGACCAAGAAGGCGCGGGCTTCTGCTTGGAGGAGGCAGGGGAACAGCACGATCCCATGGATGTCTTTCTCTTCTTTTCCCCACGGAAGCAATTCTTTTGTGGTTGTGTCTACACAACTGATGGAGAGAGGGAGAAAAGAGAAGCCACATGTCAAATTCTGGGCTTTGTTATTTTCTTTTGCCTGCACGATCCCACACAGATCGTGTGGTTAACTTATTTTTAACTGAGTGTTTGCACGAGGGAACCAAACCGGTCAGTCGCTTGGGCAGCTTTGAGATCAGAAGCAAGCTGATCAAAGGCACCAAGAGCAACCACTAATTTGACCCAAAACAACAAAAAACAACCCGCGATCGCTAGACAAAGACATGTCAGTTTGGACTGAGTACAGACGTGGCCTGCCTTGAAGTCTGGGGAACAGCATGAGCGTGACCCAAAGGAGCCGTTCTCCTGCCAATCCCAACAGTGAGCCCTGGCCGCTCAGCCTCCCAGGTTAGCTGGTCTGATCTGGTCTTCAAGGAAGCCTGGAGACAGTGGTGTGTGCACACATGTATGCATGCGTGTGCACGTGTGTGTGCATGTGTGGTGGAGGAGGTGAAGGGAAGGGGGAGTTGTTGCAAGTACAATGATGGCCGTGGACTTTTTTTTTTTTAATTAAATCTTTATTGTTCAGATTATTACATTTGTTCCTTTTTTTTCCCCCCCCATAACTCCCCTCCTCCCAGTTCCCGCCCCACCCTCCGCCCTCACTCCCCACCCACTGTCCTCATCCATAGGTGCACGATTTTTGTCCAGTCTCTTCCCACATCTCCCACACCCCTTTCCCCCCCAAGAATAGTCAGTCCATTCCCTTTCTATGTCCCTGATTCTATTATAATCAACAGTTTATTCTGTTCATCAGATTATTTATTCACTTGATTCTTAGATTCACTTGTTGATAGATGCATATTTGTTGTTCATAATTTGTATCTTTACCTTTTTCTTCCTCTTCCTCTTCTTAAAGGATACCTTTCAGCATTTCATATAATCCTGGTTTGGTGGTGATGAACTCCTTTAGCTTTTCCTTATCTGTGAAGCTCTTTATCTGACCTTCAATTCTGAATGATAGCTTTGCTGGATAAAGTAATCTTGGTTGTAGGTTCTTGGTATTCATCACTTTGAATATTTCTTGCCACTCCCTTCTGGCCTGCAAAGTTTCTGTTGAGAAATCAGCTGACAGTCGTATGGGTATTCCCTTGTAGGTAACTGAGTTTCTTGCTCTTGCTGTTTTTAAGATTCTCTCTTTATCTTTTGCTCTTGGCATTTTAATTATGATGTGTCTTGGTGTGGTCCTCTTTGGATTCCTTTTGTTTGGGGTTCTCCGCGCTTCTTGGACCTGTAAGTCCATTTCTTTCACCAGGTGGGGGAAGTTTTCTGTCATTATTTCTTCAAATAGGTTTTCAATATCTTGCTCTCTCTCATCTTCTGGCACCCCTATAATTCTGATGTTGGTACGCTTGAAGCTGTCCCAGAGGCTCCTTACACTATCCTCGCATTTTTGGATTCTTTTTTCATTTTGCTTTTCCGGTTGGATGTTTTTTGCTTCCTCGCATTTCAAATCATTGACTTGATTCTTGCGCTCCTCTGGTCTGCTGTCGGGCGTCTGTATAATATTCGTTATTTCAGTCCGTGTGTGCTTAATTTCTAGTTGGTTCCCCAATATAAGATCGAGGGTCTTATTAGTTTTCGTGTAGATCTCATTAAGTTTATCGGCAGCTTCTAAACAGTTCTTGAGAGACCTTAAAAGTGTGGTTCTGAACTCTATTTCTTCCATTGACAATTTTGTCCTGTTTCTTTGTCTCCGCATTTTGTTATGCTTCCTTGGTGCACCCCCTAGTGGTCTTTGTTCGCAGTCTTATAGATAAATCTTGATTGTTGTAGCTAATTCCAGGGAGGGTTTGACCTCCAGGCCAAGTGGCTATGAGAATCAGCTGTGTCAGCAGTGAGAGAACTTCTGTCCTCTAGGGAGGTGCTAATCTAGCCTTTGCCTGAGGCTATCCGGCAAATGCCTCTGTGCAGGGCTTGGGTGGGGCGGGTCGCACAGGATCAACAGGGTGGGCCGGAGAGAGCAGTTATGGCGGCTCTCAGTCCTGTCCCCAGGGGCTCTGCCTCTCTGAGTCCCAGCACGCGCTGCAAAGCTCGGAGGGAAAGCTGCACTCGCTCTGACCGAAGCCAGACAGTCCCGCTTCTCCCGTTTGAGTCTGGGTCCCTAAAGACTCGCCCAGATCTGGTGCTCAGAGTCTGCGACTCCCTCCCGATTGAAAACAACAACCGCGCCCTCCGCCGCCAGCCCGCTCCGCGCACTCTGCACCTCAGAATTTGACTTCAGCACTGCGCCTCCTCTGAGTGTCCATATGCGTTTCTCTTTCCTCCTAGTTGTAGGACTTCCACTCAGCCAGCGTTCCTGTGGTTCTGGGTGATGTCCCTTCCGTTTTTTGGTTTCACTTTTGAAGTAGTTGTTCAAAGCAGCAAACTCCGGCGTTAACCTATGCCGCCATCTTGGTTCTCCCTCAGCAAATTTCCGGCCGTGGACTTTGATGATCAGTGAAACAGAGCAAGCCAGAATCCAGTGACTTGTCACGTTAATCCATTGGTGACATAGTGGCCAGTTCTGTCAGCCGTATGGTTCTTTTATTCCTTGTTTCTTGTGGAGTTAGGGAGCCTAATTCCTCTCTGTCTTCATACCTCTGTTGAGATGCGGCTTGGCTAGGGGTTCAATATATTCTGGGCTGAAGTCCTAACCCCTGGTTCTTCAGAATGCGACGCTGTGTGTACATCAGGCCATTGCCGGTGTAACCGGTAAAGACACGGTCACAGTGAGGAGAGCGGGCCCTTTATCCAACAGGACGGGGGTCTGTTCAGGAGGAGATGAGACCAGGAGATGGGGACCCCGGGGGAAACGCCACAGGTGAGAGAGGCAGGAATCGGAGCGGTTTAGCTGCAAGCCAGGGATGCCGAGGCTGGACGGGCGCCGCCAGGACTGGTGGAGAGGGAGCACGGCCCTGCCGACACCGTGCAGACAGCCATTTCTGCTGCTGGAAGCCACCCGGCTGTGCCCTTTGTGTGGCCGTCCTAGGAAACTAAAGAAGGTCTCCACGAAATGAGGCAGACAGTCAGGGGATGGAACACTCACAATCATACAACTATATCAGAGCTGGAAGCGGCTTCACAGTTTATCTCAGTCACATTGCCAACAGGGACTCTGCGCTATTTTAATTCCCCCAGAAGAACACAGAATATACATTCCATAGTCAACTGTTTCTGGAAAATAGTCCGTACCGTCGCCTGAGAAAACAGAAAACACTTCAGCAACCCTGAAGGCACTGACAAGTCCTGCAGCCGGGAAGCCCCTTTCACTCTGAACAAGGCAGCATGTCCACCTTTGATGATGGAACACTTTTGGACAAAATGCCTCCTGACTTCCCATGAAGCTAGTCTTCCATGGATAATTCCTTGGGACATCTGTGATGGTTCATTTTATGTGTCAACTTGACTGGATTAAGAGATGCCCAGATGGCTGGTAGAACATTATTTCCGGGTGTGTCTGTGAGGGTGTTTCTGGAAGAGACTGTCATTTGAATTGGTGCACTGAGTGAAAACAGATGGCCTCCCCCAATGTGGGTGGGCATGCTCGCCGTGGAGGACTCAGGAGAGCAGAAAGGTAGAGGAAGGGGGAGTTCCTGCCTCTTCTGCAGCCGAGACACTGTCTTCTCCTGCCCTTGGACTGAATCCCCACGTCGGCTTTCCTGGCTCTCCAGGTTGTACTCTGTAACTGCAGTCTCTACAGGAATTCTCCTATCATCTATCTATCTATCATCTATCTATCTATCTCCCGCCTGCCCTCCCTCCCTCTCTATTTATGTCTCTGTCTCTGCTCTTGGTTCTGTTTCTCTGGAGAACCTTGACGAACGCAGACATCCAAACTTTTCATTTCCTGGGTAAAGAGCCTGAGGGCTAGAGAATTAAGAACCGTCTCCAAAGCCCTTCCACGGCCGAGCCTGCATCTCATTGTCCTGACAAAGATGGCAGCACGGCGACAGGCCTCCGGCTGCGTGGAGAACAGCTGCTTAGCCAGCCAGCCCTGCCCTTTGCTGACTGTGATCTTAGGAGAGCCACGCCTCCTCCGGCATCGGTTTCCTCAGCTGGAAAGTCAGAGGCCGGAACTAGGTCACTGTTGTGCCCCCCACATATCCATTCGTTGAAGCCCCAACTCCCAACGTGATAGTATTTGGAGGTGGGGTGTTTGGAAGGTAATTAGGTTTAGATGAGGCCATGAGGGTGGGGCCCCCATGATGGGGTTAGTGTCCTTCTAAGAAGAGGAAGGAGCTGGACTCCTGCCTGCCCCCTCCCTCTGTGCCACGTGAGGACACAGTGAGAATGTGGCCGTCTGCCAGCCAGGAAGGGGGCCCTCTGAGGACCTGGAGCCCCTGGACCCCGAGCTCAGACCTCCAGCCTCCCGCGGTGAGAAATACCTTTCTGTTGTTTTAGCCCCCGGCTACGGCATTTTGTTCTAGCAGCACAAGCCAGTCATCCGAGATTCCTTCCAGTATGAAGATTATATGCCTATTGATCTTGCCTGTATGTGGCTCAAAGATGTAATTTCTCCTTGGATGGAAACCTCTAGCTAAAGGGCCAAATTCTTATTTTGGTCAATGATGTATTGCGCTTCCCTTGTCCATTTCTCGTCTTGGCTCTGTCAGCGGATTCAGTGCTGATAAGTTAATGTATATGAAAGTGCCTTGTAAAGGCCAAGGCATTGCCCAACAAAAGAACTTATTTGTATGTTATTTCGGTTGAGAACTTTGCAGTCGGGCTGAAGTCAAAGGGCGTCTGACATCGCGTGTTGCCAGGGCGGTCTCGAGTGCACGGGGAGTGTAGGACGTGTGCATTTCAGTCTGGGTGTCAGTGACCATGTAAGCAGCAGCAGAGCCATATGCTTGTAAGCACGTGATCTTGAGGCGACGGCTCAAAGCCACCACCAGACCCTCCTGTCGATCATCCGTGTGCTCTCCAATGAGCAGCTTCTCCTCTCTCTGACTTGACTTCTTCCCCTGAGAAGTGGGCCTGCTATTCCCTCTGATTGTGCAGGGCTGCTGGCGTGATAAGTGAGACAACGCATGTGAAGCACAGAGCTGTCCGCTGGCTCTAGCTGTGCATGTCTGCTTCATGTGTATTTTAAGGAGGAAATGTCATAGGCAAATGTCACGGCCTAATGTCTTTCCTTTTATGTTCTGCTTGTTGCTCTGTTCCCTGTGGCGTGGTGTGTGCTCCCTGGGTAGACCATCAGCAGTAAGAAATAGCAGATGGCATCTTGGAAGCGTAGCATTGGACAGTCCTGGCTCTGGGAGACCCTGGAGCAGTTATCTTCCCCACCCTCCCCATGCTTGCTTTCTCCTCGTCCACATCTTGTGATCATACATTGGAGACAAACGCCGGGAGCTTTCAAGCATTGCCCACAATGGCCTGGATTGCACATTTCAGCCAGTCCCCCCCTCCGCCCCCCAAAGAGTGGCCTCCGTCTGTGGGAGCGGAAAATTAAGGATGTGAAAAGCAGTTGCCTTGCAGCAGACCGCTGGCACCTCTCTGCCTTGGGCTCCGTCCCTGGCACGCTCGCGGGGAGTTTGCTAGGGAAGGGAAACATTTGAGTCCATTATTTTAAAAGCAGCAGAAAATAGACTCTGGGAAAAAAATGTGCACTGGCCACAGGAACCTAATGGGCCATTTTGATCTGTGCCTCCTGCCCGGCCTAGGGTGTCAGGACCCATGCTCTCAGCTTGCAAAGAAAAGTCCTAATGAAGTGTTCGAGTAATGGAGAGTTAATGGAACCGGGCGCGGGAGCTATAACGAAAGGGCCTTGCGAGAGGGTGGGGCATAATTTATTAACAGCGAGAGATGGGGCAGGGAGCCTGCAGCATTTATGAGAAACGCAAAGGGGCCTTTCACCAGACCCAGGGCTCTGCGCCCCAGCATCCAGCAGCGGCCCTAGGAGCCCAGGCTCCTCCCCATCCTCTGTGACCGCCGGGCCCCTCTTTATCAGGGAAGAGGGGGCATCCCTGTTCGGAGAGTGGAATGGAGGCACCTGCTTGGCTTCTCCTGCGATAGAGAAGTTTCTGTTTATCAGGACGTTGAGGTCCTTATGGGGGGAGATGTGTTTCCTGTGACTTCAAGGGCTCGGCGTCTCTCTTGTAACCTGGTCTATCAGTCAGGGCTCTGTTGGGTATGAGAAGCAGAGGTATAGTTCCTATTGGCCTAAGACTGAAAAGGGGGGAGTGGCCCTAGCCGGTTTGGCTCAGTGGATAGAGCCTAGGCCCTTGGACTGAGGGTCCTGGGTTTGATTCCCCATCAAGGGCATGTACCTCGGGCCCCTGGTCAGGGTGCTCAGGGTGTGTGTGGGAGGCACCTAATCAATGTGTCCCTCTCACAGTCCCCCCCCCCCCTCTAAAATTCAATGGAAAAATATCCTTGGGTGAGGATTAACAACAACAACAAAAAAAAGTGTGTGGGTGGGTGGGTCTTAATTTGGATTGGACTCTCCCTGAGGCAGATCTTGAGAGGAGGATGTGAGTACAGGAGATGATCCCAGGAAACCAGGGTTAGGCAGTGGGCAATGAGGCGGGGACGGGAAGGAAGATGAGAAAGGGTGCTCATTGGCAGGCTGGTCATAGTGTGGGCTTCTGGAGCTTCTGAGTTACCACAATGGAGGGCAGGTGAGCTGGGGAAGTTGTCCATTCAATCTAGACCAGCGGTTCTCAACCTGTGGGTCGCGACCCCTTTGGCGGTCGAATGACCCTTTCACAGGGGTTGCCTAAGACCATCCTGCATATCAGATATTTACATTACGATTCATAACAGTAGCAACGAAAATAATTTTATGGTTGGGTCACAACATGAGGAACTGTATTTAAAGGGCCAGAAGGTTGAGAACCACTGATTAACTGAGGGCCACTGCTGGGGTTTTGACTCTACTATTCCTGGCTTTTCCTGCAGGATGCCACGTGTACTCAGATGGTCAAGGGCTTGGGGAGGGACCTGCAGGTAGAGTCACAGCTGTTTTCTATAAAGAACTCTCAGCATGTAAAGGTGACTGCCAGGAAGCTAGGGATGCATCATCCATAGCAGCAGTCGCCAACCGTTGGTCCACGGACCCTGAGGTCTGTGAGGTCCGAAAGGCTGGCGACCACTGGTGCATAGCATCTGCCAAGGAGGGTAAGTATTAATCCATTTCGCTGATTGAGATTTCAAGTTTGGGTTAGCCTCAGGCACAGGTAGGTCCAGGGGTTAAAAGGGGTTATCAGGACTCGGTCTGGACACTTTATTACTGGTTTTTCTGTTCCCAACATCAGCTCTATTCTGTTGACTGTCATGGCTACAAGTTTTTTGTTTGTTTGTTTTTAATTCTCACCCGAGGATAATTTTCCATTGATTTTTAGGAAGAGTGAAGGGAGAGAGAAACATCGCTGTGAGAGAGACACATAGACTGGTTGCCTCCTGCACATGCCCGGACTGGGGCCAGGTATCGGGCCTGCAACTGAGGTACGTGCCCTTGACCAGAATGGAACCCGGGACCCTTCAGTCTGCAGCCGATGCTCTCTCTCTCCACTGAGCCAGGCCAGGGCAGTAGCTACAAGTGGGAAAGAATGCTCCCGCGCCCTCGCCTGCACAGGGACGCACAGCACTGTCTTCAGCGGGAAGCATTTGGTTCTAAGGGACCCCCCTTCTGCTTCCTTCAAGGAATCCTGCTTATGTGCATGCCCATGGGGCATTTCAAGTGTTACCCTTGCCTAGTTCCGCTCTTTCTATACGTGTTCTTTCTGAGTAGCCCCCCTCCCCTTGCTTAGCTTCCCTTCTGAGTAGACCGCCTTCCAAATGACGTCACAAGGCTACTACATCAGGGCTGTTTTGATAAGTGACAGGAAGGCCAACTAAAATGGTGTCCATAAGCGTACACCTACATGTTTGTGTCCACAGAACTAGAAAAGCCAGGCGCTGGCTGTGCTTTCTGTTTCGGCTTGATCCCGGGCCTCACACGGGATCCCCATGACGACAAGACCCTCTGGTAGCCTCAGCCCCACCTGCTCTCCCTTCCATTCAGGGAGAACGGAGCTAGTTTTGCTGAAAGCTCAAACGAAAGTGCCTGAGTTTGGTCTCACCTGCTCTGATTGGGCTGGCATGGGTCACATGACCGTTCCTGAACCAATCACTGGCTTTAGAAGAACCTGATGTTCTGATTGGCCAGCCCTGGGCCGAATGGGCTTTCTTGACTCACAGGTGCGCTTAGTTTGACCAGAATCACATCGACTAAAAATAGGGAGGGCCGTTGCTAGAAACGGGGAGACCGAGACCCCCCGCAGTTCTATTTTGCAGCATTGGTTGTATTTTCCACTATTTTTTCTGCCCTGCAGCCATCACTAACTCAGTGTTTAACACACGTCCTCACCGCTAGGCTCACTAGACCCCCGGTCATTGGGCCAGGGCCGCCCTCACCTGGCGCGACCTCACTTGGCTCCCTCTGTGAGGCGTTGTTTTCAATAAGGTCACACCCTGAGGTTCTGGGTGGGCAGGCATTTGGGGGGCACTGCTCAAGCCAGTGTACCCAGATGTACTTTCCCCCCCTCTAAAACCACTATATACCTTCTAACGTCAATCAGTCCACTCAACCATCCCCCCGCCCCTGCCCCAAAGGGGCGAGAGCATCACTGCCTCAGTGGCCCGTCCTCTGCCACAGGAGGCGCTTGTTAAAACTGCACTGAGTGAGTGAACTGCTCACTCAGCAACATCAAGATTCTGGAAGTGAGAGAAGAGCAAAGTGGCTTCAGTAGGTAGCTCTCGGTGTCTACTGTTACTCCTCCGGTCCTCTGGGTCCCGTCTCCCTGCCCTGTGTGTCTGTGATGGGTGCCACCATGCCCCCACCCCCGTGGAGTCCTAACCCCCAGGGCCTCAGAATATGGTCTGGTTTGGGGGCAGGGTCTTTACAGTGGTAACTGCGTTGAAGTGAGGTCTTTAGGGTGGTCCTGAGCCAATATGACCGGTGTCTCATCAAAAGGGGGAATTCGGACACACACACATGCACAGGGAGAAGGCCATGTGAAAATGAAGCAGAGCTCAGATGATGCTTTCAGAAGCTCATGACCACCCGTGCTGGCCAGCACCCCACCGGAAGCCAGGAGAGAGGCAGGGACCAGAGCCTCGCTCACGGCCTCAGAGGGAACCAACCCTGCTCACACCCTGATCTTGGACTTTTAGCCTCCAGAACCGAGAGACAATCACTTCTATTGTCTAAGCCACCAGTCTGCAGTCCTCTGTCATGGCAGCACCAGCAGCCGAACACAGTCTCCGTACAAAACACACTCCCCTTTCAGGCAAGCCAAAGGGACGGCTCATTCTCGCAGCTCCCAGCCCTCAGCCGAGCCTCACACTGGAAAGGGGCTTGGAGGTGGGAGGGAGGATGGGGCCGTGGCTCCCACCTGCCAGAGCATCTTCCCCACGTGCCCGGAGAAGCAGGCGTCGGCTTTTCTCCCGCGCCCGCACCAGGGAGCCCTTATCTTGTGCTCCCCGCCCCCACGGAGAGCCAGGCCCGGCCTCACATGTTTGTTGTTGCTTGTGTTATTGAATACCCATGAAATGCAAAATGGCACCGTGACCTAATGAGGTATTAACCCTGCCTCATTACAACACATCAACCGTGAAAGCAAGCCCTTCTTGGCCAGGACTATTTCAAGGAGATTTAGGAAATATTTGAGGCCCTGGAAAGATGGCTGGAAATCAGGGACTCTTTAGCCAGACCTGTCTGAGAGCCCAGGGCACGGGATGTAGACCAGGCTCCCCTCCCCCAATGCTCCTGCAGCTCCGGCTCCTTCCCCTCCGCCCCCACCCCTGCAAGACCTACCCACGGTGGGAAGGAACGGGACTCTGAGTCTGCAGACCCGGGCTCACTCCCAGCTCAGCCACGCCGAGACCACTTAGCCCTTCTGAGCCTCACTTTCCACTTCCGTAAAATGGGAAGAATTCTTATAAATGTCTCCCAATGTTTATGAAAACATAATGAGATCACTAGTGTATGTAACACATGAAGTGCCGCCTCGGAGTGGACATTGGGGCCACTCTTGTTGCTGCTGCTTCTCTTCGTATGGATCTGGGCGATACTGAAAGAGCCCGGGTGGAGGAAAGGAACCACCTTCAGCCTTTGCTCCTCAGAGAGTGAGCAAGTAGCAGCAGGGGATTCAATGAGCACCGCTTCCTACCTCCCACTGGTGAGCCCTCTGCACCTGAGCAGCCCAGGGGGAGGCGGGGTGGGGGGGCTATTATCAGCCTCCTCGAAGGAACAGAGGGCCAGGGAACTTAAAAACCTTGCCATGCCCTGGTTTGGCTCGGTGGATAGAGCATCAGCCTGTGGACTGAAGGGTCCCGGTTCGATCCCCAGTAGGGGGCGTGCAGGAGGCAGCGATCAATGATTCTCATCAATGATGCTTATATCTCGCCCTTCCTCTCTGAAATCAATAAAAATATATTAGAAAACGAACAGGAGACCCTTGCATGTTCAGCAGCTGCCGGGAAGTGGGAGGACTGGGAGCTGGGTCCCTGACGTCAGGTGCCGTGCTTGTCCCCTGACGCCAGCGGGACCGTGCTCAGCACCTTAGGCTTTAGCAGGCCTGGGGGCGAGAGGTCAGGGGTCCTGGTTTCCCAGAAGGGCTTTGATCGCCCTGTGTGTCCACCGTGTCCCAGCTCCAGTCGCTGGGAGGTCACCGTCCCCCGCTACCTGGGGACTCCCGGGGCCAGGAGCTGTGTGGGCTGCGTTGTAAAGCAGTTTGACGACGTGCTAAGTGTCACTGCTTAATGAGCTGCAGGACCAAACACTCAGGGTAGGGGCCAGGGAGGCCGGCAGCCCCAGACACCAGCTCCTGCCCAAGTTCAATCGTAAACGTCACAACCAAGGGCGGGTCTGGAGCCACCCGCCCCGAGAACCCCGACTTCCTTTGCCCCATTGGCCTCCGACTAATTCACTCCCCACTCAACAGCTCGCCGGACTTCCTCCCCGCCCCCACCCCATCCTCAGGGTTGTCGCCATGGGAGGTCTCTTTGCACAACAGGGCAAAGCAATTAAGGCCAGACGGGGCGAATTAAACCAGAAAGAACGAGTTCCTCCAGCGCCAGAGAAATACTGGGGCCTTGCTTGGAGGAGAAACCTGTGGGAGAGATGGAGGGCAGTTGAGGTGGGCATGGAGACGGATGGCCTAGGATCGGGGATCAGGAGGAGAAGAGAGACCTGTGGCTTTCCCTGGGCGGTCTCTGGACAAAAGGTTAAAGTGGAAAGAGTAAGTGAAGCAAGAAGGGCAAAGCCAGTCATTCATTTGCTCACTCATTCGCTGGTTCCTTCATTTCTATGTCAAACATGTGCGACCTGGGTGTTTGAAATCTAACAGTAAATTAAAGACTGGGGCCTGGACTAGGGGCCAGGGCTTTGGAATGAAGTGGATGTGGCTGGTGCCATCATTCATTAACGGGGTAACCCTGGGCAAGCGACCTAACCTTCCTGAGCCTCAGTTTCCTCTTCTGCAAAATGGGAAGCAAACGCACTTGTCTTGCCAGGGCTTCGAGGGAGAATGAAGTGAGAGTTTACATGCGATGAACATTGCTTTGCACATCGTAGATGTTCAAGAAAACAAACGCATCGTGTACAGACGCCTCTGTGTGCGCCACTGACGGGATAGTGAGCTGCTTGCACTTCCTTGGCTAAGCGTGTTTCTATGCATCAACCTACTTAGTTCTGAGAAATGCAGGGAGTAGTTTTGACCTTCTCCCTCTCTTTTGAAATAGAAATGGAGGCACCTAAAGGCTGTATTACCTTCCAAGGTCATACAGCGATTAAATAGAGGACAGGGGATTCGAACCCAGGGAGTTTAGCTTCAGAAACTCTGCACCCCAGACTCCAGAACACACTGGAGAGAGAACAGGGATTGTAGATGGCGTGTGTTTAAGAGCTGGGGATTGGGCCAGAGGGTCCTGAGAGATCTGTGAAAAGAATTCTGTTCAAGGACTGAGTCCGGACACACACACAAGCACACAAACACACGCTCGTGTGTGCCTGCTTTGGCCTCTGCTGACCTCAGCTGCTTCCCGCTGTGTGCCCTGTGGCAGTGGCTGTTTCCTGGGAAAGGGTGGCTGAGTGGATGCCTACGGCCAAGGCTGACCCCTGTAACCCCAACTCCAGCCCACGCTGCCCTCCTCCCCGCGCCCCCCCTTCCTTCCCTCCCTCCCGGCCCGGTGCAAACGCGGCATCCAATTTGTTACCTACACGGGGAGGTCAGGGCCCCGCTGGCCCCTGCACTTTCCCAGCGTGGGTCACTTGGCTGTGGCTGGCTTGTTTTTCTCTCTGTTCTTTGGAAGCGCGAAGGGGACAGACGGTGGCCTCTGACTCTGAGAAGTTCACTGGAAGGGCTGCTTGGCGGGAACCCTGAGGATGTCTCGAAGTTGTCGAGGCCAGGCGAGGGCGGGCGGGATTTGATGGAGAGCTCGGACCGCTTAAGCTAATTGGGGTTCACAGACAACGCACGAGAGAGTGCATGTGTGTGTGTTGTGTGTGCCTGCACATGTGTGCTCACAAGGGCATTTTTCTAGCCAGAGGGTTCACAGACGTCTTCAGAATTTCACATGGATTTGAGTCCCCAGTTAAGACCCACTGGTTTGAAGTCAGGGGCAGTTGGACGAGGTGGTGAAGTGTCTTGGGAAACTGAGGCACCTAGAAAAATGTCACGATGCACAGAGTCCAGCCTGTCCTGTGGGTCCAGGGGCCCCAATTCAACCGTCTACAGTGACCGGAGGTGAATGTAAATGACCGAGTCCAGCCGAGTGTAAAGAAAACGCTTACGTAAGAAAACTGGGAGACATCGCCTGGTAACCCGGATGGAAGAGCAGTGCGTGTCCCGGGGGAACCCCTCTCAGCTGCACCCACCGCTGCCAATGGGAACGCTGTCCCAACTCGGCTAGAACGTCCAGAAGCATTTGAGCAAAATCAGAAATCTAGATTTCTATCGGAAATATCCCAAATTTTACATTTTAAATTAAAAATATCATATGGTGAAAGCCAGTCACAAGAAATGTGCAGGCCAGATCCAGCCTCTGCGCCTCTAGCTCTGACATCCAACATCTTGTCGCCATCATTTTCCAGGGGCAGATCGCAACCAGAAACGGAGCCGTCGGTCTCTCCCAGACCACGCAACGTGCATGACAGAATCAGGACCCAAAAGCCAGGTCTCCTCCGGCACAGTCCTTTCTCCTCTAACAGGCATTTAGAGAAGGTCCCCTTCTCTCCTCCTTCCATCTTCTCAGGGAGAGCAGCAGTGTCGAGCCCAGATAACAGACACAGTTACTTCTGATTTATCCATCATGGAATTTGTGGGAGATTTACTGCATTAATGCCCTCAATTCTTCCTCCCCCATTTAGGGTAAAGGGCTCTCTCTCTCTCATGTTCATATTCTTAATCACCATTAAAAAATGTATTCAACACTTTCCTGAAGTACGCAGAGAGTAAGGTAGTATTAAGAAAGACACAAAGATTTCTTTTAGGGAATCCACTGTCTGGCATTAACATATTCATGATATGTCTTTCATTGGATGAGAATTTCCATATCAGGCTTCCCTTAAAGCAGAGGTGTCAGAAACAAAACCAGCGAGCCAATATCTTAGCTTTCCCAGGAATTAGCTATGGGGCACAGAAGTTATCAACACTGTCTGGTGTAACCTGGCTGTCAAAAAAGGCTCCTATTCATCCCAACCTTCACTGGAGGGTTTCTTTAAAATTTAAAAGCCATTGTGTACAGTTGATATTATTGTTCAGCAAATATTCACTTCCCTCCCTCCCCCACTGTGGGCAGAGAGGATGTGTCCCCAGCTGTTGATTTTGGGTTTATCACAGGACATGCCTTGGTCCAGGCAGTGTTAGGGGGCATGAGGTAAGCAGAGTCCTGACAGACATGCTTGCATGTTTTGGGTTGACTCCTGAGCTCTCTAAATCCATCATGAGAAAAGCATCACTCAGGTAGTCATTGCCCTTCTCTCCAGGACTCTAGAAGAAACACACATGACACAGATGTGGAGGTTGCAGCCAAGCTTATGTCCGGTGAACCCCCGTTGACTGCAGATCCATGAGAGTAAGAACAGCTGCTACTGACGTAAGTCACTGGATTGTGGAGTTGTTGGCTATGCAGCGTTACTATGCAAGAGCTGATGGACGCACCAGTTACCTTGCATGCTGGTGGGAGGTGGAAGGTGGCCCCTGGCACATTTCAAGGCTATTCACTTAGGCCTCTTTCATCTGGAGAGGTGGGGTGGCTCTCCAGACACATCAAGGACCGTGATGAACTCTTGTCATGGAAGGACGGAGAGCTGGGGGTTAGAAGACGTGAGTGTGAAGTCCTAACCACTGCTTCATCTCACATATGCTATTTGAAGATTATAGGTCATTTCTCCTCTCTGGCCTTTTATCTTATGCTAAGCGGTTGCTCTAGATCAGAAGGGCAGATACGCTTAAGTGGTCCCCTGAGATTTATGAATGAAGGTTGTCTTGAGCACTTTCACAAATTTGGAGGATGGATCCTGGGCTGGAATGAAAGTTCTGTGATTGATTATTGATGTCTGCCATGGGCACAGACTTTTTCTTTTTTATTTTCTTTTGGGCTATTCCTTGCCCAATGTGTACATTGGGACTCTAGGAGTCTAGGAAGCCAGTCTGTTGTCCTCATGCCCTGATAAAGATTGAGTCCGAGAGAAACATGATCTCCTGTGAAAGAGCAGGAGGGACCAGAGTTCACAGACGTGGGAGGTTAGGGTGGCTGTTTTGTAGAATTCCTTGCACTTCCTCCGCAGAGGGAGGGCTGCAGCTGTGAGGGTGACGTGGGCAGGCCTCTGGGAGCACACGCCCCTCGGCCCACCAAATGGTGGAGAATCTAAGCTGACAAAATCCAGGGCTTTAAGAATTCAAGCTGATCAGGAGGATTCAAAAGGGGTGAGCGGAGCTGGCAGCTTGGGCCCTTGAAGAGGAGCAGGTGCAAGTCCTCAGAACTGGGTGATGGGGACCATTTGGTCAAGGCCACAATCGTTGAACCCACGGCTGGTCTGAGTTGAACGAGAATCAAAGCGGAGGCATCCAGCCCTCCATTTGTTCCCGGCATTGTTCACGGGGACACTTAATTGGATGCCCCCAGGGACTAGTTTTGAAAGTATCACCCCCTTTTAAAAATATGCTTACACCTGCCATCGGAGCTCTCTCTACAGCCTTTGGAGTAATCACCAAGCTTCATACTTTAGAGCAGCTTAGAGAACATAGATGCAAAGATTAGTCTGCATATAGGGCAGCTGTTGAAAAAGCAAGGGCGTCTTCTTGCAAAGGTTAAAAATAAATAAATAAATAAATAAGTAAGTAAATAAATAAATAAATAAATAAATAAATCAGCCAGCAGTTTGCTTAAGGTGGAAACGCTTGTTGGCCCCAATCATTTGGAGCCCAATTTACCCATCACCTGGTCCACTGTCCTTGGTGGTCTGGCCACATGGATGTGTGTTAGGTCAGTGGCCGCCGCTAGGCAGGCCTTCGGTCTCCTTGCTGTCTAGGTCACGTTGCTCAGTGGTTGGAATGCGCGCCTGCCATGGCGCATGCGCACACAGACGTGCGCATTAAGCAGGAGGGCGCAATGAAAGGCCCATGATGCGAACTCTGGGACTGAGATGTGCTTTTGTTTGGTAAAGATCACCTACAGTTAAGGTTTCCTGAGCACTTGCTGCACCCCAGAGGCTGTCCCAAGGCCCCCATAGATGATCGCCTTTAATCAATGACCGGGAGGTAGGTACTGTGGTCACGCACCCCTTGGCATTCCTATCTGGCAACCTATGGAGCTACTAGGAAGGTAAGTAGCATGCCCAGGCCACAGAGCTCCTAAGTGCTGGGCCAGGATCTGAACCAGGAAACCAGACTCTGAATCTCACGCTTAAGCACCATGCTACGAGGAGTGGCAGTTCCTAAACCACTTGGAGGGCTGGTTGGAGCACAGGGGGCTGGACGCTGCCCCCAGAGTTTACGATTTAGCCCAATTAGAATGGGTTCCAAATTCCCATGTGATGTTGAGGCTGCTGGTCCCGGGATCACACTTTGGGAACCATTGATTTGGGATAACGCTGAGTGTTGGTGGCTTAACACAATGTAAGTGTATGTTGTGCTCACACAACAGATGTGAACGCCCCTGCTGGGTGGGTAGCTTTCCTTTCCAGAGTGACTCAGGAATTCCTATTTCTTCCACCTTGTAACTTGGTTTCTCCATAGAGAAGAAAGAATGCCACTGTGTGGAGGCGTAAGTCAGGTATTCAAAATAATCAAGTATCTCGTGACGCATATAAATAATTCCGATTTATAATTTTATAAATGTCTGGACAGAGACATACATAAATAATTTTGATTACATGGCACAATTATAAATGCAGATTTTGGAAGACTGAAATTGATCAACATTATCAAGATTGACAATAAGCCCATAATGCAGCATAATGGATTTTTAAAATGCGGCATAAATCTGCTTCAAAAAATATCTAGACAGCCCAACATCAAGACACATTAAAAACTGCCACCAGTTCCTGGACTGTGACTTCTATGCCAGCACCTTGCAGACTCAGCAGAAGGAGTGGGCCCCACAGCGAGTGCCTGGCTAAAGGACACGTCTGTTCAGGTTGAGTGAGTGGGATGACTTTCTCTTTGTAAAACAAGAAAGGAGACGGTATGTCCACCCCGAATCTTTTTTCCAAAATAGAGAACATTTTCATTAAAAAAGGTACCAAAGACAGGAGTTAAAGGAGGTATTCAAATAATCAAAGGCACTCTGACAGACTGAGCTGCCAATGGACAGACCGACTTTGGACGCGTCGCTTAGCGCTTTAGCAGAGCTATTCACTCTAGCAATTCTAAGCCTTTGTCCCTACAGAAAAGTGGGGTTGCTTTTAGGCCAAAGCAAACACATTGATGGATTCATCCCTGAATGGGAGGCTCAGGCAGTGATGAAGTCAGGGAAGGAGGGCTTAGGGTGCCTTACTATCTAGCGCCCTTCTACTCTTTTTAAAAAAGCCAACTTGGAATTTTGTTGAGTTATTCACCACCACTGCTCTCCTGCTCCAAGCATCTGAAAATTGGTTTAAAGCAACAACAAAAGGAAATAGATACAGAAATAGAAAAGTAATTTCAAATCCTTCATTCTTCCCTACACTGAGAGTATGTGCCACACACCTATTGTGGTTCAGGCCCAGAGGGAGGAAACTAAAATTATGCTTAATTAGTTTTATAATTCTCAAGATCTCCCTGGAAGTGGGACTCTTAAGAAATATCAAGAAGAGATAAAACACAAACGGAAGAAAAATATCAACAGAACTGCTTAAAGATTCTGTACGAACGTTTTAGCACATTCAGTTCAATTCATTGAAATAAAATTGGAAGGGTGTTTAAAGTTAACTAAATTACATATCTGGTAAATACTTGTCAAGGAGACTGACCATACATACCAGTGTTTGATCTGTAATTGGTGGTTGGGGCGGCCAGGAACAGGAGTGGATATTTGGTAAGTATTTTCTGAATGAGCGAATGAATGGACGAATTCACACTGTTGACAAAGCCAATCTCCTTGCAAAGCATCCAGACACATGCTCACTGTGATGCGGAAATGATCTAGCAGCAAAGAACACACACACTTGGTGAGTGTTTAGCACGTGCTAAGTGTGCTCTGAGTGCTTTACGTGAGCTAATTTATTTCGTTTCCATCGAATCTACGAAGGATGTACTATTATTATTACATCCCCATGTATTTGGTGAAGAAAGCGACACTCACACGGATAAAGTACATTTCCTAAAGCCACAATGTTGAATGAGGTGGTCAGCATTCAAAACCGTGCAGACAGTTGCCACAGTCCCCAGTTTCATCCACGATTCTCTGCTTCCTCGAACTATTCAAGTTCATTCTTAGAACAACCATGTGAGGTAGCCTTTGACGGAACAGAGAGCTAAGGTCCAGAGAAGTGACAAAGCTGGGATTTGAACGCAGGATGAAATCTAGCCTTGCGTATCTTCACACTCAAAGCCATCCTCCTTTATGGGACTTTCCATTGTCCCTTTTACAGAGGTTCTCAACCTGTGGGTCGCGACCCCTGAAAATACATCCTGCATATCAGATTTTTACATTACGATTCATAACAGTAGCAAAATTAGTTATGAAGTAGCAACGAGAATAATTTTATGGTTGGGGGTCACCACAACATGAGGAGCTGTATTAAAGGGTCGCGGCGTTAGGAAGGTTGAGAACCACTGCTCTAGAAGAACATGTGCAGGGATCCATGTGATCCCTGCCCATGCCTTCCTCACTAGGAACCCACCACACCTGAGTCCATCGAGAACCACGGACAGCACCCAGGTTTGGGGAAGGTCGTCTCCAGGCTTATGAGGGAGGTGGTGGAGGTGGAGACTCTTCCCATCGTGAGCCAAACCAGCAACTGCATGCCGGGCTTTGCTGGTGAGAAAACACATTGGTCCGCAGGAGGCTTCTGCTGAAGTAACCACTTCCCATCACTACCAGGGAGTCCCTGATGTGGACGTGGTTTGTCAGCCTCACCACCAGACATCTCCTAGCGAATCCGCTCTCGTTCCCAGATAACTGGGCGGTTAGTTTTCTAGGCTCGCTGAGGGCTAGTTTACGTATATAATGCTGGTCTTCCGACAGTTCTTTCATTCACTCCCGAAGCCCTCTACCAGAGGACTTAGCCTAGGAGCGCTCTTTGAAAATACACAGATGCCTGGGAGAAGTAATGTTTTTAACCAATTCCTCACACTGCACTGTTCCTTCATGACCCTGGTCCTGTGGATGAGAGGGGAACAGAAGAAACTCAGGGGCACCCACATATTTTGCTTTATAATTGGAGTGAGGGACAGTCTGAATAGGCTGGTTGTGTTTCTTCCTCCATAAATTACTTTGCACTCATTACTTTTCCAATTCAGTTCTTTGCTAGGAGCTTCAATGAGGTGTCTCTGAAAATCACCCTTCCTTCTTTATTCTTGAAATATTATACATGTCCTTAGTGAAAACGGTCTTGTTACTTATTGTTATACTAGAGGCCAGATGCACAAAATTCGTGCAGGGGGGTTCGGCCCTCGCAGCCCCGGCTTTGCCTGGAAGGTCGTCTGGAAGGTCATTCAGCTGTCCGGTCTAATTAGCATATTATGCTTTTATTATAGATGCCCTTCTTCCTTTTTGGAGCGTGAGCTCTTTGGTTACAGGAACTATGTACGTTTTTTTCATCCTTCAAGCATGTGTCATGGTTTTGAGCATATGTAAGACATTACATAAAAAATCTAAATTATTAGTGATAGCACCTGGCATTCTTCCACTTATTGATACCTTCTTCTATGTGTCTTTCTTCCTACCTACCCTTCAATGCATTAACGTATGCTTTCATCCATGTGCCTGTTCATGCATCTGTCCATCCATCCATCCACCTACCCACCCATTCTTCCCCTGATCTCACTCCATCAATAATTCATACAAAGCAATAAGACACATTCACCAGAGGAGGAGGCAACTTAAAAGGCTTTCCCAAAAGTCCATTTTTTTAGGAATTCTGTCCTCATTTTCCTTCCTCTGTGTCCCTGCCCTGTGATATCCCACCGTTCTCCCTCTTCCCTCAGGAAGGTGATGGGAATGGAAGTGGGCTGGCCCCTGGAGGCTGCAGAGGGGAGTCAATTGCTTGGTGACAGCCTGGGTCCGGGGACAGATGAAAACCTTAGCCTTAAGCAAAGTTCAGGGCAGCCCAAGGAGCAAGCTGATGGACAGTCTGACTTGTTGAGGGTGAAATCAATTAAAGTACATCCAATCCAGACGTCACGCCTTCTCAGAGTGACAAATCTATGCTGGAAACTGAGAAAGACGGAGGGAGAAACGTGTCTCTGACCTCTGGGAGACCGGCTGTTCTCTCTGTCAGGGAGCCAGGCCCCGAGTGAGATGCATGCATGATGAATTACCGCAGCCAGCAGCCACCTCAGAAAAGGACGGGGTGAAAAGGTTACCAGGGAGACCCAAAATGTGAGGAATTCAACCAAACATCAAGATAAATCAAGTCGGGGGTCAGGAGGCTCTGGGGCGGCCTGTTCGGAACGGCTCCGGATACGCTCAGTTGGTTACCCCAACTCTTTTAGGCACGACTTGCACCACACCGACGAGCACACACGGGCTGTTTACCAAACGGTCAGAGGAAGAGCCATGAGGTTCTCGAGCTGCCACCAGAAACCTGGACGTTGCCAAGACCCTCCGCACGGATGGGAAGGGATGTCCCACAGCTGAGCTGTCCGAAGTGACAGATATTCATCACATGTGCCTCCTGAACCACTGACATGCGGCTGGTGCAACAGAGGAGCTAAGTTTTAATCTTTTTAAAGTTTATTATCTTAAATACAAATAGTGTGACCTGGTTAGGAATTACGGTTTTAGACAGTGAAGCTCGGGACAAAGCATTTTTGCCTGCAGTGATATCATCAAATGGCATTTCATGTCGCATTGCAATGGCTACTGGTCAAGGTGCTCTAGATGCAAAGCCTGGGTGGACAGTGGGCTGCATAGAACAACGGCGCTGTCCATCATCTACCATAGCACCTGGCACACATGTTGAGTCACTAATTACACAAGTGATTATCGCTAACTTATTGAAAACTTACTGAGAGTCAGAGACTGTGCTAAAACTTTGTCTGCATTTTCTCCTTGAATTACCTTAGCAAGACCATTGGCTAGGCAGTAGCAGGAACGATTATAGTAACACTAGAGGCCCAGTGCACAAAATTCATGCACAGGTGCAGTCCCTAGGCCTGGCCAGCAATTGAAGAGCGAGCATCTGGTATGGAAGGGTAGGTTCCAGCTGACCTCTGGGCCCTGGGCAGCACCTGGGCCCCTATGTGCCCCCCTTCGCCTGAGTCAAGGTGCCCGAATCCCCATATGGAGATGCGGTGAGTGCGGCTGGATGCTGCGGGGGGGCGGGGGGGGGGCACAGCATGGGCCTCTGGGCCGCCCAGCAGTGCTTCACGGAAGCTGGGTGGGCAGCGCACTCTCTCTCAGCTGGCCTCACAGATCGGCTCCTGTGTGAACCCACAGGGAGTCCAGCTGGCCCAGCAGCTGCGACCCAGCTCATCCAGAAGAGGCCACGTGGGTGAGGGGCGGGCTCCTCGTGGGCGCCTGGCACCTGAGCATGGCAGCTTCCCTGGCGCACAAGCCCTGGCATCCCAGGGGAGGGTAGCAGGGGGAGTGAGACCAAGCTGGGTGGATACTCCGCATTCCCACCGCACCTCCGTCCCCATCATCCCTGCTCCCCCGCCTGGGCGTCACGGGAGGTTGGTCGCCACCACTCATCCCCAGTTCCCCGTCCCAGCCCAGGGCCTGATTGGGCAATCGGTCTGCCGGCCGCTGGTCGCCATCTGCAGGGTGATTGATCAGGGCTGGGTCCCCTGCCTGGCTCCCTCAGTGTCTGGGAGCCAGGCGGCGGCCCCACCCCTGGCTCCTGCTACTGGTTGCCATCTGTGGGGCGATCGGCCCCTGCTCATACCCGCCTTGGCCTGGTGCTGCCTGCTCACCTGCTCCACCATCCCTCTGCGGTCCCGCTCTCGTCGGGGCTCATTGGGGCCCATCGGGACCAGCAGCGCCTCCACTGCCACTTGCTGCCAGTGCCACGTCACTGACGCCCGCCATGTTCCATGCTGCCCCCTGGTGGTCAGTGCACATCATAGCGAGTGGTCAAACTCTGGTTGAACGACCGCCCAAAGGGACACTTTGCACATTAGGCTTTTATTATATAGGACTGCCACAGGCCAGGCTCCCTCCTGAGACATGTGCACGTGCTAACACCTTTACTACTCACAGCAGTTCTGTAAGGAAATACTCTTCTGACCCATATTTTGGGATGAAGAAACTGAAGCATGAGAGAGCCTGGCAGCCTACAGGTAAGTCACACAGGCAGTAGGTGCCTCGGCTAAGACGTGAGCCCACGCAGGTGGCTACATGCACGTGGGGCAGCCAGCACCATCCCAGCTCCCTTGCTTTCCCCAGTGTGCAGAAGAAATGGAAAAGGGGGAGGATTAAGCAAACATTTTAGTTAGGAAGTGGCAGCACCAGGACCCGACCTCAGATCCACCCGACTGAAAAGCCCAGCGATAACTGAGCTGCTTCAGAACCGCCTGGGATTTCGCCTTGTTCTGGGCAGAAACTCACAGCCCCACTTGCGAGACCCATCTCTCCTTAGTGCACAGAGGCTGAAGCGGGGTTTGCAATGGCCTTTCTGAGATCAGTTTCCCATCAGTCAGATGAGCTCCCTTTTAACTTTAGAGATGGCTCAGTGACGCAGCCTAAGCACGTATCTGACTCAGTGTCTCTGGCGCATGGTGAGCACAGAGTAAAAGGATGTGGTCAATATTATTACTGATGAGATATTATGATCTTATATAACTTTACAATTAATTAAAATATTACATTAAGTATCCTATATAATAAAGAGCTAATATGCAAATGGTCATCATGCCCTCGTGCCAGGCCTGGGGGACCTGAGGCCGAACCCCCCGCCCTAGTGCCGAAGCCAGGGCACCTGAGGCCGCGCCCCTGCCCCGGTGCCAGGCTGGGAGACCTGAGGCAGGGCTGGGGGACATGAGACCACGCCCCTGCCCTGGCGTTGGGGCCGGGGGACCTGAGGCCATGCCCTCCCCCCCGCCACCCCACCCAGAGAGTCTTGACAGGGTTGGGGCCGGCTGGGTCTGGGTCTCATGAGATTTCAAGGTGCGCCTGGGTGGGTGGGGACTTGACTCTGGGTCCCGCGGCGCACCCCAGACTCTGACAGGAGGGAGATTTTCATATACATTTTTACTAATTTTCTCTCATCTCTGACACTTCTATTATAGAGAAAGGGCAAATAGCAATATTAAAATATTTCCTCTAATTCCCTTTAAATGTGCATGAATTTCGTGCAATTGGCCAATAGTATACTATAATTATATTAAGTATATATTATAATTACATTAATTATACATCATAATATACTTCAAATATATAATCCTATATTATATATCAATAATAGTGTGATTAAAAAACAAGTAGGTGCTGGAACCCCCATGTGATTCTGCCGGTTTTGCTTGCTCTCCCATGTGTCTGTGGAGTGACAGGTCCTTGGAGTGACCTGCTCTGTCACTGTCACCAACATCTAGTGGGTGGACGCCAGGGATGCTGCTCAGCACCCCGAATGCCCGGATGGCCCCGCCACAAAGAGTCACCTGCCCCGACGGAGAAACCCGCTGTAGAAGATTCAGTGGAACCTGGACAGAGGGTGAAGTCAGCGAGACAGAGAGTCTTTAGACAGTGTCTCTGGGAACGCTTTCCTTTTCTAAAGCTCGCTCAGCAAGGCGGCCTCTCTGCCCATGCGCCCTGGCTGCAGTGGAAGCCGCAGCTCTGAACTTTGGCACCGAGTCCCAGGTCCGGTGAAAGCCAAGCGGCCGCCACTCCTTCCTCTTGGCCAGCGCTCTCCAGTGCAGAAGAGCAGGAGGCCCACGCCGTGTGTTTTTCATTCATTTATGCTGAAATTGTCTAAACGTTCCTTTTTTTACGAGCTATTTGATGTCCAAAAAGCCTTTTGACTCACGTTTATAACCCTTTAAAAAGCTCATTCCTCTTCGAAACAGGAAGCCACTTCATGAACAGAGCAGACACAGCTAAACCTGGAGGATGGGAGAAGAGGGGAGCCTCCTCCCGGGAGCGTGTGCCCGCAGTGTCCCCGAGGAGCCTGCCTGTGGCCACGCGGGTCGGAGGCGGTGACATGACTAAACTGGGAAGCGGGGCTGTGATGGGCCCCTGGCTCTCCGGGGCGGCCTCGGTTGAGGGCTCTTGCTGATGGAACAGCTCTCCACGGGCGGCACCTGCGCTGGGCGGTCTGTCAGCGTCGTTGCAGGAGGAGGCTTGGCTGACCTGCCCCGTCGGCTCTTCCTCTCACAGGTCACGTGCAGGGGCTGGGCCAGGGGATGTCCACGGCCTCTTCCACCTGCTTCCCTAGAGCTCTCAGATGCTGCTCGGACACAGCAAGTTGTGGCTTGGGCGATGCCACCCTCCCGTGGAGCACCCGTGGCAGGTGTCACCGGCTGCCAGGGACGGCCTTGTCCCTGACCTCAGGCCTGAGTCCAAAGTCCCTTTCACAGAGGTCTCCAAGGCAGCCGCCTCTGGCTGTGTAGCACTGGCGCATGCGTGGGCGCGCGCACACACAAGACAAAGGACCACTAGGCTGTTCCCAGCCCAGGTTATATGGAAGGTGTGACGACAATTCCTCTAGAGCAGGATTTAACCGAGACCCAACTGCAGAAGCAGGCGCGTGAAAACAGAAAAGATAAAGTCCAATCAAATCAAACGAAGGGACGCAACAAGTAAAACAGCAAAACAATAACGAGCTCTGGTCCAATAAAATCAAACGAAGCTGGAGTGAGCGCCACTGGCTGTGTGACCCAAGGCAGGTGACTGGCTCGCTGAGTCTCTGTTCCCACCAGGGGCGAGGCAGGCCCTCTCCGTGCCAGTTGCTTTCCCTTTCCCTTGTTTTAACTTTTTATAGTTGACAAGGTCCAGGCTCAGTCATTGTGAGAATACAGGCCGAGGCCCACTGCTTTGCATAAGTTATTGTTTCTGAAGCCAAGCGGTGTCTTACAATCATCGTACACAGTTAAGGCGGCCAAGCCTACTTTCCTGAATAAAACAAAAGCTATTTTTAAATCCACGAAGCCTTAGAATAAAACAGAGTGGGAATAGTTTCTATTTGTTTAACACACAGGATATTCCTGACAGTGGCCTAAGTTGCCTATTAATACCGAGTATTATTAACATTCTACCTATTAACATCTTCATATTCACCTTCTTGAGATGCAGAAATGGAGACTCTGGAAGGTTGTCTTGGTCAAGGTCATAAGGCAGGTCAAGGACAGAGTTGGATGTGCACTGTGGTCCTCTGATACCAGCCTTACTCTCCTAACCAACTTCCCCATTTGGGCCTCACACAACCCCAAGGAGGAGAGAGGTGCAAACAGGGAGACCATGACCATGAAATGCCTCGTCTGGGGTCGCAGCAAGAAAACCTGACGGGCCCTGGGGCTCTGTGCTGACAGGGAGCCGTCCCCACGGTCTGTGACTTACGGATGCTAATCTCCCATTGATTGCTGGCTCCGGGACAGAGGCGAGCTGAGGGCTGCTGCATCCTCCCGGAGTTTTAAGAGGCCCCGGGGAGGCAGGAGGAAAGATGCTTCAACTCGTTAGAAAGTTGAAAAAGATGTATGTTCCCAGGGAGACTTCAGCAGATGGTCTGTGACAGTTGTTCGTTCATTCAATGGGCAGTTACGGAAAGTCCCCTGTATGTCTGGTCATGTCAAGACACTTGGGTGAGTGCTGGGTTGATGGGTGGGGGTGGCAGGTGGACAGCGCGTGAATTTACAAAACAGAAGTCGCTTGAGAGGCAGTGATGCAAACCGGAAGGGCACCAGCTTGGAGATCAGTGCCCACTTGGGTTGAAGGCCGGCTCTGCCACTCTCTAGCTGTGTGACCATGAGCATGTGACTTCACCTCTCTGGGACCTAATTTTCTTATTTTAATATGGAGATAGTGACAGAAAGCTACCCATGGGGTGGCTGGGTGGTTTACTTAACACATTGTATGCGGGAAACGTGTTTACACGTTTTACGTATTTATACGTTCTACCAGTGTGGTAGAGCGCAGGACACGTATTACTACGTTTTTTATAGACTAGCGGTAGAATGCGGGTAACGTATAAATACGTAAACTAAAGTTATCGTAATTTTACTGAACGTTGCCATTTGCGCAAAAAATTAGCAAAAATGGCCCACGCCACCTGTTAGCGCGCGATAAAAACTACCCGCAAACAATGTGTTAAGATCACGTGTGTAACATGCCTATCATATTGCCTGATACATAATGGGTGCTCAATAAATGAAAGCCAAAACCATTTATTCAACAGATATTTACTGAGCACCTACTATAGACCAGGCAGAGTTCTTAGCACTAGATATCAGTATCATTTGTTATTATTGTCTCACGATGACTCTGCAGACCTCATCTCTTTGGACTTCGTGGAGGTATCCTAAGACTTGGGTGGGTTGGTCACAGTCCAGGAGGAGTGTGTGGTGAAGTTCCTGAGCAGAGGTGCCTGGGTCTCCTGAATTCTCTGAGGGGAGAGGGCAGCTCTACTGCCGAGTGGGTAAATGGGCTTGGGGATCCCTCTATAGGAGAAAGGAGATGAGGTACATCTCACCCTATTTCTCGGGCTGTTCAGATCACCAGTTCTCTTGGTTTTCCCTCCGTGGCTCACTCCGATGGAAGTACAAAGAGACGCCTGTAAACTGTGTGGGGAAAGGGCATGGCCAGGTGGAGCGTCCTTCCGTCCAGCTTTGGTTTTCCCCACTCAGTCTTTCATAGCCTCACCTGGTGCCATCCTGGTGACGTATCATGAACCTGGACTAACTCCCCCCTGACCAATGATAATGATGAGGATGTTGGCTGTTGGTATTGTTGTAGATGAGGATGATGGTGGTGATGGTGGTGGTGATGATGACGTTGATGTTTAGAAGATAATGGCAATGATAATGATGATTAATCACCGTGGGCTGGGCGCCTATCAATGCAATTTTACATACATTCTCGCCAGCCCTTACAATAACTCTGTCAGTTAGGCCTTATATTTGCATGTGAAAGTGCCGTAGTGAGGAACATGAGGCCACGGAGTCATGACTGTTCCGCCACACCCGCAAGAAGGGATAGAGCTCGTTGCAAACTTATGACACCAATTCCAAACCATTAATTTTGCCAGGAAAATGGGAATAACATTGAGTGCATAGTAGTTATCAGGTGTATCATCTCACTGCATTAGCTCATGGAACCCCTACTGTGAGGTAGATACTAACTTCATGTCTATTTTACAGACTCAGAGTGACACACAAGTTGTGGAACTTGGCTGTGGTCAGAGAGTTGGTTGGCAGTGGATTTGAGGTACCTAAGCAACCTGACTACAGAGCCTGCTCTCTTATTTTTACTTAAAAGTTATTATTATGTTTTTTAAAAATATATTTTATTGGTTTTTTACAGAGAGGAAGGGAGAGGAATAGAGAGTTAGAAACATCGATCAGCTGCCTCCTGCACACTCCCTACTGGGGATGTGCCCGCAACCAACGTACATGACCTTGACCAGAATCGAACCTGGGACCCTTCAGTCCGCAGGCTGACGCTCTATCCACTGAGCCAAGCTGGTTAGGGCAAAAGTTATTGTTATGTGTTTTTTTTTTCATGGAGATATAATATATTCACAGCAAATTAAACACATGTTAATGAGTTGCAATGAATTTTCATGCCTGTATACACCACCATAGCTAAGTCTGAGCTATTAGCCCACCAGCCATGTGACATAACTCCCAGTTTGATGTCATCAGGATTACTGATACCACTTCACTATTCCTGATTTACCTTCACGCATATTCACTCTGTCCATACTATTACAAACCCATCTGATCTTTACTATAGTCCGGACACTGGTTTTAGCACCTCACATGTAGTCATTCATGTTAGAGTTATGAGTTGGGTACTGTTCTTATGATCATTCTCATTTTCCAGATGTGACAACTGAGGCACAGAGAAGTTAAGTGACCAGTCTAAGGTCACACAGCTGGTGAGCTGCAATGCTGTGAATTAAACCTGGACTCTCTGGCTCCAGAGTCCTTCACACGCTCATTGCCTTAAATTCATATGTAACCCCTAACAAGAAAGTGCAATGACCAATCCCAGTTTACAGATAAGGAAACTAAGACCCAGCCAGGTTCCATAATCTTCCTAAATCTCTCTCCTGGCAAGCCGCAGCGGGAGGACTCTACTGATTTCCAAAGACACGTGCTCCCTTGCCGTCCTAAGAGGAGGCCGCACATCTCTGCTCGGACCGGGATCACGGAGGCACCTGCTTATGTGTCCAGGCCTCCTGAGTGTCTGGGCGGCAGGAGCTCTGCCTATTGCTCCTTTGTCGTCGATAGTCCTGGCCCTGCACCCCACACTCCGTCAGAGGAGGGAAGGCTCGGGAAGAAATGGCCTTGCAAGTCCCAGGCTCCAGTGTGATGCGGCTGTGCCATGTACATGCTTGTGTCTCTAACCCCCCTCCGGAGCCGCCTCAAGCTCTTGGGTCCACGTCTTCCGAGCTTTTCCTCGGGGGACAGTAAATCTTGAGTTCCCCCTTTTCCTCCAACTCGAAAGGATGTGAGTCCGTAAATCTTGGCCCTGGTGAGCATCGGGATGCATGAAATATGACAGGAAAGGGGCCAGGGAGGCAGAGTTTACACAGAGCACAGCATCCAGGGGGCAGGTGGGGGTCCTGGGGGACCGCTCGGGCTGCACGGAGACGCCCTGGCTGCCTTCGGTCTCCGGCTGCCATCGAAGGTCATGGTCATCGCTGTGCCAAGTTCCTGTGAGCACTGCCACTGCTGGGGCAGAGGCGACAACGTGCCCCAAATCGATGCGGTCCCCGTCCTGTTCCTCAGACTTGGTGCTTGACTCCAAACAGCTGGGGAGGGACAGGAGACCCATCCATCAGGGCTGCCAGGGCAGCAGGAAGGACTGAGCTGTGATGAGAGGAAGAACTTCCTGCAAGGAAAGGTGATTAAGCCCTGGAATGAGTTATTGAGGGAGGCGGAGGAAGGGGCTTCCTGACTCTGAGACCAAGATGAATAGTTATCGGTCTGTGAGAGTCTGGCCCCGCCAGTCTGCGTGGATCCTTGACCCCATCAGCTGCGTCTGCCCCATGGTCATCTGAGAACGCACACAGCCCATCAACCCCTTTGGCGGCACATTTCGTGGCTTCACCTTTATGTGCCGCAGAATTGCTATGTTCGTTGTAAACTTTTGAAACATTCAAATCATCTCGATGAGAACAGAGGTAAAAAGAAGCCGCCCCTCTTACTGCTCCATCACAATCCCACTCCCCACCTGTGGAAACCGTTTACACCTGGGTACATGGCAGCTGGCTTGGTTGAATACGCACTCACACACGCACAGGCGCGTCAAACAGTGGATGGTTTTTATTTCCCAATGTAGCCAGGCACATAATACACGTTTTGTTCCAAAATTTGTATTCTCCCTTGTTAACGTCATGGGCATCTGTCCACGTCAGGACCTACATTTCAGTCTCCTATTTTAGACAGTCGCTTCATCCTCCATACTATGAGGATGCCATTGCCCCTTTAAGCACGCCTCAGTTGATTTACTTTGAGGTTGTTTCCAAACGTTTGTCTGTGCAAAACTGCTGCAGTAAAAAGGAATTATGTCCCTTTGTCTGCATAAAGGCAGAATCAGGGCGTGCATATGTTGGGGGCTTTATTCAGTCTAGTGTAGACATACTTTTTTTAAAAGTAAGCAATTGCCATTGAGGGGGATAAACATCATTTCTGATTCTTGAGACCAACGTCCATATCTATGATAGGAGCCACCTCAGTGTACTTCTATTTATACATTTTCATCAAAAGAGAGTTATCGTTTTTGAAAATATAGACCATGTAATCCTGCAAAGTTCTTTCAAAATAAGTTGCTGAGGACTAAAAATGGGGTTATTCGCCGGTAGAAATTGATGATAATTTTCTCTAAAACCCAAGGGCGTGTGGTTGCCTCCCCTCTGCCGTGCTGGGCCTCAGTCGTGTCACTCCCCAACTTCCTGTATGGAGTTGGCGTCCTTTACACCAAATCTTCCCAGAATGCTAGTGGCCTGCACGTGACAAAGGAGGCTCTGAGAGGGGAAACATCCATCCACCCACCCACCCATCATCTATCTTTATATCATTTTCTATCTATCTATCTATCTATCTATCTATCTATCTATCTATCTACCTACCTACCTACCTACCTACCTACCTATCCATCCATCCATCCATCCATCCATCCATCCACCCACCCACCCACCTATTAATCTTCTATATTTCTATCATCGTCTGTGATCAAATATGTTGAGAGCCCCCCTCCTTCCCCATCCTACACACATCCTTACATAGCCCTCATGGAGCCACTGGGAGAACCCACGGAGCACATTAGCCCTGAGAAGAACTACAGTGAAAACAGCCACCCAAGCCCATTTACTTGTCTTACCCAGTATTTCCCAAACGGAAGTGAAGACAGACTCTCTTTTTCACGTATTTTTCCTTCACAGAATACAGGGGAGTGCGGAGCTGTCCACTTCCGGGAGGACTTCCCAGCCGGGCCCTCACCCCCCTCACCCGCTTCCACACTGCCGGGCCGAGCCCTGGAAGCTTCGGTTAACACCACAAACTGAGCACATACTACGCGCCAGCCGCGCTCTGCTCACGATCACCCCAGCTGTCACAGCTTTATGCAACCCCCAATTTTAGAGATGAAAGAAAGGGAGGCTTGGAAATGAAGTCCTTCGTTAAATCAGCCGAGTGGCAGAGCTGGGGTTTGAACCAAGGCCTTCGTGAATCCAGAGACCATGGTCCAGAGCCCTCCACGTCTCTCCTAGACGCATAAAAGCCAACGGCTACACTTTTATCTTTTACTGAAGAGACCTCCCGTCCCGGTTAATTTCTTCAGCCGGTTTCCTAAAGTCCTACCTGTCTGGGCTCACGAAGAGCCGAATGTGTTTTAAATCCAGAAGGAAGGAGCCACAGCCCCTCTCCTTTGGTGGCGCATTTATAAACAGACGCACGGCAGGAAATAGGCACGCTCCGCCCCTGCCCCAGGGTGTCTGCGGACAGAACAAAGAGCGGGTTCTGGGCCGGCCAGCCAGGCCCGTAACAAGACTGCTGCCTGATGCTGCGAAATGGATTCAAGGCCCTGGTCCATCTGGTTTGTGTATCGCCAACGAGCTGTTAAAGTGTCAGGACTTAACTTCTCTGGATTCGAGGAAGTCTCGTGAGGTTTTATTGAGCAGTTAAGATGGGTGTAAACCTCACTGGTGGGACCCGCTTCTCTCCTAGGATCGGAGAGACGGGCATGGTCACGGATGGAGAGACACGAGGTTAGAAGTAAGAGGATGGACCCTCGCCCCCAGATTAAGACGCCGGGAATTGCAGTCCAGGCTGCATGGACTGGCACCATCGCGACCATCATTTTGTCTTATGCTTCTGTCCCTCCTCTGGGACATGGGGACAGGGACCTTGCCCGACACACAGCTGTGATGTGACTGAGAGTGCAAATTGCAATGTAGTGGGAAGGGGTGGTCTGTGCACTGAGACCTCATCTCCTGCTTCTGTTCTCCCTCTGCCCTCTCTGAACTGGACAGTATTTCTACACCTAGTCCCACTCGATTCTCACGACCGACTTGCAGCTGCTCTGGGTTCTGTGGCGTCGGCTGCTTCTGAAGTCCCAGCCTTGGGAAGAACATGAGAGCATAGCCCCAGGCAGAGGGCGGGGCAGCGGAGTTGTTCCTCCTTATTCTCTGGGATGGCTCACTCGGCTCACTCTTGGAGCTCAACCGCCATGTTGTGGGGAAGCCCAAGCTAACCATATGGAGATGCCTCATGTCGAAGTTCTGGCCAATAGCCCAGTTGTGGCCCCAGCCAACAGTCAGCATCAACTGCCGCCTGAGAGCGAAGGCACCTCCAGATGATCCCAGCCCCTGGCCATTGGATCACCCCCAGCTGCCAGGCCTTCCAGCTGAGGCCCCAGACGTCCTGGGCAGAGACAAGCTGTTCCCACTAGGCCTGTCCAGATTCCTGGCCCACAGAACGAGTGGGCAGAAATAAGTGAGTGTCTTATGTATGCATCAGTAGCAACTGGAACAGTTACCATTAATTATTGTTATTATGAATTGCCATTATGCATTACGTATGCCAAGAGATAAACTGTCAAATGATGCCACTCCCCAAGAAAGCAGAAAGACCTATAGTTGATTTTTATTTTAAAAGACCTTTCCCTTTTCCTTCCATTCTAGTTTGTTCCCTGTGTTGCTTTAGGTGAGTCATACAACCTCCCCATGTCCCAGGATCCTAATGTATAAAAGAAAAATAATACTTGACCGTGGAGACAAGAGCTAGGAGGATGCTTTGGGTGAAAGTTGCTATGTTGACCCTTGACACTGACGGCTCATGAAGGAACAACCGTAGAATCCTCCCCCCCCCCCCGCCCCCGCACAACCCCATCATCTATGTAGAAACCCAGTAGCTGCCTGCTCACACAGAAGCATGGGAGAGGGGGTGGGGGTGGGGAGGCAGCTGCTGAGAGCCCCCACCCAGCTTGTTTGAAGGGACAGTGCCTCACCTATTCCTTCTCCCTAGCTGATCTGGATTGCTCTTGCCGCCCTTACCAGCCCTCTTTCCTCCAGGCCTGAGCTCGCTTCCAAGAAAGGCGGCCAGCCTTGCTTCTCGCTGAAGACTCCCCCCACCTCTGCTCAGTTCTGAGGGAGAGGGGACAGAGGATGGGGTGGGGGGCAAGAGCCGCACGGCTCTGCCTGGGGTCTCCAGACCTCTCTGCCGTGTCACCTCGGTGGATGCCTTTCTCTGCCCACGCCTCCCTCTCCCCGTCTCACCTGCCACCAGGTGTCCAGCCAGCCTTGCCGCTCCCTGCTGTCTTCCGTCTCTGGTCCATCCCCGGGTCATGTCCTCAATCTCCTTGGGGGGAGTGGTCATGGGTGGTGTATCGAGCAAGGGCAGAGCGGACTTTTGGGGCCCCTTTGACAATCCAATATGGAGTTGCTGATGGCCACGACAGTCATGTCAAGACTGAGATAAAGGGGTACAATGGGAACACCCAAAATCACAAGTCTAGACACTTGGATAAGGACTCCATCTGGACTCCAACATGGGTGGGGCCTCTGCCCCTGGGGGCTTCAAGAACTCAGAGCCCCGACCACCCAACCCTCGAGTTTGGCCGGCCCACACTCGGAGGGTCACACTGGGAGGGTCACACTCAGAGGGTCACACTCAGAGCCCTGCCAGACATCCTTCCCCTGACACCTGCCACCACTGCAGACACCTGGCTTGAGGCTGACGCCTGCCTCTCCACCTGCAGACGCCACCAGTGACCGCGGCTTCTCACCCGATGCCTGTTAGCGCCTTATCACCACTCAGCGGGCTGCCAGGGTCCTGTGGCTTCAGTGGCCAGGGAGGCAGTGTCCTGCTGGGAGAGAGACTCTCCAGAAAGATGGATGGCCTTCTACCTGATGGCACGCCGCTGAGATCAGGGACCCGCTGGGGAGGGGAGGGGCCCTTGGGTTCAGACGGGTGGAATAAGGGGGCTTCGTTGACTTACTTGTTGGCACCAAGTGAGGTAGTCTTTAAAGCGCCTGGCATGTAGTAGATGCTAAATAAAATTCTAAAACCCCGCTCAGATATCACACATGTTATATGAGATGCAGAGACCAGAATGGGGGGAACGTGCACATCACCCATCTCTCCTCCGCTCGCAGTGCCATCAGCCTTCACTTACAAAACACACAGATCAAATTAAGAAGTTTAAGGTGGTGGCATTAGTGCCGTAAACCAAGTGGGGGACCATCGGGCCCTGCACACCATGGAACCAGCACGATGGAGCAGATGGGCAGGGGGAGCTTTTCCGGACTTCCAAATGCCTTCTACTTCCTTGGAATTGACCTCTGACCTCCAATGCAGGAGATGACGTCATTTTTGATCTCCAACCCCCAGCAAGCGTCAGACCCCACCTGCAGTCATTACACCCTCACAGACCCTCACAGAGTTACAATCATTACCCCCACCTTACAGAGGGGAAAGCGAGGCAGAGAGGTCACGGCACTGGCCCGAAATCAAGCACGTACTGAAGTGTCTAAGCCAGGACTCGAGCCGGGTCTCTTTGCTTCCAACCTCGGGGCAGCTCCCCATTACTTGCAGACCACACAGACCGGCACCGGGTCTGCGCGTCCAGCGCGCCTTCCCACCAGCCCCTCTCCGAGCTCTGAACTGTCACAGATGATAAGCCCGGACGCCAGTACATTCGGTCGGTCCCAAAAATAAAGCGGTGCCCGTGGACACATCTATGATCGACATCACGTATCGGCTGGTTTCGCTGTTAATCGGTGCAGAGAGGAATCATTCAATTGGGCAAATTCATTTAGAACCCAGCTCTGCTCTCCTCCCGGGGTGATGGCTGCAGAGTTGGCCGGGGGAGGGGGAAGGGAACGGATACCGCGATTTAATTTTTCAAGTAACACTGTTCAAATAAAAATACATTTGTTCGAATGAGATTGCCCTGAAACAGTGTTTGCATTGATGGCTCGGGGGGTAATTCTATTAAAGCCGGAGCATATTTTTCATCGGGAGGCAGGAAAAGAGAGTGAGAGAGTGTGTGTGGGGGGCGGGGGGAGGGAAGAAGGCTGAAGCTGAATGTAACCTTATGGAGCGGCAGAAAGCAGATCTTTAACCCATTTTAGCTCGGCTTTCTCCACTGAGGCTGCTAACCATCGTATCCCATTGCTGTGGACACGGAGCGTTCGCCTTACCTCAGACACGATCGGCTCCGGGCTCGGCCAGGCAGTGGCCACAGCTGGGCACCATAGCGACCATAGGAAAGTATTTCATCATTGCTCCCAGAGAGAAAGGTGGCTTGAGAAAGCACTTTGTGTGTACATGCATGCAAACACATGTGTGCGTGCATGTACACATATGCACCCACAATATGAATATGTATAAACCTACATATACACGTGTGTACAGTATTCTAGTACATGCACATAAATACATGCATACATGTACACACACATACACGTACATGTGACGTCTGGATGAGGCTATATATATACCCACACCCCCAGCATGATCTCATCGCGAGAACCTTAACGTAGTTCCATCTGCAACGACCTCACTTCCCCAGGGAGGTCCCGTTCCCGGGTCCTGGACAGACCCCTTTTCAGGGGCCACATGGAACCCGCTGTGCGCACAAGGCCCTCTTCTTTTCCAACCCTCCTTCCCCCCCACACTCAGCGCCTTCCAACACACTGGTTTTACCTGCGTATAGTTCATGTCGAATCCAGCTTATTGCGGGAGGAACATGGACTTTGTTCAGCTCACTGACGGGTCAAGATCATGTAACGCGCCGGCACGGTAGACCCTCAGTAAAGACCAGTGGACCTCTATTACAGTTCTCCTTAGGCGTCTGTCTCCTTGACTCTATCCTGAGGAGGCCCAAGCGGGGCCTCTGTCTTCTCCCCAGCTGCACCTCTCTGGTCTACCTGTTGTCTGACATGCAGGAGGCATCCAATTAAAATGTGTTAAGTAATAATAATCACCATTTTCTTTATAGAGAGTCAACTATGTACCAGACTTTATTCTAAGGCCGTATGTGCGGTAAGCCATGTAATCCTCACAATAGCACTATGTGAGGGGTATCGTCAACATGCCCATTTTACAGATGCAGAAACTGAGGTTCAAAGAGGCCAAGTAACCCATTCAAGTTCATAGGCCATAAATGCAGGTCCTGCATGGATCACTAGAATACCGTTTTAGCACCTTAACAGAATTTTAATTTCTACTCTTTAATAAAATCCTGGGATGAGATAGCCAAGTCAACACCGTCTCTTTTGTGGACTGTCAAGGGCATGTGCCACACGTGTGTATGTATGTCACCATCATTTATTCAATCTGGTCCAACACGGACTCTTCTCCAGCCGCGCACTGAATGCAGCTGGGTGTGATCAGGCTGCCATGGCAGGGCGGGGGACACTGACATCCAGAAGAGGAGAGGAGGCCCTTGATGTGTAAGTGACAGTTGAAGTCAGTACCCTCTTTGGGAAATGTCAGAAGTGGAGCTGAGAGGGGACCACACAGAATTCTGGAAAAGAATGGGATACAACAGTCTGTGGAGGCAGCGAAATGGATCCCATTCACAACTCACAAGTAGGAGGCCTCAAGACTGAGACTGTGTGGGAACTCCGTTGGATGCTGGGTGACATCCATGTCATGTCCCCCTTCTTCCCGTAAGGCAGTAGGTACAAGAGAGGTTTTGAAATAGCAGACGCCATGGAGAAGGGAGGATGCTCTCCATGAAGCCCCTACTGTGCGCCCGGCCCATGGAGAGCTTAGTGATCATTTACTGTGATTCAGTCCAGTGATTTTTAACCTGCCTGCACACAGAGCCAGCCAAGGAGATTTTTAAAAGACACAAAGTACCCAAGACCCAGCCCCAGAGATTCCAAATCGCCTGGCTGCAGCTGAGCCCCGACAAAGGTGCGTTCTAGAAGCAGCTCAGATGATTCTAATGTGAAGCCGGAGTGAAGGACGCACTGGCTTAATCTTTGCACCGACTCCCCGAGGCTGACAGTATTCGCATCTGCGTTTCAGAGATGATGAAACCAAGGCTCAGAACTGCTTCAAAGCCGAGCCAAGGCTCAGAGCTAGCATGTGACAACGCTGGGACCCGTGCCCAGGGCTGTGTGACTCCACATTCGCTGCTCTTTCTACTGCCAAGGTGGCCGGGGGGAGCTGGCCCTCTGGACGCCTTCCCTCTCACTCCGGGTGGCCTCAGTCACGTACTCCTGGTAACGATCAATGCCACCAGCGTCCAAGTGACCTCCATCAACACTCCTCCCCGGGGAGCACGCCTGGGGGCTCTACCTTGCACAGCGCAGGTGGACTCCTAAAACTCACAGTGAGGATGGAGGTGGGGCTGGACCGAGAGCGGGAGCTGACCCCAGCGTCTGGGATTCACCCTCGTCTCTCTTCTGATCCGAGGGCGTGCTGGGGCCCCTCCCAATGCCCTGTGCTTCAGGGGAAAGGGAGGCACAGGTTGCTAGAAGGGGCCTCAGGCTCCCCAGGGGGAATGGGGCCGCTTAACCTTCCTGTCTCTTTATTGCTTTAATGAGCTGTTTGGTGGCCGGACAGTCTCTTTGATACCCATCCAACGTCGGCCTGTGAAATATGGGGACTGTCAGCCTGTTGAACGAGGGTCACCAGACTGTCAATACCATCGTCCATCAGGCCGATCGGGCTGGGTGCTGACCTGCAATGAAAGGATTGAGCCATCTGTCCCCTCCCTCTGGCCAAAGTGTTGGTGGCGTGTGGAGCACAGCTGGTGGCTGGAGGAGAGGTGACAGTGTCGAGGCCACTGGGTGGCTGACTTCAAAGCAGAGGCCCAGCGCAGCAAACAACAGGGAGAAAACAGAGAAAGCGCAGTCCAAGTTAAACAAACCACAGCAGAGCCAGAGGAAGACGCAGAGTCAACACATCAGGACAAGAGGAGGCTCTCTTGGACGCCCAGTGGGCGGTGAGACCTAGGGTTAACCCCATCCGCACTGTTGGCTTCTGGGAATACAGAAATTTTCCCTTAGTAATCACCATGGTATGTAACACATGCAGAGAAACAAAAACCATAAGGTTTGAGACAAACTATCTCTGTGTACATGGATGGTGTGACATGGCTAAAAAAGCATACTAAAGTAATCCATGGATGCATTAATAGAGGTATAAGGAATACAATAAAGGAGGTGATTCATTTCCCAAGTATTAATTGAACATCTATTATGTGCCATGGACTAATAGATTTGCTGGAGATATTACAGTAAACAAAACAGACAAAAATCCTTGCTCTCACGGCACTTTCAAGGTAATGGAGACAAATATTAAAAGAATAATGACTATACGGTATGTTAACTTTTGCAATGAAGATATACGAAAGAAAGGGAAGAGTTACAGAGTCGGGAAGTGGTTTGCCATTTTACACGGAGTTAGAAGAGAAGATGTGTATGAGAAGAAGACACCTGAGTCAAGTCCAGAAAGAGGTGAGAGAGTGTGTCACACAGACCTCTGTGGGAAGGGTCTTCCAGGCAGAGGGAACAGCCAGTGCAAAGGTCCTGAGGTGGCAGTGTGCGCAGAATGTTTGAGGAACTGCAAGGAGGCCCCTGAAAGTGGAGGGAAAGGAGGGAGGGACCATGAGAGACAGAGTTGGAGAAACAGTGCTGGCCAAGTTTGTAGGGTTTCGTAGACCACGGGCCAGGCATTAGCTTCCAAAATGAGTGAGATGATGAGTTGTGAGAGGGTCTGGATCCCTCTGGCTATGGTTTGGAGAACAGATGGCAGGAGGCAAAGGCAGAAGCTGGGAGACCAGTTAGCAGGTTTCTCGGTGGGCTTCCGTGAACATGAGGTGGCTTAAAGTCTGTATCTCCACCCAGACTTCTCTATGTGCAAATACGATACGTACCTAAGTATGTACATACCACAGAAGCTGGACTTCACATACAGGAGAAGTATCCAAAGTGTTTACCTGAAGATTAATCTAATTATATATTACATCTGTCTAGATACGTAGCACATCTACTGCCTGCCTGTCTGTCTATCAAAAAGAAGAGAAACATGCCCGGCCAGTGTGGCTCAGTGGTTGAACATCAACCTAAGAACCAGGAGATCATGGTTCGATTCCGGTCAGGGCACATTCTCGGGTTGTGGGCTCTATCCCCAGTATGGGGCATACAGGAGGCATCCAATCAGTGATTCTCTCTCATCATTGATGTTTCGATCTCGCTCTCTCTCCTTTTCTCTCTGAAATCAATAAAACGATATTTAAAAAAGGAGAGAAACATAAGTCCAATGTACGAGGAGATAAAATAGAAAACATGAGTCTCTGGGGAAGCATTCGGGGGGGAGGGGAGCAGAGGTTTTGCCAGGATGGACATGAACGAGTGTGGGCTTGATACGTGAGCACAGGGGAGCCATGGGAGGTGTTAGAGCGAGGGCTGGCGTGACCAGACTGGCTGCAGAATGATCCCTTGGCTGCAAAGCTGAGGAAGCATTGGTGGGACCAGGGCACGGTTTGCAGGTTGTCAGGTGCGGGTTCTTGGTGCCGGGTCCAGAGAGTGATGCTGAGGGCGAAAGTGAGCAGCTTTGAGTTATGGTCAGAGATCTGGGATCCAGAGCAGCGTCCACAGGCAGCCTTCCCGCCTGGATGCTGCTCTGGACCCCGACTTTCTTCTGCACGAGCTGTGCCTTTGGACCCCATGGGTGCCTTTTATCTTATCGCGCCCTTTCCCCGCTCACTTTGCTAAGCTGTCACGTTTGTTATTCTAGGATAAACTTTCGGCAGATGTAGTGCAGACTTTGGGGTCAATGCCCCGTGTTATCCCAAAGAAAGTTCAAATATTTGTGGCCTTGTCAGCCTCCATCTCCCTGGACGTGTGTCCTGGCGGCCGGAGGTGGGCGTGCGGGTCACTGCATCCCTGGCCTGGAGTGAGCCAGCCTGGGCGGGAGGCTCTCGTGCGAGGCCACCGAAGGCGGGTGTTAAACACACCCGTGCTCGGCCCCGGGTCCTGTGAGGGCGGCCGTGGAGACGGAAGACGGGGGCTGGGGCGGTGACTCGCTCCTACACGCCGGTGCTTCACAAGTTGGGATGGAGTTTTAATGGCCAATCCACTGACAAGAAAACCAAGGTCGAGAGAGTCCCATGGCGACTAGCGTTCTTAATTGTGGGCGTGTGTGCGTGCGTGTACAGGGACATGGACGCTGGCAGAATGCTGAAGCGAGGAGCCCCTTCTCAGAATTGCGTTTTAAAATCCACGAGTGAGGGAAGCAGCCACGGACAGAAAGAGCAGTGACAAGTCAGAGCTGCAGGTCTCAGGACGGGTGCGACGGCGGAGGTGGCAGGAGACTGAGGGGTGCTGAGCTCCTGGTGACACAACTGTGATCACCTGCCTGAGCGCCACACCCACAGAGCAGCCGGGCTGGGCCCCCGAGTGAGGGCTGGGGAGTGGGGTTGGAGGAAGCACACACTTGGAACCACTAGGGGAACACGGTGCCCGCTGCGGGCCCCCCCCCCCCCCGCTCCCCACATGGCCCCGCTGGCTCTGTCCCCAAGCTGGCCGTGACCCCACCGGAGGGCAGAACACGGAGCCGCCTTTGAAGCTGTGGCTGCTTTGATGTGCAGGGCCTATCACTGCCTTTCCTGGGAGCTGAGCGCATCTCAGCCGCCCCCTCACGCCCTCCCTTCGCGAATAGCCCCTGAATGGTCCCAAGAGCGCTCTCACGAGCTGTCTGCTAGCTTTTTTTGGAGGGGGGGGGCGGGGAGCTGGTGGCCAGCAGGTTGGACAGGGACTTGCAGACAGAACTTTGGAAGAAGAGATGGATGTCAAACAGCCCCCTTCCCGGGCAGGTTGGAGAGACCACTGGCCTTCCTTAAGGAACACAGAAATGGCAGCGAAACGCTGCCACCCGTGGGGAGGCCCCAGGGCGCGGGCTAAAATGCCTTCCTGCCTTGGTGACTGTGGGGAAGTCACGCAAACTTTCTAAACCTCTTTCCAGACTGGGCAAGGGGGCAGGCTTGGAGAAGCTAAGGGGTTTGTCCAATGGCACGCAGCTGCAAGGTGGTGCTGGGGCTAGAATGCAGGTCTGTCTGACGAGAGAGGCAACAGGGGTGCAGAACAAAGGCCCTGAAACAACACCCCACCACGAGCAGTGCCCTGCACAGCGTCGGCGGCCCCGTGGGAAGGAGGGCCTGCGTGCCAAGCACTGCATGAGGCATGTGCAAATGTTCTCTTGCATCTTCCCAGCAGCCCTGCAAGGTAATGGCTCCCCACTTTCCACCAAGAGGAAGCCTAAGATCAGAGAGGTGATGCGACTTTTCCGAAGTCGCACAGCATGGATGGCAGAGCTCAGGCCTGGCTGAGCCGGAGCCCTTTCCTTCACCACATCGGTGAGCAAATGCCCTGAGGTCTCCCTGGAAGTCAGGGAGCTCTGTTCCAAGGCAGGATCCAAACAGTCCCTTCGGAAGGGGCTGAAGGTGGCACTTGTCGCCCCCCTAGGTTCAAAGTCAGCACAGCTCCTCTGAAGATCCAGTGTGAGGGAGGGACCCTGAATGTCACAAGAGGCTGAGGAAGGAGGCGGCCACGGGTGGCCTGCGATTCCTTAGGAGCAGCAGCTGCTCGGTAACCTAGCAGCCCTCCAGGGTTGGCCAGAGCTGCGGGGAGGACGCGAAGCTGTGGCCTATGTCCCAGCTGACCCGAGGCTGCAGATGAGAGAGCTGTGGCCCGAGATGTGCCCGGACAGACAGCTACCAGCATCGCAGGAGCCCGCAGCCTCCCAGCACCTCATCTTGTCTCCAAAACTCCGTTAACTTCAGTCAGGGAGAGCCATGGGCCTGTGGCAGCACGGGGCCCAGGCTTGGGGCTTGACATCCATGCTAGGGAGTTGGTCTGGCCTGTTCCCTCGGCCTCACTTGCAACCCAGAGCTCACATCTGCAGCCCATCTGGCCGGGCCGAGGCGCCCAGCGCATGTTCAGGGAGAGGACATGTGTGTCCCTGTGGGTGTTTCAGGCCTGAACAGCCTGACCCTCTGCCCAGGCCTCTATCAGTGGAGAGTCTCGGCCCAGTGGGCTGCTTGTCAGAGAGGCTTCTGGCCCTGCCTTTCGGATCCTGAGTCATCTCTCTGGGGCCCACCCTCGGCTGATTTCCTTGCAGGGACCTTTGATGAACAGATGAGATAACGGACATGCTTTGAAAAAGATGAAACACCGAATGAAAGGTTGTGCTGGCCTGGCAATGGGTGCGATGGATTGCTTACACCCTGAACTTCCTTCCTGGCCACGGGCAAAGACAGCACCCGGTCTCTGCACCGCCAGGGCAGCCAGTCTGCGCAGTCCCTTCCTCCCTGCCCCTCTCGGAGAGACATGCAACTCACCAGCCATTGGAGCGCGTGGCATCTGTCGGCCAGTGGAATCACCAAAACAGTCGTGAGCAAGGGGTATGAATCTGCCCACTTTCCAGATGGGGAAAGGGAGGCGTTGGGAAATGAAAGGTCATGCAGAGGATGATACCACTTCTTGCTACAGACCCAGCATTTGGACTTAGGCCTCCCCATTCCAAACCCAGGGGATTTAGTTACAATGTCCTCAACTAGAATAAAAACACAGCAATAGAAACAAGAAACATGGTTTTACAGAAACGCCCCTGGCGGCTCCTCTCAACCTGTAGGAAGATGACTTTTCCCCTCGCAGCTGGGCTGTTGGTGTGCGTTGTGCTGAGTAGAGGTCCCGCTACGAGGCGGTGGGTGATCCCAGAATCCCACAGCTGGGAGGGACCTCAGTAGCCAGCGTCCCCTCCTCTACAGCCAGGCCAAGGGGCTGTCCAGCCAATGGTTGGCCACATGCAGAAAAGAGGGACTTCATCTTGCAAAGTGGCCTAACCCAGTGGTCGGCAAACTTCGGCTCCTTGAGTGTGGCTCTTCCACAAAATACCACGTGCGGGCGCGCACGTACAGTGCGATTGAAACTTCGTGACCACACTCAAGGGGCCAAAGAGCCGCATGTGGCTCGTGATCCGTAGTTTGCCGACCACTCGCCTAACCTTTTCCCAGACAGCTCAGGGTTACCTAGTGCTCCTTTGGGCAAATTGACAGAATCCATCAAATAGAAAATACCTTCACAGGGCTATTGCCAGCCACACTGCAACTGCAAGAACTTGGAACCAACCTATTTGCCCCCCCGATGGGAGGTGGACTCATAAAATGTAGTGTGTTCCTTTAATGGGACATTATACAGCCATGAAAAAGGATGCTGTAAGCTTATACCTGGCCCCATGCATAAACACCAGAAACACCATGGTGAAGAAGTGCTTGCTGGTGAAATTTCCCCACAGGTTAGGACTATGTGTTTTAAAAAGTCAACACAAAACTCATCTACACATTCTTTACAGTAAATACCTTGGTGTGCAAAGGTATTTGGAAAAAGCCTACGGTGGTAATTACACTGACCACCATGGTTATCTGGGGGGAGGGGAGAGGGGAGAGAAGAAGGCTCAATTTGTCTTAAACGACATAGGTAAGGACAGTATGCTACTGTAGAGTTTAGGGAATTAACATTTATTTAAAACTTTTTAATGAAAAGTTCTCACTAGATGGTGTTCGAATCAGCCCCGTCTAAAACATCTTCAATTTGCCCTATTTATTTTTCTTGAACATCCCTGGAGGCAGGTTTGCACTTCTGGGGGTTCAGAAACCTCTGTTCCTACCACCAAGGTTCCTTGCCCGTTTTCAGGCTCCTTCTGTCCTGTGTCTCCCCACTCCCCCTCTCCATGCCTCTCCCCTCTTCTCTCTAAAATCAAAGAACTAAAGAAAAAGAAATAGACAGAATAAGGCCCGCCCATATTCCTACCATCCGCGATTAACCACTGCGGACGCACAGGCATATCTCCTACCTTCCCTCTTACAGACGTCCACGTTTTAAAGTTAATAACACACACGTCCCCAGCTCTTCACCGTGATGGCAGCTTCTCAGGACAGTCCTATTTCCCGGGTTGCCAGTTGCGACTTGAGGTGCCCCCATCTCCATCCCACAAGCTCCATCGTGCGCTCAGACTATATGCTCCCATGTTGATATGATTTCTATACACTATGGATGAATCCCTAAAGTAGAGATGGCCTCTTGGGTGTCTAACTTCTTCACGGGACATGAACCACTCGTGACCAGCGTTTCCTCTCCGGACCACGTTACGGTGAGAATTAAATGAGGGATGCACGCGAAGCACTTAGCACAGGGCCCTGAACATGGTGACAAAAATAACAGTGATAACACTGACACGCGACAGCGACTTCAAAGAGCCAAAGGAAGCCGACACTCTCCCTGGGAAGGAGGAAGCAGGAAGTCCCAGGCCAGGCCTCCACACGGTCCCAGGAACCAGGGGTCAGTTACTAAGTGACTGAGGGCCAGGAGCCCCAGCCATGGTTCCTGGAAGCCTTTAGCCTTGAACCAAGCATGTCTCTTCAGCTGGACCATGGCATGGAGCTGAGCAAACACGCCATCATCGATCAGCCGCTGTGGTCTAGACAGTTCCCCAGGGGCCTGGGTGAGGGTGAATGGGATGTCCACCCCCCTCCCCCAGGGCTCTGGGCAGCTGGGCCTGCAGAAGAGGCCGGAGAGGAGGGTGGGTAGCTGCACCGCAGCCCTGCTCCTTGGGCCTCCGGGCCCTTTATGACTCCTGGCAGATGTGGGCAGTGAGCACTGCAGGGTAGATCCTTGGGACCCCCAAATCAGTAATGACCAAACTTCTGCCTTCAACAAAACTCCCCTGGTTACTGCGCCTTTAATAAATTCTAACATGCCATGCTACTCAGGTATTTTCTGGCTGAAAACTCTCTGCAACTCTGTGATGAGGCATCCTATTTCCTCCCCATTTTCTGGAGTGGGAAAACTGAGGCTCAGAATGTGAAGTCACTTGCCCAAGTCCAGTCTTGCCAGCTGCAAACCCAGACTCTCACTGATTAGGCACAACCCTCTCCCCTCCAGTCTGCCCCTTAGCCGTGGGACCATGGACCAGCAACCTCCCCCATGTGCCTGGGGTCCCTGTGACAGGAGAAAGTGTGCCCTAGGGTTGTCAAAGGGCCGACGGAGCAGTGATGTCCAAGGTCATGGCGGTGGCTTACCGCAACATCACCGTGGCTTATCTGAATTATGGTTCCACCCTCCCCTGGGCTTGTTTCTTCGTTCTGCAAGTGGCCTTTTCGTAGATCTCTTTCACCAGGCTTCAATTTGGACAGGATGTCTTTTTAATAAAAGACTGGAGGATCTGTGTCCTTCCCCGGAAGGACAAGTTGCATCCTGGTACCCAGCTCTCTGGCCTTGACCCCTGTGAGGATGGGCTGGGCATGGTCTCCAGGGGCTGAGTCAAGGAGTCCGGCCTTCACTGCCGGCAGCCTTCCAGGCAGGAGAGGCTGCCGGCGGTGCCCTTCAAGGTCAGCGCTGTGGCCTCCCAGCTGGGGGACCAGCTGAAGGAGTCCAGGGGAGCAGGAGACCGAAAGCTCCCACCAGAGTTAAAGGAGATCCCCGCCCCGGTGGACCACCCAGAAACACACCAGCCTCACTGCAAAGACCCAAGGCTCTCTGGAGAGATGCACCTCCCTTCGGGGACTGAGGAGACCCGAACTCCCCAGGGGCCTCTGCCAGGGCTCGCTTGCTGCCTGGGACCTCTCCAAATCCTCTCGCCTCCAACCCTGGCTCTCCCTTTCCAACATCCGCTCCTTCCCTGGCCTCTGCCCTCCGCCCTGCCCCGGACCCTGGCAACATCCTGTTCTTCCCCTGAACTGAACTCCCCTCCAGCTTCCCAGCACGATAGGGATCTTAAATAAACGCTTCCTGCCTCTTGACCACCTCATCTCCCATTCCTCCCCAATGGCTGACGTTCAAGAACCGCAGGCGGCATTGCACTCCTGTCTAATTTTAAACCTGCCCTCCAGGCGCTCTTCTCTTTCTCCTGGAGGTTCCGGGAAAGGCCAGGGGGTGTCAGAGGTCCCCGTGGACCCGCTGAGTCAGCAGAGACCGAAGACATCCTCGTTGCATTCCCAGGGAGGGAGCTGGAGCCGGGATGCTGGGTGAGGCCACTGCGGCGCCAGCGAGGAGATGGCTGTGCAGGGAGTGGGTGCTCAGTGCGTCTTTCCTGCATTCCCTGATGGGGACAGAATGAACAGGTGGGAACTGACCCATGCTCAGTGCGGAAGGAAGGAGCCAGGAGACACTCCTGCACGCGCATGCTGAGCTGCCCTTTGTAGAGGATGTAGGCCCAGCACCCAGGCATCTGTCTCCTGTGACAGGGAACCCCGATTCTTCGGGTACCAGACCTTGTCCTTGGGAGGCTGAGTTCAGGAATGTTGGGGGACCCTCTCAGGTCCAGCCAATCAGAACATGGCTGGCCAGCGATTGGTTCAGGATGAACATGTGACTCAAGGGGGGCCATCTAGAAGGCAGGGGACTGGGTGCGGAGCCTTCCTTTCTGCCCTTTCAGGTGGGTGTGGGTAAAAGGCCAGGACTCAGCTCAGAGCTGCAAATGTCCATTGTGACATTTCCCTCAGAAGGGAGCCGAGCTGGGACAGCGAAAGAATGAGTCAGAGTTTGGACCTCATCTCAATCCCTGCATCCAGCGCTCTCTGAAAGCAATTCTGGAATTTCAGTCACCTGAGCCCATTAAATCCCTTTGTCTTTAGTTTTCTGTCACTACTTACCACTCCCCCACCCCCACCTACACACTCTTACAAACACACAATGAAGTGGGAGGACAAGGAACAGTTGTACTGAGAATATCCCCCGTGGCGATGTGTTAACAGCTCTCTGAGCTGAGGACCATTAGTCCTAGTATGTGGATTCTGACGCTGAAGCTCAGAGGTGAAGAGCCTTCCCAAGAGATGCACAGCCATGAGCTGTGGGAATGAGTCCTTATCCAGGCCTCTCTAAGCTGAAGTCCTTGCTCTTTGCAAAGCTGAGCTGTCTCTAAAGAGGCTCCAGGAGTCATCTGGTCTAGATCCGTGGTCGGCAAACCTTGGCTCGCGAGCTACATGCGGCTCTTTGGCCCCTTCAGTGTGGCTCCTCCACAAAATACCACATGCTGGTGCGCACGTACAATGCGATTGAAACTTCGTGGCCCATGCGCAGAAGTCGGTATTTTGTGGAAGAGCCGGTATTTTGTGGAAGAGCCACACTGAAGGGGCCAAAGAGCTGCATGTGGCTCAAGAGCCGCGGTTTGCCGAGCTGCAGTTTGCCGACCACTGGTCTAGATCATGGGACGTGACCTTGGCCACAGTGATGACCTTCCAGGCTGCTGAGGTCTCCTATGGACCACACCCTGTTATGGACACCCCATTCCGGCCCCTCTTCCCTGTCTTAGTCTGGCCATCCTTCTGAGAGTCACACCCCTTCTTCTCTCCCAATTCCCTCGCTTCTCGCCCTCTGCGCACCCCTCCAGCATGACCACGCCCCAGGTTCAGCCTCGGCTCATTGCTCAGCTTTTAAATTGCCTCTTCCCTAAGCCTCAGACCCATAAACACCCACGTGTGTCCCTCACATCTGCTCATGGCCCCGGGCACCTCAACCTTGGAATGTCCGAGATGGGGCTTATCACCGCCCCTCCATCCTACTCTTGCCCCTCTGCCCCCGGCTCATCCGTGGCATAATCAGCCATCCACTCAATCAAATGAGAAAAAACCGTGGTGTCCTGCACAACCTCATCGCGTTCCCCACTCGCCCCACCTCATCAATCACCGGGTCCTGCGACTTTCACTTCCCACGCGATCCCCGAGGTCAGCCCTGCTCTCCACGCCGACAAGCAGAGCACTGCGCGTGGACGAGCGAGCATTCGGCCCTCAGACAACAGACCTGGAGGCACCTCGTGTGCCTCCACTGTATCTGTGTGCAAACCCAGAGCCAACACACCACGCCGTGGGGCTAAGAGCTGTCTCCTAGCGCTGGTGATATTTTATAATCAAAATGGTTACAGGCTTAGGGATATTCCACTTTATTAAATAGAAACAATCTCTTTTTAAAAATTTTACTGATCGATTGTAGAGAGAGAAATATCAATTTGTTGTTCCACTTACTGATGCATTTCATTGGTTGATTCTAGTATGTGCCCTGACCCGGGATCGAACCTGCGACCGTGGCGTATCGGGGCGACAATCTAACCATCTGAGCTACCTGTCCGCGGCTAAACAAACTCTTTCTGACCACACGGCCATGGGGCTTATCACGGTCACACGGGCCTTGTATATGGTCACACATGTGGCTGTGCACATATGTGTTTGTAAATTTCCCTCCATCCTCACCCTATCACACACACACCCCCTCCCCATACACGGAGTCCACAAGATATGGAAAGTTCCACCAGGTGTTTCTTTCTCGGAAATCCAAAATTTGCTTCTTTAACACGGTCATGCTTAGTTTCGTTTTCACAGTCCCTCCCTCCTCTGCTGCGAGACCAGGTACCTCATCTGAAGTCGAACGCAACACAAGTTGAACACAACACAAGTCAAACACAACAACTGACCGGAGACGACTCTGGAGAAAATGAGCCAAGTGCTGAGCCCGCACCCGGCACGGGGAAGCATCCAGTACAGCGGAGCACTGTCATCATCACTGCCGCCACAGGAAAAGGGAGCTTTCTCTCGCTGTCCTGCGTCTGGTCACGTCCTGAACCCTGCGCTTCTCGATAGACTCCTCCCGGCAGCCAAGACAGAGCAGCCCCCCGGACCCTGAAAATGAGCAGCACCTCCCTAATTAGCAGCCGACGGGTAGAGCCGCGCCTGCCCTCTCGCTGTTTACATGAACAGCTCTCGCTAATCACTTGTAGGGTAACAGACATCGCTGTGCCACCGCACCATGTGTTAAAAAGTACCCAGGTCGATTGGGTCCGGGCCCTCGGAGAAAATGTTCAGAACGGGGACTATGTAAGCATGACTTTCTTTATGATCTCTTTTTGTTGAACAGTGGCTCACTGAAAAACGTTTAAGGGACAGGAACCAACTTTAACTGTGTTTCTATTATGTAACAGTGACTGACTTACCTGATGCTCTAGACCCATGGTCGGCAAACTGCGGCTCGCGAGCCACATGCGGCTCTTTGGCCCCTTGAGTGTGGCTCTTCCTAAGCCTTAGGAGTACCCTAATTAAGTTAATAACAATGTACCTACCTATATAGTTTAAGTTTAAAAAATTTGGCTCTCAAAAGAAATTTCAATCGTTGTACTGTTGATATGTGGCTCTGTTGACGAATGAGTTTGCCGACGCTGCTCTAGACCAGGGGTGGGGAATGTCCGGCCCACTGGCCGCATAAGGTCTGGCCCTGCCCAGGCGGTAGGGGTGAGTTCATTAAATGTTTGAACAGATATAGCAGGCTAATTTTTAAGCTGATAATTTTGTATGGCCCGAGAGTGATGTTATAAATTTCCAATGGCCCTTGGGGGGGGGGGGGGAAGGTTCCCCACCCCGCTCTAGACATAGCAGCTTTTGCCCCAGTTTTGATGCTGAGGCTGAGAGAGACTAAGTCCCCAGCCCAGATCCACAATGCTGTGACTCCCTGTACAAAGCAACAGGCACCATGGATATATGGTTGTGTGTGGGGATTCAATAAAATAACACAGGTAAAGTGCTTAACACAGAATGGATGACTTAGGCCTCTAGGTATGTGCTGATTACATTGCAATGAACGTTCAAATGAGTGTGGACATTTTCACAAGTAATTTTTAACAGCTGTATAGTATCCTAAGACAGGAATCAGGAAATTATGGCTTCCTGGCTGGATCCGGCCCCCTGCCTGTTTTATAAATAAAGCTTTATTGATACACAGCCACACCCATTCAATGTCCACATTGCCTGGGCTGCATTTACGTTCCAACGGCAAAGCTGAGTGGTGGCAGTTGCTCCAGACAAACAGCGTGTCCCCAGAGGCCTTAGATATGTACTCCCTGGCCCTTGACAAATATCGTGCTGGCCTTTGTTCCAAAGAATCACAGCTCCTATTGGTAGCCATTCAGATTGAGCTCAGTGTTTTTGTTCTTACCTCTGTGGCCATGCATTTCTGGACGTTCATGCCGAGCAAGCCACAGGACAAATTCTCAGGTGCTGGATTGCCGAGACAACTAAAAAGTAGAATGGTGCTGAGAGTAAGGGGCAGCAGCTGCTGAAAGTGTCGGACTCTGTCTACAACGGGCAGCTGACCTTGGTTTGGGGACAGGAGCTAGCTGTGGGTCCGATTCTGAGCTTTTTAAAGTTCTCCACGCAAAGCTGCAATGGTGCAAACCCCAAGTCAGAGCACCTCGGACTCCCTCTGACCACTTCTCTACCCAAGTTTGAGCTGGGCCAGGCAATAGAGATACACAATTGGGAGACTTTAATTGTTTTTGTTTTTCTTTTTTTGTGTTTGTTTTTATTGATTTCAGAGTAGAGAAAGGGAGAGGGAGAGGGAGAGAGACCCATCAATGATGAGAGAGAATCCTAGATTGGCTGCCTCCTGCATACTCCACTGGGGACTGAGCCTGCAACTCGGGCATGAGCCCTGATCAGGAATTAAAGCGCGACCTCCTGGTTCATAGGTTGATGCTCAATCACTGAGACACACTGGCCAGGCAGAATTTAATTTTTAGTGCCGTCAACTTTAAGTGTGTTTATGTTTTGAAAATTCACAAAAGCCACAGAAACCTATCCCTTGAGTTGCACATTCACGTAAAATGTTGCAGAGTTTCAAGGGGTTGACAACTTCCCTCAAGCCCTTCCACTGACTTTCTTAAACTCTTCAGTCAAGAATCATTGTCTAAAGGGAGACACTGATGCTTGAAGGGTGTCAGGTATGACGGATGGTGCATGCAGGTGCGTGCAAACTAGGATGCACGTCCAGGGAGCGAGATGATGGACGATGCTGCTTGCAGGAGAGCCTGGAGTTGGGGAGGACAGAGCAAGGTTCCCATCGGAATGGGGGCTTGAAGGATGCGCAGGAGTTCGCTGGAGAAGGGGAGGCGACTTCATCAAGGAGAAATCCACTGGGAAATAGGGAACTGTGAGAAGATCCAATGTCCCCGCCCAGAAGTCTGGACTATTTCTGGTGTGTCAACCGACTCCGGCAAACGAGGGTAGATGTCTTAACATCAGTACTCCCGCCCAGCTCCGCACCCCCGGCCACATCAAATGAGAACCAGGGCGGCACCCCTCCCTCTGCAATGGCGTCTGGAATCCAGAGATAAAAGGCTCCATGTTAATAAAATATCATCGCGAAGGCTGAAGAGGCCCATCTCTGGTTTCACATTTCCCGACGGAGGGCTCCCGCCACACGTAGCTTGATCAGAGCTGCAGTAGCAATTTGAACGTCTTTTCCTTTTTGTTCTTCTCTTGAGCGTTAGTCATCATATCAGGAAATTGCTAAGAAGGCTCCTTGACCATCCCACCTCTTTGAAGTGCGTGTGTGTCTGGTTGTATGCGTGTATGTGTGTGTGTGTTTGTGTGTGTGTCTAGCTGTGTGTGCGTGTGTGTTTGTGTGTGTGTGTGTCTCTGTGTGTGTGTCTGTATGTGTGGGTAGCTGTGTGTGTGTCTGTATGTGTGGGTAGCTGTGTGTGTGTCTGTGTGTGTGGGTAGCTGTGTGTGTGTGTGTGTTTGTGGGTAGCTGTGCATGTGTGTGTGTCTGTGTGTGTGTCTTTGTGTGGGTAGCTGTGTGTGTGTGTGTGTCTGCATGTGTGGGTAGCTGTGTGTGTGTGTCTGTGTGTGTGGGAAGCTGTGCGTGTGTGTCTCTGTGTGTGTGTGTCTGTATGTGTGGGTAGCTGTGCGTGTGTGTGTCTCTGTGTGTGTGGGTAGCTGTGTGTGTCTCTCTGTGTGTGTGTCTGTATGTGTGGGCAGTTGTGTGTGCGTGTGTGTGTGGCTGTATGTGTGGGTAGATGTGCATGTGTGTGTCTGTGTGTGTGTGTCTGTATGTACACACGGGCAATTTTTCTGAGAACCAGAGTTCTCTGGGTCACTGAATTTGGGACCATGACCCTGAACCAATGCACTGGGGAGTCCCGAGCTGGTGGAGAGGTGATGGGCTGACTCGTGGGTTGAAATCTCTCAGCCCCCCCGCCAGTGTCCAAGGCCTTCCCCAGGCGGGCGGCTTCACACGGCAGTGACGGCACACACTCCCGAGGGCAGGATCCTGAAACCAGGGGTCGGCAGGGCTGGCTCCGAGAGAGACTGTGCCCTGCCTCTGTCCTGGTGCCCTCACTGTGACCACGTCACCCCATCTCTGCCTCTATCTTCTCCCGGCCCCTTCCTTGCCGGTGCCTCAGCTCTCCCTCTGGCTCTCTCGTCCTGAGAACACCAGTCATTGGGTTTAGGGCGCCTTCAATCTAGGGCACTCCCATCTCAAGGTCCTCAATCACAGCAAAGATCTGATTTCCAGATCAGTCCCATTCACAGGGGCTCAGCGACCCCTCACTGGGGGCCACCATTCACCCGGTTCTGCTCCTTCTCCCGGAGGGTCCTTGGGGCTGGTCCCTACCTGCTGAGCCGCAGCAGCGAGCTCCACGGGGCGGGGCGCGGTGGCTGCGAACAGGACCTCGCTTTGCAGATACCACAAGGCACCGAGGAGCCTCCGCGCCAGGCCCAGCTGCGGATCGCAGGCGCCGAGGGCGGGCCTGCTCTTCTCTGCAGCAAGAATGCTCCTCAGTGTCGCCGTGGCTCCGCCAGGATCCCTGACACAGGGAGGGTGGAGCACCGTGACCTCAAACATCTGCAGAACAAGAGCACGGCGCCTCCGGTTCTGGCTGGCTGGCACCCGGGGGTCCCAGGACAGATGGCAGCCTGTGGCGATGACTGTCGGCCCCTCCTTTTCCCTCCCAGACACTCTGGTGGGCTGCCTGGGCCCAAGGTCACAGACATTTGACCCTGAAGACACACCCCCTAGTGTCCCCAGTCAGTGGCCAGTGTCGCGCGTGGACGGTGGGACGAGGCGCCGTCCAGGAGGGTGTCAGGTACCCACGTAGACTAGAGGCCCATCGGGGTGGCTGGGAGGTGGCGTGAACTTCGGAGTCCCACAGGACTACGGGTGCGAATCACAGTAGCGCTGTGTGGGGACCGAGAGACCGAGGAAAACCATTTCCCGCCTTGGAGCCTCCCCGCCCTCATCCTTCAACTGCAGCCCATTATGCCTCCCAGGTGATTCTGTCGACCAACTAAAGCCACAGGTACCTATACATCAGTGATGGCGAACCTATGACACGCGTGTCAGAGGTGACACGCGAACTCATTTTTTTGGTTAAATGGCATTTAAATATATAAAATAAATATCAAAAATCTAAGTCTTTGTTTTACTATGGTCGCAAATATCAAAACATTTCTATATGTGACACAGCACCAGAGTTAAGTTAGGGTTTTTCAAAATGCCAACACGCCGAGCTCAAAAGGTTCGCCATCACTGCTATACATGATGCCCCCGACACAGGACCTGGCCTACTGGACGATGTCTGCCGCTATCATTATCATTATTCATAATAAAATATGCAAAAAATTGGCGCCAAGGACTTCTATGGAAAGATGCTTGACTTGGGAGTTTATCTTCACAAAGCAACACACGCTCCTCTTCAGAACTTCACACCTCACCCACATCACAGGCAACACTGCAGAGAGGGGGGCGGCTGGGGGTTTGCAGTGGAGTGAGAACCCCGAATCGGCTGTAACTGACCTGTTCGCAGACCCCGTGGACTCAGCGCTCACAGGGACTGCGTCCCCGCGTCGGGAAATAAAGGCCCAGGATGGTGTGATTCACCCCGTCCCTGATACGGCCTCCATATGTGAACACAGCACATGCAAGTGGTATGTTTTACCTCAATGTCATCTCCTATTTTATGTCACTCCTCCCCCCAGGGAGGGAGAACGGCTTTCTAGACGGAGCGAGCAACACCTTGGCGGAGACACAGAACGTCTACAGCAGCGGTTTTCAGTGGGGGGGGGGGGGGATTATCCCCTGTGTGTGGGAGGGGACATTTGACAATGTGTGGAGACAGTTTTTTGGACGTCAAAACTGGGAAGGAGATGCTGCCGGCATCTCGAGCAAGGAAGCCGCAAAACACCCCACAATGCACCGGGCAGCGCCATGGCCAAGCCCATCCCCACCGTCAGTGGCGCCGAGGCAGGAGCCCTGGTGCATGAATCAGGCCTCTGTGCCGGCAGAATGTCTCACATCATCACGCTCTTCCTGCCGCACGTCGGCACGGTGCAGAAGAGCACAGGCCTGAAACGCAGGCTCGGGGCCTCCGACTTGCAAGAAGCAGACGGCTCCAGCCCATTCCACTCCCGCATTGTCAAGTGTGCGGGGCCAGCCTGCCCGCTTCCTCTCGGAGGCTGCAAACGGTGAGGTTCCAGAAAGCACTTTTGGAGGAGTTATCCGGAGAACATTTCCCCAAATTCTTCCAACGTCCAGCAGGAGCCCAGCTCCCAGCCAAGACGGGCTTTCCTCTAGATGTGCTATTCATGGCAACACCAGCTGCTACAACAAACAGCCCCAGATGCGAGTACTGCAGCACTGCGACCCTTTCTATCTTGCTGCTGCAACATCCAACTTGGTTGCGTGGCTCCCCTAGATTACTCAGTAAGTAGCAACTCAGAGACCCACAGCCCTCCCTCCTTCCCTCCCTCCCTCCCTCCCTCCCCCTCCCTTCCTCCCTCCCTTCCTTTCTTCTTTCTTCTTCCCTTCCTCCCTCCTTCCTTCCCACCCTCCCTCCCATCCGTCCACGCCTGTGCATCCCTGTTGTCCCTTTCGCTTCCTGTAAGGACACTGGTCATATTGGATTAGGGTCCCACCTTAGCAGCCTCATTGCCATCCTTAAACCTCAATGACTTCTTTAGAGGCTTTCTGAGGTTCTGGGGTCTGGGCCTCCAACGTCTGAATTTGTGGGGGGGCACGGTTAGCTCCTACCACCCCGCTAGCTTTCCCGTCCTCTCCGGAGTGAAACCCTGACTGCCCACACCCGCGCGGGGCGTTTTCACTAGCGCATGTTTGGTTGCTGTCTTCCCCTCTCAACTGTAAAACTCCTGCCAATTTCTTCCTCCGTGTTATAGTCGTCACTCCTTTATTCTGCAGCGAGCATGAATCCTTTGGGACACACCCAGAGCACAAAATGACGAGACTTGGCTGCTGCCCTTCCGGAGTTAGCTTGGCAGCCCTCTGTCAGTTGCATGCTGGGAATCTCAGGCAATAATGAACCGGGATGGCTTAGGATGCATGGTCTGGGCCACATTTCTGGCTCACTTGGCGAGGGCCTCTGGAAGGAGTGCTCTCTTGACCAAGGGATGGATGATACGGCACCCGATAGGTCTACAGCTTGGCCATTACATAGGAGCCACATACACACAGAGTTTGAAAAGATGCAACATCACAAAGGGAGCTTCCGTTTGCTACTTCCTGCTGCTCAATGCTAAATTCATGAGCCTACCTGGGCCGCACCTGCTAATATGCATCCCTCCTTATTAGGCGACCAGTCCAGCTATAAAATTAGCCATTTCAGACGCACCCACTGGAGAGAGGATGAAATAGTCAACTTCCCCAGCAATGACCCAAGACAACACAGCAATGACTGATCATGCTTCACCCAGCAAATGAGCAGCTTTTCTTTCTTTCTTTTTAGAGCAGTGGTTCTCAACCTTCCTGATGCCGCGACCCTTTAATACAGTTCCTCATGTTGTGGGGATCCCCAATTTCATTGTTACAAACTGAACATAATTAAAGCATAGTGATTAATCACAAAAACAATATGCAATTATATACGTGTTTCCCGATGGTCTTAGGCGACCCCTCTGAAAGGGTTGTTCGGCCCCCAAAGGGGTCGCGACCCACAGGCTGAGAACCGCTGTTTTAGTGAGAAAGCACGGTTTTCTTTGCCAGGGTTGGACCTGCAAGTCTCACGGGGTTTTGAGAAGGAAAGGCTATCCTGCTCACGGAGCCTCAGTGACACAGCCAGCCAGCTGCAGCATTTCCTTCGCTGGGTTTGGGGGACTTGGCATTTCAGAGATCTAGACCTGCTATGGGTGTCGGTCCATCTACTGTCCGAGTGAGTGGCTGGTTACTGAACTTTCTCACTGAAGTTTCTTGAGGCCTCTCTCCCCGCCCGCAGGCCTCTGTCTTCACTTGGTGGAAGTCAAAAGGAACCAGGAAAACAACAAGCCTTTCCCAGGATTGCTCAATGACACCGGAGTCCACCCAAGGCCCCAGGCGGCGTTAGGACTTGCTACAGCTTTCCCAACGCGGGGCTAGGGGACGATGATTTTCAGGGACCCTCAGGGACCTGTGTGGCTCCTTCGAAAAGCATCCCCTACACCAGTGATGGCGAACCTTCTGAGCCCGGCGTGTCAGCATTTTGAAAAACCCTAACTTAACTCTGGTGCCGTGTCACATATAGAAATTTTTTGATATTTGCAACCATAGTAAAACAAAGACTTGTATTTTTGATATTTATTTTATATACTTAAATGCCATTTAACAAAGAAAAATCAACCAAAAAAATGAGTTCGCGTGTCACCTCTGACACGCGTGTCATAGGTTCCCCATCACTGCCCTACACCCACTATCCTGTAGATGAATTGTCAACCTTTCCAGAACCTTCTCCTGTCAGTCATCTGGAGGGTAGAGAGGGAACATTTGCTGGGGGTCTGCTTTGCACTGGAGGTTGGACTAAGCCGCCGGGGTGGATTATCCCATTGATTCTTGTCCTGTGAGGCTTCCCTGAGGAAACTGAAGTTCAGCAAATGTAGGCGATTTGCCCCAAGTCCATCTCTGGTAGGTGGGCGGAGCCAGACTCAAACCCAGTTCTGTCTACTCCCGCCTGCTTCTTTGCAGTGACCTTGACTTTCCAGTCCACCACCCCTGATATTTGTGATTTTAAAAGCTGCCCGCTCTCCTCGTCCCCCGCCCCCGCCCCCCATTCTTTTATAGAACATTCAAGCCACTCAGCCTTTGAAAGGAGAACCGGCCTGAGAGCTCCGCTGGAACGAGAAAGCTCAGGCTCCTGCAAACTGAAGGAGCATTAGAAGCAATTACACGTGTGCAAATGCAGAGCGGCCTGTGCTGTTTCTGATCCCCCCACACCCAAGGCAGCAAATGAAGGAAGTCTGCTAACTGTTTGGAGCGGCAGGTTCCAGGTGGCCAAGACCGCACTTCATTTCCCCCCAATCACGCCTCTCTTCAGAGCAAAACCAATGTCCGTTGACTCAAGTAAATGAATGTTTTTATCTAAAAATATGTTTTTGGTCAGAACCAAGAGGACCACATCAAAATTACAACTAAAATACCGACCCACCACCCTCCAGCACAACCAGAAAGCTGGCTGAATGCAAGTCCTACAACTAGAGAAGAAGGGAGCACATCGAGACCGTAGGAGAGGCAGAGGTGTGGGACGGGCTGGTCCGGCACCCACGTGTGGCGCGTTTTTAATCAGGACCGATCTCCACTGGGGAGGCCTCCCGTGAAGAGCAAGGGGCACCAGCCCCACACCAGAAGCCCACCCAGGGTCCCAGAGCTGGGAAGAGAAGTCCCCATAACTTCGGGCTGTAAAAACCAGCAGGGATTGGGGCTCAGTGACACAGGCTGCTGGAGACCCAGCTGTTCCTCTTAAAGGGCCGGCACACAAACTGAACTTACAAGGTCCCACTTCCTCTGAGCTCTAGTACTAGGGTGAGGCTCTGGAAGACACAGACACATACAGGGAGAAATTGGACTGTACAGCATTGGGGCAGGAACTCAGGGGTGGCTTTCTCCCAGGAGGTGCTCGAAGGGGCCATTGTTCCTGTGCTGGGACCTCCCCGGTTGCAGGGCTGACTGGCAGCTGTATCTGAGTCTCCATCACCGTGGCCCGCACTGTTGGCCCTGTCCAGGTGATTCCTGAGACCCCACCCCATCCAATTTGCAGTCCCACCCAACCTGCTTGCAGCAACTTTTGCATATGAATGGCCTGTCCTGGCTCAGGCTACAGATTTTGCTGAAATCTCTCAAACAAGCTGCAGCTGGAGCAGTGTTCCCCAACCATCAATAAGAGGCCTAAGACCCAGCACTAGCACCAGCTTGCCTTGTTCAGAGTGGGGCCTCGCCTGGGCACCTCCAAGCCCAATACAAATAGGAGGAATCTGCAGATCTCTCTGTAGCTCCTGCCTGGAGGCCTCAGGCAGTGGCTGGCTTTGCACCTCCCTGGAGGCCCCAGAGCCAGTGCACCTGGTGGACAGCTTCAGACCCCAGCAGATTACTCTACATGCCTGCCAGCAACACACCCAAGGGGCAGACTCAGTGAGCACCAAGCCCCACTGAAGCAAGTCCTGCTCCACAGGGGTTCTCTTCCCTTGTAGCCGCAGCCTGTCCTCACAGCCAATTGGCCTGGACTTCAATTCCCCCCAGTGACACCAATAGCAATCAGGCTCAACTAAAAGACTGTGCACACAGCCCACACAGGGTGCACCTAGAGCAGCGGTCGCCAACCAGTGGTCTGCTGACAGCTGGTGGTCCATGAGATCCGAAAGGTTGGCAACCGCTGACCCTAGAGTACCCAGCTCAGTGACTGGGGAGGCTGAGCCCTGGGCCCTACAGGACATCTACTCCATAGGCCACTCTACCAGTTTCAGGAGACATAGCAACTCTACCTAACACACAGACACAAACACAAGGAAGCCGCCAAAATGGGGAGACAAAGAAACATGTCACGAATGAAAGAAGTGGAAGCTAGCACACTTTTGGAAACACAGTTCAAAACCATGGTTATAAGGTTCCTCAAGGATCTTCATGAGAGCTTCAAGGATCTTAGTTGAGGAAGTCAAAGACATGAAAATGGACCAGTCAGAAATTAACCATTCACTGACTGACATAAAGAATAACTTACAGGGATTCAACAGAAGAGTAGAGGAGTCCAAGAATCAAATCAATGATTTGAAATATGAGGAAGCAAGAAACACCCAATTAGAAGAGCAAAAAGAAAAAAGAATCCAAAAATATGAAGATAGTGTAAGGAGCCTCTCAGACAACTTCAAGTGTACTGACGTTGGCATTATGGGGGTGCCAGAAGGAGAAGAGAGAGAGCAAGATATTGAAAACCTATTCAAAAGTTACATTGTAAAAAACCTGACGTTGTTGCTGATTGTACCATGTAGTTAGGCCTATGATGGTTGTGTCTGTTCTGAACATGGACAGCTTTTTTTCCTTGTCATTCCCTAAACCAGGGGTCCTCAAACTACGGCCCGTGGGCTACATGCAAATACAAATATTGTATTTGTTCCCGTTTTGTTTTTTTTACTTCAAAATAAGATATGTGCAGTGTGCATAGGAATATAGTTTTTTTAAACTATAGTCTGGCCCTCCAGCGGTCTGAGGGACAGTGAACTGGCCCCCTGTTTAAAAAGTTTGAGGACCCCGCCCTAAACAATGCACCATAACAGCTATTTACCTGGTACCCACATGGTACTGGGTATTATAAGTAATCTGGAGATGATTTAAAGTATAAGGGGGAATGTGCCTACAAGACATGCAAACACTACGCTGTTTTATATAAGGTGCTTGAGCATCCAGGGACTTCGGTATCTGAGGGAGCCCTAGAACCAAGCCACTGTGAATACTGAGGGATGGCTGTACGTTCCTTCAGTTGTCCATTGCTGCATTACTAACCGCCCCCAAATTTCGGAGCTGTGTGGCGCGTGCTGGGGTTGGCAGATGTGGAAAACGTGCCCGCATGGAGCTTTTTTTTTTTTTTTTATTAAATATATTCTATTGATATTTTACAGAGAGGAATGGAGAGGGATAGAGAGTTCGAAGCACCGATGAGAGAGAAACATCGATCAGCTGCCTCCTGCACACCTCCTACTGGGGATGTGCCCGCAACCAAGGTACATGCCCTTGACTGGAATCGAACCTGGGACCTTTTAGTCCACAGGCCGATGCTCTATCCACTGAGCCAAACTGGTTTGGGCCAGCACGGAGCTTTAGCTAGCAGGGCCGGGGCATCACACCCTCTCCCCACGTGGCCCTGTGGGCTTGGGCTTTCTCACAGCAAGGTGAGCCCAGGGTCCTGTGCAAGGTGAGCCCAAGGTCATTGGACTTTCCATTGGTGCTGACTTCACAGAGGCAGAAGCTGCTGGTGCCCAAGAAGGAGTGGCCTCAGTGTCTCAGGACTTCATTCCTCCCGTGTTCTACACGTCAAGTCGGAAGGCCACCCAGGTTCAGGGAAGGAAAACGACTTCACTTTGGGGGACTCCAGGCACACGGAGGTGGGAGGGTTCAGGTGACCACTGTGGGGACTTCCCCCCATGGGAGTTAGCAGGCTGCTTGATAACAACCCTCAAACAGACGCTGCTATTTGTGGAATGTTCTATGCAACGAAAAGAAACGAACCACCGCTACATGCAACAGCGTGGCTAACTCTCCCAAACATCACATGATAAAAAAGTCCCCAAATAATGCATATAACTGGGTTCACTGTATGAAGTTCAAAGTAAACTATATTCTCCATTGATGCATATACGGGTGGCCAAATTATTAAGAAAAACTGAGAAATACTGACCATGAAAGTCAGATGGGTGGTTAGTCCTACGTAAGATGCAGGTGGTGGTAATCAGGACCAGAAACAGGGAGTGTCTGGGGACTGGAAATATACGTCTTTTCCTTGACCTGGGTGACGGTCCTATGCACGTTTGATTTATTGTTAAACCGATCATGTATGCATATTTGCTGTGTTTATGTTTCCAAACGTTGAAGAATGGTGAAAAGTTAAATGCTGGCTAAATTTCATTTGGTCCGATGTCTGCTCCATCTGTGGCTGTGGGCCTGCTGCCTCCCTCCCTCCCCCCACATCTCCGCTTCGCTCGGGGGAATGATGGCTGGTGATTCCTGAACTGGTCATGCGGCCCTGGCTTTCATACATCGTTGTACGTCATCCAGAGAAAACCCCGACAAGGTGTTTTGTCCATTTCCTGGAGCAAGATACACTGGCTCCCAGGGTACCCAGCATTGACCCCTGTCTGTCTGTGAACTTCCTCCATATAAAAGCCCTTGGCACAGGCGTCCTGAACATCAGCACATTCTACCCATCTCCTGTGGTCCAGCCGGTTCAATCCAAAATGGGCAGCAGCCTAGTCATCACCTACACAAAAGCGGAATTGTTCAAGCCCCGCTCTCACCGGGGATTCGGCTCATCGCAACCACCGGGGAACCTGGCTAAGAGTCAGGCCCTGATGGAGCCGCTCCTCTTGGCTGCCGGCTGGTGACAGGCTGCGTGGCTGCCTCTGCAGTGCCTGGTGTAATGAGCTGCCCGGCACTCGGGACCTGCGGACCGAGGCAGCGCAAGGGCAGTGGGAAGAGTCGGCCTTCAATTCCAGGAATCACATGGTGTTTACTCCCAGGCCTGGAAGCTGCTGTGCCCGGGAGGGCGGAGTCTGGAGAGAACCCAGATTAAATAAGAGCGTAAGGGAGAGTGCGTCTCTATTTGGGTTTTTCTGGATCGTGCCATTTCAAAGGGACAAGAGCAAAGTCTCATAGGGCCCTTATTGGGGTCTACGGAACCATGACCTAATTAAACCGGAGAAAAATCTGTTGAATAAAAGGGGAGGTGGGGGGGGGGGTGTCTGCATTGTTTCCTTGAGAAGCTATTAGCCTAATGATGACACTTATTTTTATGGGTGTCACAGACTGAATTTTATGCTGTCATTCGCAACTCCCAGAGGTGGGGCATAGATGTGCTGATGCTGATACTGTCAGAACTGTCAGATCCACCATTGTCTCCCAAGTGCTCTGCAGGGGGAGGGGCCAGTAGCAGTGATCAATATTAAAGATGAAACTAAGAATGAAAGAGGTTCTTTTCTAAAGCTCGTGTTAAGAGAGTATATTAGTGGTGTTACTATGCACAACCTATTGTGTGAGGTTCTTTCTTACTCCCCTTCCCTGGGGGGAGGCGCCCCTTTGCAGTCCCAGGAGGGATCGCCCCATCTTTTCCAGGTGACCCCATGTTGGACACGTGGCCGCAGTTGGCTCCATCCAGTTTCTCCCTCCTGGGAATCTGGAGTCAGGGACCCTGACACAGACTGGGCGCTGCTGCGGCTTGGACCATGGAAGCTGAGCCCGGGGCTGCCATGGCTGGGGGGTGTTAGTGAACCGGGCAAAGAGGCCCATCTACAAAGAGAGAGAAGAAAGGAGGGGCACTGAGCGGAGGAGAGGGTGACCGTGACTTCGTGAGCACCGGAGCGAAGGATGGTGGGAACCAGGCTGTGGGGAGCCCAGTCACCGTGCCTGCTTCGGTCCATCTGAGCACTTCCTGGACCTTCCAATGAACCCCTTTCCCGCCGAGTCTCAGCGGGTTACTATTTCTTGTAACCAAATGATCCATGGCTCCTCTCCGAGCGTTCCCCCAGCTTAGCCAAGCGTTCCTATTTCATAGGAAAAGCAGCTGAGACCCAGAGCGGGGAAAGGACCTGCTCGTTCTCATCATTAGCACCACAGACTGAGACGAGGACCCAGGCCTGAGGCCCGCAGCCCTTCCCTGCTAACGCTGCGCTGCGGACACCTGTGGGTGTGAGTGCTCACTCCCTACTATTTGGCCACTCGATTGGGGACTCAAGCGGTAGACATCCGATACATACTTGTCCAATTAGTCTTGTCACAAATCCTAACACTGTACATTTTCTAGAATTTTCCTTTGCAAATGAAAAAAACAATCCTATTCAAAGTCATGTGAGATTTTTAAAAAGGAATTATTTAACTAAGTCTATATAAACTGAGTCTATTCATGGGATAGGTTTAGCATTAGCCATGGCTGCATTCAGAGGCAGAAGCTATGTTGTCAGAATCGACCCTCCTGCTCCCACTCTACTTCCTCTTAGTTGGCTCCACTCTGAACGACGATGGCCACATATAAGCTCGTTTATGTATTCCCAGTGCATCATCCCAACTGTCCAGAGAAAGCCACTTTGTTTATTATTCCAGCCAACCTCCTAGGAATGGCTCTCATTGGACAGCTTTGAGTCACATGTCCATTCCTGAGCCAATCACCACCGAGGAGGGAGGCATGATTTGATTGGTCTGAACTGGGTCATGTGCCCGCTCTTGGCTCTAGCGCCTGTAGTCGGCCCTCCATGACCATATGGCCTGAAAACAGGAAAAGGGGGATAGTTTTGAGTGGTGTTACACAAAGAAAGGAAAGCAGAGGGGGGTGGATACAAGTGACAGGCATCCCACACATACTTGTTCAATTAGTCCTGTCACGAATCCTATCATTGTACAACATTTTCTAGAAACTTCCTTTGGGTCAACGGGCTTGATGGGGGATTTTAGGAATTAGGCAACTGTTGATGTTTTGAAATCAGTCAGCTCAGATTCCTCACTTTACAGCTAAGAAGTTAAGCATCTTGCCCCAGGCACACATCTGTTGGGGGAGAGGCAGGCAGTTCCGGCTCCCCAGGCTGGGACCCCCGTTGGCCTTGCACCCCGGCATTTTCTTTCCAGGGACTGTTTTGACTAACCCAGCCACCGAGCATCTGGCAGGTTCAAGGCTTGTCACCGTTTCCCAGCAAGACTCCTGGCGTTGCCCTGTCCAAAGGGGATATTCCAGGCGCCGAAATCAGATGACAGCAAAAGGCCAAATGCAAAACAGGCATCCCACTTCCCCATGAGCCAGCGTGAGTGTGTATTACAAGTCATTTCACACGTATAGACATTTCATCGCTACCAGCTAATCCTCTAAAAACACATGCATGAGAACGGAAGGGGCAGACGTATCAAAGCAATTGCTCTTCTAGATGCAAAAGGAAGTTGCCCAAGTGTGTGATCAAGCAGGATCGTGAACTGGTTTCTAAAGCTCTTAAAAAACACACTGAACTACTATTTGCTTTTAACAGTTGTCCGCAGGCTTATGTAGAGAGTGGTCTAAGATTGAGAGCAGGGCTGCTAATGGGGGCGGGGGCGGGGGCGGGAATCGAGACCACAACCTTCTTTGTAAAGTTTTGTTGTTAATCCTCACCCGAGGATATTGTTCCCACTGATTTTGAGAGAGTGGAAGGGAGAGAGAGAGAAACATTGAGGTGAGAGAGACACTTGGATTGGTTGCCTCCTATACGCATACGCGCTCTGACCGGGCCGGGGATCGAACCCACAACCGAGGTATGTGCCCTTGACCGGAATTGAACCCGCAACCCTTCAGTCCAAGGGCCGACACTCTAACCATTGAGCCTAACCAGCTAGGGCTCTTTGTAAAGTTTTACTGGTACAGAACACACTCATTCGTAAATATTGTCTGTGTTCGCTTGTGCACGACGACGACAGACTTGAGAAGGTACAGCAGAGAGCTACGGCCTACAAAACCTAAGGGACTTGTTATCTGGCCCCTAACTTGCTTGGCTAAGAATAGATTTTCAGAGCTAGGAGTAATCGTAGAGTTCACTCCATCCAGAGGTCTCTAACCAGAGGTCTGTGGGGAGAATCTAACACACAGACATTGGGCTCTTAGGAGCTAACTAATGTATTTTTTTAAAAATATATTTTATTGATTTTTTACAGAGAGGAAGGGAGAGAGATAGAGAGTTAGAAACATCGATGAGAGAGAAACATCGATCAGCTGCCTGCCGCACATCTCCTACTGGGGATATGCCCGCAACCCAGGTACATGCCCTTGACCGGAATCGAACCTGGGACCTTTCAGTCCGCAGGCCGATGCTCTATCCACTGAGCCAAACCGGTTTCGGCTAACTAATGTATTTTTTAAAAAATGTTTTTACTGATTTCAGAGAGAGGAAGGGAGAGGGAGAGAGAAATAGAAACATCAATAATGAGAGAGAATCACTGATCAGCTGCCTCCTGCATACTCCCTACCAGGGACCCAGCCAACAACCCGGGCACGTGCCCTGACTGGGAATCGAACTATGACCTCCTGGTTCATAGGTTGACACTCAACCACTGAGCCACACCGGCTGGGTTCTAATGTATTTCTTAATTGTCTTTGAATTGAAACAATCTTTAAACATAAGGGGATGATTCAAACTCCAGATTTCTGGCTTCTTAGAGGATTTTGAGACCTGGGACATGGAAGAGTAGCGACCATTTGCAGGAAGTGTGTAGAGGGTCTCTTTCTTCTTACAAGGAAGAGCTGATGTATTTCCCCACAGTCTCTACCTCTTTCTCTTGACTCTTTATCATTGAGGCCAAGTCTCAGTTGTCACGAATCATTACATTTGAACTCTCAAAGCCCATAGAATTTCTCCAGTGGTGACATCCCTATACAAAGAGGTGAAATGAAACATGGACTCAAACGGTCGCATGTCTTATGGAGAAAGGTTGTCACCTCATGGAGGAACGTAAGTGGGGGCTCCAGCGATCAAGTCCAACGTTCTCATGGCTGAGGTGGGGAACCTGAGGCTCGGAGAGGAAGTGAGACTTGTACAGGGTCATACCATCAGCCGCTGGTAGACACGGAACGAGAATCTGGGGTTCTTCACGCTTGGCCTCTTGTCACTTCGTTATTTGGAACCACTGGCCCTCATCCATCAAAGTCAGTGCCACCTTTGGTAACAGATATTCCATAACCTCCCTTTCACTGAAATGAAAACCACAGATAATGCAACCTGCACATACAATTTATAGAAAACGTAATCTACTGACCCACACACACATAATACACACACACACACACACACACACACACACACACACACACACAACACTGCGGTGTGGATGAGAAACAGGACAAAGAGGGTGTGAGGAACAGTCTCATCGTCCACCTCCACGGAGAACTCGTGCGAACAGAGCAACTGCTGATGCCAACCGCTGGGCGTGGCTGGCAGATCAAACCCCTATGAAGGGAGTTGTCATGAGTGACATATTTTTCCATCGTGTCTTGAACACGCCAAGTTCAGTGTTCCCTCGGACTGTGCGGTAGTGGCACGGATGGAAAACCCAGGATATGCTGACATTGAGAGAAAAGGAACTTGGGTGTATGTACAGGTAACAGGGTTAGGTTCGGGGCTCGGGCGATGACTAGCAGGGTTTTGCCAACATGGATGTCTGGTGATGCCTTCGAAAGTGCTGGGGGACACGGGACACTTTGTCAGAGGGTGAGAGTGGTCTGTTTGTCACAGGACACCTCACATCCCTGGCCCTTCATGACTAAAAGCCAGCAGCGCCCCTTCCCCATCACTGAGACAGTTAAAGAATGTCCCCATGAATGTCTGACACTCCCCTTAGGGGGTGATACTCCTTACCATGGAAAACTGTTCTAGAACTTTCCCAGGTCCCTTCTGGAAGATTTGGTTGAATCTGTGCAGCTGGAGAGACACCCCACTAACCACGGGACATGTGGGAGCACTGGAAGCCATGCGTGGTTTTGTTCAAACAGGTGCAAACCAAAGCATCAGAACTGTCTCACCTTGTTCGTGCTGGTAGCTGCTGGACTCTCTCTCAGCAGGTAAGTCAATAGGTGGATGGGTAGATGGATGGATAGATAGACATACAAGTATATGAACATATACATATATTTATATGAATCTGTCACCAGCATCACTATCACCACCATCCTCAATGTCATCAACCTGGCAGAAAAATCCTTCCCCCAAAATGCTTAAGGGAACATCCATATTGGAAGTAGATAACATGAGGAATTTAAAAAATATATATTTTTATTGATTTCAGAGAGGAGGGGAGAGGGAAAGAGAGGTAGAAACATCAATGATGAGAAACAATCATGGACTGGCTGCCTCCTGCACACCCCCCACTGGGGATTGAGCCCGCAACCCGGGCAGTGCCCTGACCGGGAATCGAACCATGACCTCCTGGTTCATAGTTTGATGATCAACCATAAAGCCACACAGGCCGGGCTATGAGGAATTTTTTTGCAGCTTAAATCTCACCCACTCAAGATATTCATATATACCAACAGCTCCTGGGGACTCGCCCAGCCCAGGTCACAGGGAGCATGCGTGGTGATTATCGGGCATGGACTCAGAGGGAATTATGGGAAGCCCTGGGAACGATATTCCAAATGCCCACATATGTGCTCTCAAGTAAAAGCATGGCTCCCAGTGGAAAACCAGAAACCAGTAAGAGTGGGGCAGGAGGGCGGGCCCGGAAACCTTCAGCGAGGACAGAAAGGATGAGTCTGGAGGGAAACCTGGGCCCCAGAAATGGGGAAATAGGGCAGGCCAAGCCCCAGGGAGGGAGAGAAAGCTGGGCCCACAGCCATTGTTATGCAAACGAGGCTCAAAAAACCTCCCCCCAAACTCTGAGGTTTCCTTGAACAGTGGCTTAAGAGCCCTCAAAGATGTTTCTGCCACATGTGCAAGAAATTAAAACTCGGCGCAAGCACAGCTGAGGAGCCCTCTGACATGGCCATGTGGCGGAGCAGAGCGGCTCTGGGGATTCAGCAAACATCTTAAACTGTTTTTCAAATGATTTAGCTTCAGCAAGACCCAAAATGTGATTTTTTCCCCCCTCCAAGTACCTTTTCCTTCTCATTTTAGACCCTAGGGCATGTTGAAGGGAATTCAAGCCACATGTTTCTGATTCATTTACACTTAACTCATCAACATGTTGTTTTGCAAGAGTCATTTGATGTTGAGAAAGGCCTTTTGAAATCTATATTAAATGTTTGTATACCACACTTGAACAGCACACACGCATGTAGCAATTTCTTCTCTTAAGGAACAAGGAGCTACATTTTGCTAAGAATTAATCATCTCTAACCACCAAAGAAACCACGTCAGACAATCAGAGAAACATCCTTCAAGTTCTCAACCTGGCAAAAGAAAGCTGGCCCTTCCAGCAAAGGCGGGCGCAGTGAGGGGCTGTGGCTCAGAGGAGCTCAGTCCCAGGGGGAGGGAGGGAGCGGCGCAGAACGAAGGACCCCAGGAAGGTGCCCGGTAAGGCCTCGGGGTGGGCGGGCAGCGGCAGCGCGTGGGCAGTGCCGGCTTCGCAAACAGGTACAAATCCAAGTATCAGACCTGTGCTCACCTTGTTCATGCTGGTAGCTGCTGAGCTCCCTCTCATAGATAAGTCGATGGATAGATGGATGGATGGATGGATGGACAGACAGACATACAAGTATATGAACATATATATAATCTATCACCAGCATTACTATCACCATCATCCTCAATGCCATCTCCTAGCAGAAAAAAATCCTTCCAAAATCCTTCCAAAAAATGCTCACAGGGAACATCCGTATAGAAAGTAGATAGAACATGAGGAATTTTTTTGCAGCTTAAATCTCACCCACTCAATGTTCATCCATACCAAACAAAATCACATCCTGGCGGGAAAAGGCTATTGTGTTAAACACGAAAATCTGAAGTCAGTATTATCTATATATTTGGAGTCTTATACAGCTTCACTCATTTCTCACTCTAGAAATGTTAGCTGTCACAATATGAAGACACTATGGGTTAAGAGACATTTAGTAACTGCAAATGGTAACGTTTTAAAAAGAGGATCCCTGAGAATTTCAGAATAGTGTTCGGTTACCCTGATCTAGACATTTAAAGGGCAGTAAGAGATGCATGTGTTCGGGTTGTGTCCCTGAAACATTTAGTACCTGTTATAGTATGTACAAGCCAGGTAAGAGTACCTTAATTTACTATTAGAGCAATAACCACTTATAATAAAACGGGCCACATTCAATTTGTATTGTAACCAGTGTCATAAGGCAAATCCTAGCCTACAAAGGTGTCACCACTCCCAAGACCCAAAGACCCAAAGCAAACAGGACAGAGATGGAATAATAGGACCCCTCAGTCATCAGATGCATCTTGATAACAGTGGCAGAAAGTTTGGCCAATAGCAGCATAAGCAATGAGACACTGAACTATCGCCCATATTATTAAAGACAAAAAGAAAAACATAATGGAAACAGCACCAGACCTGCTTTCCACAGAGTCAGTCTCCATGTGTCTCACGCACTGGAAGCATCCGGCCAAAGTGTGGATGGATTTGATTGGACGAGAGGATGGCCAGGCGTTAAGCTAGAGGGACAGAAAAACAAGACAGCATTATCATAGCCTCCAAGGTGCCTTGGATCTGACATCTATCATATATTTTTATTTCTATTTATTTATTTTAAGTATATTTTTATTGATTTTTAGGGAAAGGGAAACAGAGATAGAAACATCGGTGAAAGAGAAACATTGATTGGCTGTCTCCTGCATGCCCCCTACTGGGGATTGAGCTCATAACCCGGGCATGTACCCTGACAGGGAATTGAACCGAGACCTCCTGGTTCATGGGGTCGACCCTCAACCACTGAGCCATGCCTGCTGGGCTGGCATCTCCCATTTAAACAGCCCTCTTAACGTTGGCCGCCCCTCTCACCTGGTTCAGAGCTCCACACTATGGATCAAGGCCCACAGAGAGTTCAAATGTTCCACTTTAGCTCCAACCCTTTGCCTGGGCGGCTCTATCTGTTGATTGTCCTCCTGCCAATGCTGAAATCTGACCTGTCCTTCTGCCTGCTAAGAGCCAGCTCAAATGCTGCATCCACACTAAGCTTGCACCAGTTCTCCAACGAGAATTCATCACGCCTCGAGTCTCTGCTTGGTCACCCTGCCATCAGTACTGCTAGTAATCTTATGAATCATTGCCTTGGATGGCTTGACGGTTTATGTCAAATTTCGTGCTGAGAGCTTTATATAAATTATCTCACATAACCCTCAAAACAATCCATTAAAATTATATTCTCTTCTTCCTCATTTCTTCCTCCTCATCCTTCACTATCACCATCATCATCATCACCATCACCACCATCATTATCAACATCACTACCATCATCACCACCACTACCATCACCACTACCATTATCACCATCACCATCATCACTACAATCATCATCATCATCATCATCATCATCATATCATCATCATTTTCTTTCCCTTCTTCCTCCTCTCCTCCTTCTATTTCTTCTCACTCTTCTTTACCATTATTATTCTCACATTATAAGCAAAGAAACTGAGGTCTAGAGAAGTTTAATGATTTATTCAAGGTCATACATCAAGTAAGTGAATGATGCAGCTCTAGCCTGTTGTCTTAAACCCCTGGGTCAGGACCCCTGCCAACCATTTCAGTCTCTGTCATCTCTGCACTCTGTCCTTTATTCCTGCCTCAGAGCTGATGGTATACCTGCCGCCTCCCTTGCCAGCCAATCGGATAATACGGGCCATTATTTTATACTGTTCATCTCTAAATCTCAGTATGGGGACCATGTTTGGCACATAGTAGGTCTTGGTAAATATTAACACTCATTTGTAAAACTATTTTTGAATAGAAAAAACATTCCTATATGGTTGAAAAAAATCACAAGTTTAAAAAGGGCCTAGAGCCCTAGCTGGTTTGTCACAGTGTTGGCCTGCGGACTGAAGGGTCCTCAGTTCAATTCTGGTCAAGGGCACATGTTGAGTTGTGGGTTCAATCCCCAGTGGGGAGCGTGCAGGAGGCAGCTGATCAATGATTCTCACCATTGATGTTTCTATCTCCCTCTCCCTTCTGCTCTAAAATCAATAAAAATGTATTTAAAAATAAAATAAAATAAACAGCGACTAGAGTAAAAAGTCTCTCACCCTGGCCCCCAGCCACCCAGTTCCCCTCCCCTCTGGGCCCATCAGTTACACTGATTTCTTATTTGTACATCTAGAAATACTTTATGCACATACAAAGAAATATGTAAATATATGCTCTTTCTGTCTTTTTAAATATAATGCCCTGTAAATACTTTTAGGTTAGCTAGTTGTTATTATGAAATCTTACTCAACTAATTGAAAGGTTATTTTAAAAAATCTGTTACATTTCCTTCTACACTGAGCATGGAAGTTTACTGAGGTCGGCCTCAAGTTAGAAAGAAAAGAATAACCCCTCCTCCAGCATCTCTATATGTCCATTGTTCTCCCTCCTGGAGAGGCAGGAGCCCTGGGAGGGAGGCAGGCCTGGGATCCAGTTCCCAGTGCCTTCCACCGGCCAGGAACTTTAGGGTCCGCAGATCTGGCCTACACCCCCGAGGGAGGGGCAGGGGCCCAGGCCCCGGCATTCTGCACCTGCGGGTGGGCACGGTGCTCACACATTTCAGCAGGGAAGCTGGGTCAGGGGCAGAGGGTTCAGGTGTGAACGTACAGAGACTTATGCTCAACACCCAGTGGCTTCTGGGTCTCCATGTTGAGTTCACTTGGCTTAATCTCATAAATTTTCTCTGGCTTTATCTCTGATGGGCCATCTCCCTTCTGCTCTCTGTTGTGACTGTGGGAAAGCCAGAGGGTCTCCGAGCACATGGGCAGCCTTCTGCCCCTTCCATCAGCGGGTTCCATCAGCACCCCTCCAGTTGGGGGAGGCGCACAGGACGTGTCATCGTGTCCTGCTTTGGGTCGAACACTCTCCTCTCTTGTTCCCATGGTGGCTTCCCACAATCTTCAGAACTTAGTGGGGCTAAAAGGAAGGGTGGGGCGGTGGCAGCTAAAGTCCCAGGTCCCCAACAACAGGTTGCCGTGTCTACAAAGGACATTGTTTCTTTGGGCGTCTCCTGGGTTATGTGCCCCTCCCTTCTCCAGACCTCTCTCCGGTTTCTCCTCCGATGTTTATACCTCATGCCCTGGTCTACCACCCAAGATGCCTGGCACGGTTCTTGCAGACTCTGACTCAGAGTTCATTTTTTCACACCCTTCCGCCTCCCGAGTCTTGCTCTTGCCCACACTAAAAACTGATTTTACCATCAGCCGCCTCCTCCTCGAAGTTACATTTTCCGGTGCAATTTCCTTCAAATAATCCCCCTCTCCCCCCAGCATCCCTCACCACTGGAGTTTACACCTCTTTCCCCCCCCTCCCCCCCCCCCCCCGGCCCCTCTCAGCATAATTCCCGCTTCCCCTCCCCACGATGACCCTCCTTTTCCGTGCGGATGCCCAGCGTGGGATTGTGTGGGAGAGTTGATGTCTCCGCACGCAGCTTCTGTGGAGTCGATTTCAGGGGCCCGGACATTTTTATATGAACTCAGATGGCTGGAACACCCAGCCGCGGAGCGTTTTATGTGCTTTTGGCATCGGCGTATTTGCCAGCTAAGCTTCATGAAGTTTATAGGTTTGGTGGAGTTACAGGACAGGCTTGGAAGGGGTTCTTGGAGTTATGTAATCATTGGGAAGAAAAAGTATGTGTGTGCGCTTCCTGCTGCTTTGCTTTTCTTCGTCAAGAAAAAAAACCAGTTCTTAATACAAAGGAATGTGCGACGGCACTAATGTACAGGCTGCAGCGCCTTTGGATGACTACCCAGGACGGGAGGTCAGGGGCGTTCAGTGCCATTGTCTCGTTCGAGTGCTAACAAGATGATATAAGTCGTCCAGGCTCCATGGGGCTCCTGGCAGGACAGCTGCTGGATCCTTCCTTCTCCTGCCCGTCTCCGTCACAGGCTCCCCACTCGGTCCCCACGCATGGATTGTGTCATGATCCCTTTACTAGCTGCCTTTCCTGCAAAAGGAACAGCTCCACGAGGGTAAGTGGTGAAATCACTAGATCCCGGGCGAGGAGAGTAGCTGACACGCAGCAGGAGCGTCAGCAAATATCTGTTACGGGGTGAACAAATCTGGTGCACCATCGCAGGCCCAGCTTCTGGCAGGCTTTGCCATAGGAGGAGCTCAGTCAAGACGAGTGAGATGAATGAATGAACGAAAGAAAGAATGATGGTGTATTTCAGGTCAGGCAGTCCGTTCATCTTCAGAGGGATTTGGGATTGCATCGTGAACTCCGCCTTATGCATCAGATCATCTCCAGCACATAAGCCAGAGCGCCAACCCATGACTGAAATTCAGGAGGCACCTGCTTTTTCCCCTGGTGTTTCCCTTCCTTCCACGTCCCGCCCTGATTCTTAAAACCCCCAAACGACTGCCCCTTCCAAGAGCTTCCCCAGCTCTTGGATTTCCTACCGCCCATTAGAATTCACCTCTCCCCGTCCTCGGCGGTCAAGAATTAACTTACAGCACCAGTCCAGTACCAATTTTCTGTCTTTTAAAATAGCTGTATTTTATTTTACACAGGTGCCGCCACGTACTAGGAGAATCTCGTGGGGCGGGGGGGGACTTTAGTTAAGCAGACGGCCTCTGAAGCTAGGCTATGGGAGTCCAAAGGCTGCTCTAACACCGCTGTTACATTTGGGTAAAAGAAACCCATATTCTGGACCCACAGCCCAGAGGTTTCCCTCTGGTCCTCCCACCACATCGCGTCCCATGGCGGGGAGACTGTGGGGAGCAGTACCCTCTTACAGAGCCCACGTGTCCTTCTAACCCCCACGCAGACTCCTGGGATCCCACAATTTCCTGCCTTGAAGCCTCGAATCTGCTTCCAGGACGCGCGCTGGCTTTTCTCAGGCGTGTCTTCCTGAGAAAGACTGTCTCGGTGTGTGCAGCGGAGACCTGGGCCTGTCAGGGGCCGCCGTTCAGGTGGAGGGGCCTCGATGGCACACGTCTGCATGGGCCCCTCACAGTGTGGGAGGGAGCTGGGGGCGATGAGAAACGAGTGAATGGTTGGCTGTGGCTGGCTCGTCCCTGCCGCCCATCCAGGCACAGAACTCCAAGGAGTCCGAGGGCTTGACTTTCAGATCTGGCCTCCAGGTCATCACGAGAGCAGCTCTGTCCAGACCAGAGGATAGACAAGGTCTGACTTAACAGCTCGTTGGCTTGGTTTGTAACTTGGCAAATGGTGCGTAGGCCTCCACCTTTTCTTTTGTCCTGGGCCTGGCAAACGTTAAGGAGGAGCCTGCATGGAGCCATTCTCTGAGCTGTGTGGCACGGGGCAGGTTGCTTCCCGTTTCTGGGCTTTAGTATGGTTAGCTCTCAGGTGGGATAAGCAATGGCACTGATCTTATAGGGCTGTTGTGGGGACGAAATGAACCGACATAGACAAAGTATTTAAAATAGTGCCTGGGGCCTGGCTGGTGTGGCTCAGTGGTTGAGTGTCAACCCATGAACCAGGAAGTCACAGGTTTGAATCCTGGTCAGGGCACATGTCTAGTGATGGGGGCTTGATCCCCTGTAGGGGTGCGCAGGAGGCAGCCAACCAATGTTTCTCTCTCATCAATGTTTTGATCTCTATCCCTCTTCCTTCTTCTCTAAAATCAATACAAATATACCTAAAAAATAAATAAATAAAATAATATAGTGCCTGGGCCCGTAGGAAAAACTAAATATCTAACATGACAACTGTTTCTGTTGTTATTATTACTAACGCCATTATTATTTTGTTAAATATTAGATTATTCCCTGTCTTTGCTAACCTAAACAATAATTCACTGAGTACCTCTTCCACTGAATACTGGTGCACATCCATAATTATTTCTTTAGGGCAAAAAAGCCCACATTTGCTAGACAGGAAATGTTAGGGTCAAAGAGGGTGCCTATTTGAGCGTCTTTTGATATGGTAATGAGCTGATTCCAGAATTAAATTGGTTGAACATATTATTCATTAGTTCTTGGACCCTGGCCTTTGAGGGTTTGGACACTAAACGATCTAGGTTGTTAGTGACGTTTCAAACGGAAACGCTTAGTGGGAGAAAAGAAGTCTGCGAATGAAAAGCTGGATTAACCCGAACAAAAACTAATTACCAGCCGCCGCTGGCCCAGGAAATCAAGCAGCAGAGACTGGAGTCCGAGGCGAAGCCAGAAGTTCTCGAGTTGACCGTGGGCTGCGCTCGGCACAGAGGGCTTTCTTTGGCTCTCCGCTTTTCCTTGGAAAAGGCTGTGGCTGCCAGGCTTGCTCCCGCCCGCCCCCCCCCCTTTGCAGTGACCTCACTTGCCTGAGCAGGGACAGCTTCTGCGCTCACTTCCCGCCTCGTTCCCTGGAGAAATCAGCGGGCTTCTGTGGCCCACGGTCCGCCCCTGGCAGCTGCAGGTTCAGAGCGGCGGCCGCGGCAGGTGGAGCCGTGGGCCAGGTGTGACTTCCTTTTGGAAATGAGCTCTGGGAAGGTGACAGGAGCCCGTGGAGTTGAGTTGGGGGTTCAGTTACTCCAGAAACCCCGGGGGGACAATATTCCCCTGTATTTCCATCGAAGTGGTGGGATGTCTCATTTCCACCTGCACCACGTGCGGCCAAGATGGAAAACATGAGCGGAGCTACGCTGGGGGCCCAGGGCTCCTCGGCGCCCTTCCCCACCTGTGGTGCCCGAGACGCTGACCGGCACGGGCTGCCTCCACGGCCTTTGCCCTGCGGCCTCCATTTGCTGCGGACGTGGAGGGAGGGACGAGGGAGAGGCTGGGCCAGTTCTTCCTTGGACTCCCTCTTCTTGTGGCAGATGTCAACTGCAGCTCTCACCGCGTCCCGATAAGCTTGCATCTTCCTGATTTTCTAGGTTTTGCGTCATCACTAGTTTCTCCTAACTTTGCCCACAGTCTCCCCTGTGGAGTGTGCTGCTTCCTGCCAGGGATCCCTTTGAGACAGAAACGGTGGGTTGGGCTGAATTCCAGAAGGAGGCCAGCCTGCCCCTCTGCCCCGTGGATCAGGGGGCACTAGAATGCGGTGACGACGAGTTTGGCTCTGGGATCCAAGAGGCTGAAGCTCTGGCTCTGCTCTGTCCTAGCTGTGTGACCTTGTGCCTGTGACTCTACCTCTCTGATCCTCAGTCTCTTCCTCTCTCCAATGGAGATACAGCAGTTCCTCCTCCTGGGCTGCTGGTCACTGGACTAATTTACAGCAGTTTTATTACGAAGGAAGCCTGGGTTTGAACTCAATTTCCAACTGCCCTCCTCTTCCCCTGGGGTCAGGCTGGCTGAAACCCTCAGCTCTCTAATCACAGGGTTGGTCTTTCTGGTTGACCAGTCGCCATCCTGTCATCTCATCTCTTAGCATTAATTCAGGTGTGTTCCAAGGGCTCATGAATAACAAAAACATGCCCATAGCTCAGGAAATTCCAAAGGTTCAGAGTCTCCCAGCCGGGGACAAAGGCCAACCAAATTCTTTACAGCACAATGCATGCATTATTTCATAAAGCGACCACATTCCTCGAGGAAGCATCATTGCTCCCACTTACAAATGAAGACATGGTGGATACCCGGGGCTGTGCAGGATTTGAGCCCATGTTTCCACTGATCTTCTTACTATCCCCATGGCAGCCTCTAATGAGAAACCACGCTACCCGACGAACGGCCACAATGCCCATCACCACTGGCGGAGCCCTAATTATTGCATCTTAAATGAACAGTGGGCATTACTGAGAGAATTCCACATACTCTTGTTTTCTTGCAAAGGACATTGGGAGTTAAAAATTTGAGTTCCAGTCCCAGTCTGTGCATTCAGTAGAGCTGGATGAGTGGCTTCCTCTTTCTAGACCCGTTTCTTTAAAAAAAATTTTTTTTATTGATTTCAGAGAGGGAGAGAGAACTAGAAACATCAATGATAAGAGAGAATTGTCGATTGGCTGCCTCCTGCGTCTCCTACACAGGGGATTGAGGCCACAACCCGGACATGTGCCCCTGACCGGGAATCGAACTATGAACCTGGTTCATGGGGCGACACTCAACCACTGAGCCATGCCAGCCGGGCTGATCAGACATCTTAACTACAAACCATCTAGACAAGATGTACTGAGGCAGACAGTAAAGAAAAACATCAGCTACCATTTTTTTCAATGAGCTTATGTATCAGGTGTCATGGAAACGAAATGGTTAGTTTGTATAATCTCATTTATTTCCCCCAATTAATCCTAAATATCGGTGTGATTGTTAAATTCTCATTGACACTGAGGTTCAGAGAGGCCAAGGAACTCACTCACGCCCCCAGCTGGAAGGGGTACATCTAACTGGTCCATCTCAGTGCAGGGCTCTGTCCACTAAACCCTCAACGTTTGAACCAGTGTAGACACAACGCTCGATGGAAAACCACTGGAAAACACAGCTCTGCAGTTCATATATTTTTGGGGACTAATGTTCCCCGGAGATCTCTGCCGGGACCAGACACAGCCTGGAGCCATGTAGGTGTCTGCCTGAGCGATAAGCCCCTCCCGGCTCCTTCCCAGCTCCGCACAGATGGCCGATGCCTCACACCCTCCCGGCTCCTGCGGGAACCACTTTCACACCAAGGGGAGGCGGGGATGGTTCTTATCTTGACACTTCAAAGAGGGCCTCCTCCCTTGACATCTTCCTGCCCTACACTGCGCTGGTGTGGAGACTGGCGATGAAGGCTCTGCCTCGTCCCTTTGATCCGCGAGCCGGCCATCCTCTCTTCCTGGCCTGAGGAATGCTGGCCCCCCTCTTGGCTTCTTGCTTCCTACAATATTTACAGCTTCCCCGGCTCCTTTACGCACTCGGTTTTGTCCAAAGGAAACTGGCAAGAGGCGAAGGACCGGATTTTGAAAATGAACTCTGGCTGGAGGGGAGAATGAATTGGTTGGATCGGCCGGGTGGGCCTGATGTTGCTAAGTGATTCTTACTACCCAGGTGCTGATTCTGACCCAGTTCCTAGCCTAGGTGTCAGGGGCCCTCTGTGGAAGCTGGTAAAAAAAAAAATGCCCATGAATAGGAATGGGGCTTGAGCTCAGCCCCTGGGGTCAAGGGGCACCTGATGCATAGTAGGTGTTCTGTACATGTTCCGGGGGGAGGGGTGAACATGGAGTCCAGTGAAGGATCCCTCAGAGCCCAGCTGCCCCTCAGAACCAGTAGTGGTGTTTCCTCCTCCCTTACTCCAAGCACCTAATCTCTCTGACCCTCGGTTTCTTAGCCTTCGTGCGCACACCCCACACAGTCGGGAAGATTACAGGAGTTCACGCAGGTGAAACGTTCGGTACGTGTGTTATTGGTAGCGATGGCCATGGCTACAATATGACTTCCTGCCTGTTCTCATCCTGCCTCAGGAAGGAGACTCTCGGGAGAAGAGGCGCTTTATGTCCTCAGGCCTCAGTTTTCTCACCTGACAAATGGGTTGATCACAGCCCTGTCCTGCCAACACACAGCCTTGCTCAGGAGGCACAACCGTGCTAAGCAAAAGGAGAGTGTTCCTTTAAGCCACCAACGTGTCACACTGATGTCGTTACTCTGTTACAGGAGAGTTTTATTGGCCTTGAGTTGGACGAGGTGTGCCTTACAAACCCATAAGCTTTGGGGGGGGGGGGAGCGTTGTCCCTTAATATTCCAGGAAGCATGGGACCAAGAGAGCTAGCTTCTTAGTGGATGACTAAGCCCAAGTATTTCTATAGAGCTAATTAACACCTAACCAAATTCATCAAGTCAGGGCCATTTTCAAGGCTGCTCTCTCCACCCCCCCTCCCCACCCCCGTCTCCTGGAGGAAGAAGACAGATAAAAAAGGAATTTCCGCAATCACAAAGGACGGGGAGAGGGACTTACATATTCACTGAGCCAACATCTTGATCTGACTCCAACTCTGCACCTAAGCAGCTGAGGGACAGTCACAAGGTGAAGACACTGATGGAGACAGGAAAGCTGATCCCAGAGTGTACGCCGTATCCCCCCATCCCCCGGGGAAATGATGGCCTTCGAATGACCAATGACGGTGCCGGGGAGACCCTGGAGAAACCGTGATGCACGAGGCTCTGGCTTGGCTGTAAGGAGCTTCTAGAATAACGAGAATAATAGCAACAGTCAGGGCAGGCCCCGTGCCCTGCTCGCTACGCACCAATTCATTCCACAAACATGTACAGAACACCTACTATGCGTCACCCTGAAAAGAATGAGCTCCTGAGAAGGAGAAGCTGGGAGAAACAAGGGTGAAAGGGATGGGCTACCAAGAAGAAGCTGGGAGAAGCAAGGGTGAAAAGGATGGGCTCCTGAGAAGGAGAAGCTGGGAGAAGCAAGGGTGAAAAGGATGGGCTCCTGAGAAGGAGAAGCTGGGAGAAGCAAGGGTGAAAAGGATGGCCAGGAGGCAGGCAGGTGATAATCACTGAGGCTCAGTAAATGCAACTATTTTATGCCTAATGGCAGCTCTGTAGCTACGCAAGGACCAGAGGCCAATGGAATGAACGTGAAGTTCATCTGCACGCTTCCTGCTTCCTTTCATTTAATCTGCTTAATGCGCTTTGTGGATTCAATGCTCTTAAACATATATGGATTTAATACACTTACTAAACTAATTAAGTGTGTGAAAGAGGGCAAATGACAAAATCGAATATACTAGTATATATATACATCCCCATTCATCCGTCTACCTATAAACAGATACATAGTACACTGAAACAAATAAATTGTGTAAGAGTTTCAGTTTATACTATTTTACTTGGCAGATTCCTTAATGGTTTTTAAAGGGACCTTAGAAAATTATAATATTTACACATACTCAGTCATTTTGCTAACGAACTCAGTGAAGCTATGCATTGAAGACTATATATACTAGTATAGCATCTCATTTGATTGCTGAGAGCAACCACAACTCCATAAGGTGGGAACAACCAATGTCCCCATTTGGCAGAATGGAAAACTGAGGTCTGGATATTGCAACAATAAGTGGATTTGATTATGGCCAGAGTGCGTTAGGGATCAGCGAGCCCAGACCTCTTTGCTGCTGCTACAGGCGGCAGAGGTGCGACAGCGGTCACTGCCTCGGATCCCACGCTAGCCCCCCACAGAGCCAGTGTTCTGCCCCGAGTCGGGGTGCTCCATCACTCCTCTCCAATTCCTTCCAAAGCCACCAGCTTTGATCCAACTCAAGTTCCACTGAGCTGGCTGCAGAGAAATTGAATTTCCTTAATAGGTTTTCCCAGACAATTCACTCAGCGCCAGGAAAACTCCGAGAGGGAATTAGATGGAAGTTGGGAGCCCTCTATGTGGCTCCCGGCTCGGCCACAAGCAGGCTGCATGGAAGGGGGAGTCCCTGGCCCTCTCAGAGCCTCAGTGTGGGGTCTGGAAACAAAGGGGGCTGTACTCAGGGTCCCTCAAAGTCCCTTCCGAGGCAGCACCCGGTGATTCTAAGACGCCCTGTCTCCTGCAGCTCCTGCCCGGGGCCCGGCCCTGCACACCAGCGTCTTAGGCTGATACAATAGACGGCAGACAAATCCCATTACAGGCCACTCTGTGAGTCTCCACTTTGTCACTGACTGTTATGTGACCTTAAATAGCATCTCCCTAATCTCCCGGGCCTGGCCTCCCTATTAGCAGCTGGAGACAAGGATATTTACCTGTAATAAAGCTCGGTGAGCCCCTCAGATAAAGAGCTTTGCATTAACAAAGCTCCAAGCGGATTGTGTTTTAATGGACCGGAGACCAGGCTTTGTTTTGCTTTTTTGTGCTTCTTTGCCCCCTTCCACTCAGAGAAGTGCAAAGTCGTGTTTGCCCTCCAGATTCTCCCCGGGTTAATTCATTTGTTTGCCTCGGGGTCTGAATAGGTCTTTTTCTTCTCGGACTAGAGGTTCCCAAACTATCCCCAGTTCACGGTGACTTTGGTCTCTTGGTCATTATTTCATTAAGCCCCTCACGACCCAGTTGATGAAGTCATTAGCTCCAAGAAACTTAGCCTGGACGCTGACAAGCGAGTACCTTTGGAAAAAGGACACAGAGAGCTCGAGAAAAAAGATCTTATCTGTCCTTACGGAAGGCCCGCTGCTTGCCTGTCGGACACAGCAGTTTCTCAAACCATGGAATAGACTGGCCGCTGTGCCTTCATCTCACACCCCACACCGATTTTCTCGAGATACTTGTTTTGTTAACACAGCCACTGTCATAAAAACCCAGCCTCCCAAAGACGCGGAATTACTGACATGGACGTAGGGAGATGATGGCACAAGCCCACCCACTCCATTCCCCCTGCAATGCCACCTACAGTCCCTGGAAATGCACTTAAAGCAGCTAAGACTCTGGAGGCAGAGGAAAGAAGTGGAGTGGCTGGGAGCCTTTGCTTCTCTATATTCCACGTGGCTCACAACCGAGAAACACACTGGGTGTGGACAAAAATCACCCCACGAAAAGCCTCTCACAAGTTGAAGGACCCGGGAGAAGACCCCACAGGACAAGCCCTGTGCCACCTGCTCCAATCCAGGTGAGCAGCGAAGAGCACCCCCCCCTGCCCCCCGCCAGGGATCGCAACCTCAAAGGGGTGGAGCCTGTGACCATCGCTTCCTGCAGCCTGGGCAGCACGCCTTACCCCTCCTCTCACCGTGCCTGTGGGGTGGAGCCCTGTGACCATCCTGAAATGGCGACAAAGGTGTGGGACATCCTCCTGTCCCAAGGAGAGAGTGAAGAGGGATGAGGAGCCCAGAGAGAAGGGCCTGAGGGAAGGGATTCTTGACACCAGCGTGTGACGTCCTGGGCACCGCCCGGGAAATCCAAGCCCACTTGTGCTCATTGCTATCAACACATTTCATGGATAAAGACACTGTAGCTAAGACATGGAAACAACCTAAGTGTCCTCTGGTGGTGACTGGGTAAAGAAGAGGTGGTACACATGCACTGGAATACCACTCAGCCGTAAAAAGGGATGAAATATCATCATTTGAGAACATGGATGGATCTTCAAAGTATCATGCTAAGTGAAGTAAGTCAGAAAAAGAACAAAAACCATACAATTTCATTCCTGCGTGTCATATAAAACAGAAGTAAATAGAACATAGGATGCTTGATTAAATCTGAATCTTAGATAAACATGGGACGTATTTATATTAAAAACCAGAGGCCCGGTGCACAAAATGTGTGCAAGGGCCTTGGCCCTGGCCCTGCCCCCCATGACCAGGGACCTCTGCCACCTCTGCTGTGGCCCCTGCCCAGTGTGGCTTTGTCTGGAAGGAAGGACGTCCGGAAGGACATCCAGTCTAATTAGCATATTACGCTTTTATTATTATAGATTATTCACTGTTTTTCTGAAACAAATTTAACTGCATGCCTTTCCTTTATCTGGCAACGGTACACTTGGATAAGGCAGTCTCCCTGGCAGGGGTGTCCCATTCACCACTAAAGGGAAGGCGTTTACTTTCATGATACACCAGATTTCTGTCAAGAATCTGGCACTGTATGTACACTCATTCATGTAATTCTCCCAATAACTGAGGGTGGGCTGGTGGGCGTGAGCTGCTGCATTTTATAGAGTTTTTTCTAGGTGAAAGGTATGATTTACTGGATTCTTATGATGTATCAGTGAGACAGACTAAAGATGGCCGCAAATTCTTTAACATCCCGTCCGCTGAGCGGTGGGGTCTATGACCCCTCCCTTGAATCAAGAGAGGGTGTGGCCTGAGACTGCTTTGGCCAACAGATTATGGTGGAAGACATGCTTCCACTCCCTGCCTCTTGAAACATCTGTTTTGGAGAAATCAACCACCGCATGCAATTACTCCTCATCACACGTGGTGAGGACCCGAAGCCACGGGAAGGAGCCCTGGAGGGTGAGATGCCACGTGGAGAAGAAACATGTGTGAGTAAAAGAAGCGCTTCCTCAGCTAACTCCACGTGGATCACAGATGAACCGCTCAGCGGAGCCTTTCCCAGACTCCCGGCCTACACACTCAGAGGCCAAATGAAATGGTTGTTCTACCCACCAAGCCCTGGATGTGTTCAGTAAACAGCAGGAAGTGTTGGACCAAGTCCAAGGCCACTGGATGAGTTCTGGCCCCACTATTTATTGGCTCTATGAGCTGGGGCTTCAACTTCATCAGCTGTAAAAGGGGGGTGATCCCCAGTTTATAAAAGAGAGGATGGGGGCTCTGGGAGGCTTAGTAACTTGCTTGAGGCCACACAGCTCATAACTTCTGGAAAGACCCTCATCTGCCTAATATTTCTCCATTGCTTTCCCGTTCACACCGGCTTTGAGACCCCAGCCTCAGTTTCCCCTTCTGTAGAACAGGGGTACTATTAGCACCCTCTTTCTAGGGTTATTGTATGTATTACCTAGAGCAGGGGTCCTCAAACTTTTTAAACAGGGGGCCAGTTCACTGTCCCTCAGATCGTTGGAGGGCTGGACTATAGTTTAAAAAAAAACTATGAACAAATTCCTATGCACACTGCACATATCTTATTTTGAAGTAAAAAAACAAAACGGGAACAAATACAATATTTGTATTTGCATGTGGCCCGCGGGCCCTAGTTTGAGGACCCCTGACCTAGAGCATGGGAAGTGCTTAGCATACTGCCTGGCACATAGTATGCACACAACGGACATTCACAATGATGATGCTTTTTCATCTCCCTTGCCACAGCTGACATGGACATCCATCCTGGGCTCATGAGGAGGGCGCCTGCCGCTGAATAATCCAGAACACTCCCTTGTAATATTTCATGAATCCCTGAGGCCGTGGGGAGCCATGTGAGAAATATCTTGCGGAAGTCTGTCCCTGTTCAAACGCCACCCAACAGGCTGGCCATTACCTGCAATTAGAGTTCCCAAGCAGGTCAGAGAGCTCTGCGCCGTGATTGGCGTGGCTCTCACCCACCCACCTTTCATTCACATGAGAAGGTGGACTAGTTCTCGGTTAAGGTCCTGCACTTCGGCTGGTCCTCCTTCCCAATCCCAACCAGGGCTTTCAAACACTAGCGAGGTGCTTCTATTCCCTGCTCCTCCATCCTGAACACGGGAACTTTGAGCTCCAGATGATAGCTGAGAATTTCAACGCTGGCTGCCAGAAAAAGGGGGCCCCATTCAAAAGGAGCCCCCACCCCTTTTCCGGGGCCCCTGATGGTGAAGGGAGGCAAGGTGGAGGGAGGAAAGGGCCTTTCCCCTTCTTTTCCTCAAGGGAGGAGAGAAGAGTTCACATTTCCCTGTGGCTGACACACACCAGGACCTGTGGCAGGTACCTCCCCACGCGTCCCTTATAAAATCTTCACAATAAGAACGGCTTTATGGGCTCATCTGCCACACGGAAACATAGAGGCTTGGAGAGGCAAAGCCACTGGCCTCTAATCCTCCCAGGAACCCTACGAGGTAGCATGGTTAAGGTCCCTGTTTTACAGGTGAGCAATGGAGGCAGGAGAAGCGAAGTCGATTGCCCAGTTCACTCAGAGAGGAGGGAAGGAGCGAAGCTTCCAACCCAGGCCGTCACACCCGGGAGTCGCTGTCCCGACAGCCAGTTCCCAGGCTCCCCTCTGGCCAGGGCCACCGCTACGCACTCTGCTGCAAGGCAGACGTCACCAGCACAGAGTCGGGGAAGAAAGGGCTAAGAAGAAAGGAGCTGCTTTTGCCAAGAGGAATCATGGAATGGTTTCGGGGCACAGCCATGGTCTTTGAGCTGGATCTTGGGTTCTTGAAGGAAGAACTCATCAAGCAAATAAATAAGAAAAGTGTAACTCCTTGCCTGAGAATATCCATTCCAACCAGTTTGGGGCTTTGTCCTGCTCGCTGCTATATCCCTACTGCCTAGCCCATGGTCGGCAAACCGCGGCTCGCGAGCCACATGCGGCTCTTTGGCCCCCTGAGTGTGGCTCTTCCCCAAAATACCACGTGCAGGTGCACACGTACAGTGCGATTGAAACTTCATGGCCCATGTGCAGAAGTCGGTATTTTGTGGAAGAGCCACACTCAAGGGGCCAAAGAGCCGCATGTGGCTCGCGAGCCGCAGTTTGCCAACCACTGGCATGTCTGGCACTCAGTACGTGCTTATTAAACACTTGCTGTCAAGGAGTTATGAATGAAATAAAATGAAATGAGCCAAGATACAGCATAAGATCTTTGCTGACCCAGGCTGCAATCCGCAGGGAGAAAGGGGGGAGATCACACCCTGACTGAGAAAGGGTGGCGGGGGGGGGGGTGTTCTGAAGAAGTGTAGTTTGCAAGAATGGCAATCCCAGATTCTGAGTGGAGGCCTCCTTATTCCTGGGCAGGCGTCTTTCCGAGAAACCATGTGCCGGAAGAAAACAAGTCTGAGGGTCCTAGTGGCACCTGGCTGGAAAAAAATAAGTCAGAGGGTCTTAAGTGGCACCGGCTGTTTCTGATTATGAGTGAGCTGTGCATCTGCCCCTTCCGTGTCCTCCTGTTTGGGAGACAAGAACAGATGAACGGAATGCGGGGGATGGACATGAACAAATGTCACGCTTGCAGAGCAAATGCTGGCGGGTCGCTGAGATGGCGGGAACTTTATCTCAGTTAAACCCACTGTGCTTTCCCAGATTAGGAAGAAGGCTTCCTTGTGGGGGGAGGGGGGCGCTTTTATTTTTTAATTTTGCTTTTTCTGCCCGTGACATTCCATAATAGCAATAAAAGGGAGTGGTGCCTGCCTCCTGTTCTCTTTTTTAATACGGGGATTTTATAACATCCTTTTAAAATATGATCCAGTAATTGGGTCACTGCTCTTTGAGATTCTCCCAGGAAAATCAGTTGTTTTCATGTTGGTGTCGGTGCACAATCCTCTTTTGGCCGATCTTTTACGGATGATGTCACAGCTAAGAAATGTGTCCCAGGCCCACGCACACCATCCTTTGAACTTTATTTCTCAGACTCATGAACCCTCTGACCTGGTTCCAGCCAGGTCGTGACCAATTGCCCAGCAACTGGATGCTACCCTTTTGTGTACTCTCTTCCCCCTGCCCGAAAGTCCCCTGCTCTGTCTCCACCCGTGTCACCCACAAAACCATCACCACCCTTCCGCGTGTGACTCCGCTGCCATCTCCTCTGAACAGGTGCCAACGGAAGGTGAGATGGCAGAGCTGGGAACCCCGGCCACTCCGTGCCGCCGAGGAGAAAGAGTGACGGGAATGTGGTGGTGGTTTTCTCAGGGTGAAGCTCACAGCACAGAGCCCTCGCTGCCAGGCCCCCTTCCCAGTGCTTGGCGCGATGAGCTTACGGCGCCACGGGGTGGCCAGAGAGGCCGGCTGCTTGGGACAATCCGCGCTCACACTGGATGTCCCGGAGGAATGCTCGAGGGTCACTTTTCTTTCTCAAAATTCACCTGGTTCACAAGAGAAAAGTCAGGTGCCCCTGATTTCATGCTCACAACAGCTCTGGGCGGTAGATCCTTTTATCAGCCCCATTTTACAAGCGAGGAAACGGGCTCAGAGAGGTGAAGTGACTCGCCTAAAGCCACACAGCTAGGAAGAGGTAGAATTGGGATTTGACTCCAGATGAGTTGAATGCATATCACTGAAGGGAGAACAGAGGAAATAATCTTCATCTCCAAGAATTAAAGAAGAGCGGGAGATGTGTCATTAAAAGTTGGGACACATTTGGGCACTGTGAATGGCTCTGTAGGGGTAAGGGTGGGGCTCGATCCTTTTACCTGTTTATTTAACAGGCATTTATCGACTGTGAGTGTGGCTGGGTCTGCAGGTGCTGGGCGCAGAGTGGTGAGTACACACACACACACACACACACACACACACACACACACACCCGCCCCCTGCTCTAGAGCTCAGCAGAGGCCCCCTCTGGGCCACACTAATTATATGTCACCTTCCCGGCTCCCTAATGGCATTTGAGTTTACAATTCCTGTTTCACATGTCGCTTTAAGTTTTCTTATAGACTCTTCCTTTTAGGTTTTTAAATATACTTATTCACTGTGTTTCCTATTTATTTTTAAGTTGCTGAATTATAGGTATTTTTAAAATAGCTTTATTGATGCCTTGATTGCCCAATGTGATGTCCAGGGCAGACATGACTAATCGATCATGATCCTCCAGCCCACTGCATGTGAAGAGCCCTCATTCATTGCTCCCTGCTTTCCTACATTCAGGCTCCAGGCAGCCACCGACAATCAATCAGAGTGGCCTATGCAATGAAACTGAGGTATATATTTTATTCTTTACTTTTCTCTGGTTATTCAAAGCAGGTCTAATGCTGAGATTCTCCAAAAGCAGCGGGGGAATGAGGCCTCTCTGAGCCCATCTGTCTGCCCACAGGGTCTCCTGAGCTGCTGGAAAACAGGCCACGTTCTCTGCAGGGAGGGGAACAGAAAGAATCCAACAGCTGCAGGAAGGAGTGTCCCTTTCTCCCTTTTTAACTCTTCCTCCTGGAAGAAGAGGAAAGGAAGACCAAGGCAAGCCAGCCAAAAGCTCGTTAATGTACTTGACCTTCCAAAAGAAAATTAACTCCAACTTCACACCTACTGGCTGTGTTGCTCAGCTTTGTCAAAACAGTGGCATCATTAGCGAGGAGATGACATGGCTGGAGGGCACTAGAGTCTGCCACCTCCCACGGGGCTGAGTTAGAGGGAGCTGGCAGGAGGGAGGGAGGCGCGCCCTGTCAGCTTTCACTGTGGATTAGGCTCCCTCCTGTTGGCTCTGGACACTGTTATCACTGCGAGCCCTGATGATTGTGACCAGGCTCCCGACAGCTCAGGCCCAAGGAGGGGCGGCCTTGCTGGGGCCTATGGTGGAAGACTGGTCAGTGTGCACATATTTGTGGGTGTATATTTGAGTGTATTTGTGTGTGCATGTTTGAGTGGCATGTTTGTGGGTACATGTTTGTGGATGTGGGCATATTTGAGTGTATTTGTGTGTGTGCATATTTGTGTGTGTGTGTGTGTGTGTGTGTGTGTGTGTGTGTGTGTGTGAACAGTAACTGCCTACACAGGTAGTTCTCTATGCACATTCTTGGTCAGGTTTCAGTCTGAGTGGAAAATCTATGCAGAGCCTCATCTATACCAGGTTCCCTGCTAAGTGCTGGAGAGACAGAGAGGAGCATAACCCAGCTCCGCCCTCAGAACGGTCTTGCCTTATTTGTCAACTCTAGATATTTGGCAGTAGATCCTCACGTCTCTGTGTGGTGTTGGATTCTGAGAACATGTTCTGAGCTCAGCTTAGAGTGCATGGTTGATTAGTGATGTCTTCCACAGACACGGGACATGGGGCTGGGGCTTGTAGCATGTGTGTCCTTAATATGCCAGAACTGGAATAGCACACCCAAAGTGGCCCTCTGTGATCCTGGATTCAAGTCACTCACTTTATAAGGGGGGAACAACATCGGAAAAGGAAAGGAAGTTGTTTACAGCAGGGCTGAGACTAGAACGAGGGGAGCCAGGAGCACAGGGTACACATTTTCAGGAGGCATTCCCGCTCAGGTCTGTGCAAAAGCCAACCCCTCATTTGCATGAGCCCGAAAGTAACTGCTTCCTTAAATCGCATGCCTTGGTGTCTCATTTGCCTTGCCTTAGTCCTGGCCCTGATTCAAAGTCACTTTTTCAAAAAGTACCACACACACCATTATAAGGAGTCACTGCCTTTCGAAAGAACTTCAGTAAGACTATCTGTCAGCATCCAGCTGACTGAACATAATAGGAATCAACTGAAGCTTTAGGAAAATGGGGTATCTTGTGCAACTCCATGTATGTAAATCATTCAAGTGGCTGATACAGAGTAAGTGCTCAATACATCTACATCATCACCATCATCACAACTACGATCATCATCACATCATCATCCCCACCATCAACATCATTACCATCATCACCACCATCATCATCCCCACCATCATCATCATCCCCATCATTATCCCCACTATCATCATCACCATCATCACCATTATCATCCCCAGCCATCAACATCATTACCATCCCCACCACCATCATCATCATCATCCCCACCATCATCATCATCCCCATCATTATCCCCACCATCATCATCATCATCACCACCATCATCATCCCCACCATCACCATCACCATCATCCCCACCATCATCATCATCACCACCATCATCCCCACCATCATCATCATCATCACCATCATCATCACCATCATTTCACATTCCAGTTCCTGTGGGAGTGGAAGGTAGCTCCCCAGTATCTACACGTCCACATGCTTCAGCCTCAGGCTTCCAGGGACATCGACGGCCTCCTGCAGTGCCTATTCCAAATCCTTGGAAAGGAACTCGGACTGGCCCAGACTGGATAATTCTGAGCGAATCCATTATGGCCACGTCAGGTGTGGGCCTTCTGAAAGCTGATCACTGTTGACTGGGGTAACTGGCGGTTAAGGGTGTGAGCAAGGCAAATGCTTAAAGTTGGGGAAGTTCTAGACTCTCCCTGGCTTGGTTTTGTTGGGACAGGGCTGATGACAGTGGAGGGTTATTTTCTGAACCACTTTGATCTGTTATTCCATCCACCCCCTCACCTACTGAGGACCCCGACAGTGGTTCAATCTACAGCCATGCCTGCCTAGCCCCGGGTTGTGAGGTGTGTACTCACTAACTGAGGCTGCAATCAGCCCACAATTTATTCTGGTCCAGGAGATGCCACTGAGCCCATTGCATCCAGGATGGGTAGTTTTTGCGGTGCAGGGGTCAGGGGTGGGTAGAAGTATAAGGGGAAGTCTGAAACCAACCGCAAGCAGAATGAGGACCCTGGAAGGAAAGATGGAAACAGAAGGTAGAAGGGAACCTGAGAATCAGGCATTGTCAGATGGTGAAGGAGGAGGAAGAGGAAGAGGAGAAAAAAGAGGAGAGGAACAAGGAGGAGGAAAAGGAAGAGAAGGAGAAGGAGGAGAGAAGAGGGAGCAAAAGGGAAAGCAGCGGTTAGCAATAGCTGACGCAGATGCAAAGATGATGATAAAGATGATGATGATGATGATGATGATGAAGGAGGTACTTCTGAGAGACCCCAGGCTCCAACCCACACAGACTTCTGGAGACGGCCCCTCCCTCCCTGTGCTCCCCGCTGGAACGCACCTGCCTCTCCACCCCCAGCTTCCCCGGCAGAAAGGAAAGAAAGGGCATGGGGACCCCAGCGATAATGGAGAGTTCTGGTTCAAAGGAGGGTGCTCGGCTGAGCGCTTGCCCCGGGGTGCAGAGGGTTTTAAGAGCAGCTGCTCAATCATTTCCCCGGGTGGCTGGGCCGAGGAAATTGCTGATTCCCCATCACCAAGCCCAGGAGGTGGAGAGGGGCCCCGCGACACAGGCTTGTCCAGGAGCGAAAATGGGGCGGGGCGTTGCGTCGGGGCTGGTGTGAGGACCTCTCCCTCCTTCCTTTGTCCAGGGGGCCGTGGCGATGGCAACTGAACTAGCTCCCAAGCATCGAGGCATCGCCGCGGGCTGGCGCTGGCTGTTTGTATGTACCTTCATCTGAGCATGGCCACTAGGAAGGAGTTACTTTTATTAAACTGAAACAATGACATTGCTGTGTGCAAATATCGCTAGGGTTGGATATGGGGAGTTTCCTAAGTGCCGTCTGTTATTATCCTTATCATTAGCTGAGTCCCAGAGAGGTGACATAACTTACCCCACGCTCCCCAGCTCGTGGTCGGACGGACTTTTTACCATGAACAGTACGCTCGTGTGTCCTGGACGCTCACACCTCCCCAGTCTCAATCCAGAGCCACTTTCCTCCCTCCCCTTCTCCGAGCCTCAGTTTCCTCATTTGTAAACTAAGGATGCTGCAAGGACGCTGCCATTTCCTAACATTTAGGACGCACCAGGCACCACGCTCACTTGCCTGGTTTTTGGCGGCCAGGCCTCTCTGATGCGGGGCGACTGGGAGCCTTGCACACTGGGGGGTGGGGAAGGCTCAGGTTGCTGGTGTGTGCATGGCTGAGCTCACGGCCGAAGCCCAGCTAAGGCTGCGCTTATTCTAACCCGGTTCTCAGAACAGGAAGGCAGCGGACAGACACCCTGTGACCAGCCACCTTCCTCCCGGCCTGTGGTGACCACATGGGAACAGCGAAGAGGTCTCTCGCGTGGCTCCCTCCCAGGAAATCAAAGGCAGGAGAGGAACCCAAGCCTCCCAGGAGTCTTCCTGCGGCTCACCCACGGGCCTCTCTTGCGAATGTGGGTTACCGCTTCAAGAGAGCTGGCTGGGATGCCGTACTAGAGCCGCCCCCATGGCATCAGGGAATAAAAAAAAGGGGCCAGAGGAAGCAAGCGCTTGTCCTGCAAAGTCTGATCCCCCTGTTCGATTGCTGGTTCTTTACCATGTCATTTACTCACTCACTCACCGTTCATTGAGCACATACTACATGCCAGGCACTGCTCTAGGCGCCTCCGTGGCCCCGGAGCTCACCTTGGGCTCCTTCGTGCGTCTGACTCTTTGAAGGCTGCACCCTGAGCCAGCCGCCCTAGGAGCTCCCGTGTGCAGCGGGCACTTAGACACGGATGGCTGGGTTTGAGGCACGCACACTGAGCACTGCGCTGACCTGCGTGAGCTCTGGTTCTGGCACGTGGTGGGCACATAGGAAACGTCCAGAAATATTTGTCAGACAGAAGGGAAGGGGAGCACAGACGCTCACGTTTATTCCCAGTCTTGCTGGGGTGTGGGGAGGGGTGAGGCAGGGCCTGTTTTTATTTGCTGTCGCTTTGGTTTGATTTTCACCATATCGGCTTCCCTGCGAGGGAAGGGGCCCCTCAGGTGAGTGGCGAGGAACCCCAGATCACGCCTGGCTTATATTCTCATAACTTTCTCATATTACCAGCTCTGGATCCACACACAGGCCGCCTCATTGTGTAACAGTCCCCCAAGAATCCCGGTGGACTCTCTGAGCATCCTAACTCCCCCCGAAATGAGCCCCCAAGCATAACAGCCAGGAATCCCCCAAAGGGAGTGACCCCAGGCTCACAAAAGGCGCACAAAAGGCAAAAAAAATAAAATAACAGGCTTCCTTCATTCCCGAAGGCCCGCGATGCGATGCCATAAAGCATTTGATTTAGGATATTAAATGCCGACGGTGATGAGAACGTCATGTAAAATTTGCTTCGCGACTTCTTTCTTCTCAAACTGTCATTAAAAGCGATTTATGGGTGAGCCTAAGTCTAAGAAGCAGCGTGATTAGATGGAGGGTTTGGAGATCAGGTGTCCAGGGCGGCCCTGCTGTCCTGGGTCGCACACAGAAAAGGCAGCGCACGCGCAAGACCACAGCGAAGTGTTGCCAAGTGCGCACAGAGGCACGGCGTTCCCGGCGGAGGCGGGAACAATGAAGCCTTGTTGGTATCTAAACTGTTGGTTTCAAGAGGAGGATTCCCGAGGCCAGGCTAGAGGATGCTTCTTTAGGCCGAAGCCCATGGAAGTGAGGCCCCACCCAACGCCACACAGGGGGGTCCCAAATGAGGCCTGAAACTGAGAGGTGCTGTCAGATTTTCACATCCCCAGGACATACAGGCCTCACCTGCATTTTGCCTTCGCTCTGTGCCTGGCACGCGTCACAGCAGCCCCGGGCATGGAGCACTATTGTTATCGTGCTGTTTTACAGAGGGGCAAACTGAGGCTCAGAGAGGGGGAGGGTCTTGCTCCTGGTTGCAAACATTCTCTGTGAACACAGATGCCTGGCTGCTGTGGGCAGCGCTGGAAGGCCTGGCAGGCGGGGCTGCCCTGTGGACGGAGCGCTCACCCTCAGCTCTGCCGCTGGCCGCCCCGGTCCACTTCTCTCAGCCTGGGGAGATGCTGCCCTGCCCGCACGCTGCTCAGACTGCCGGTGTCTGACAGCAGCCATAGCCGCTGGCCCTGGCATTCTGTGTCCATCGCCAGATGCACCTGCAATCTATCCCCATCGCAGGGGCGAGTAACGCGAATGCCTGGATGTGCTCTGCTGGCCCAGGAGCAGGCTTGCCGGCTGCAGCTCTGCATCACCCCAAGAAGGGAGCACTGTGGGGACTCGTGCAGTTGGAGAGGGAGGGTGTGCGTGTAGGAGGAATCGCAGAGCCCCGGCCCCTGGTGAGGGATGCCTGGGCCAGGGCCGTGAAGGCAGGCAGCTGCTGCTCCTGTTACATTTGAGCAGTGCTGCTCACACAGGCCCTCTGGGTTCCAGGCATTCCTGTCTGCAAGAGGCGTGGGAACCCGCCTGCACAACCAGCAGCTTGGGCTGAGATGGCAGGTGGATCTCACAGGGACCTATGCTCAGTAAGGTACAGGAGGACTACAGTGGCAAGGTGTAAGATGGTCCTCAGCAGAAGTGAGTGTATCAGTCAGGGTAGGTGAGATTGTGTTGCAGTAACAAACAGCCCCGGAAACTCAGTGATTTAGAGCAACTAGAGGTGATTCCCACTCATGCAACACGTCAACAACTTGATCAGCAGGGTGGCTCTACTCATGGCAGCCACTCAGGTCCCCATGGTAGTTACCATCTTCAAAACTGTCAGTCTCCATCCGAGAGCAAGAGAGCTCTGGAGGCTGCTGCACCAATAATCTAATACTCCTACTCAGCAGTGACATATCGCTTCCACTTTTCACAGGCCCCATCCAAGGATCAGGGCCAGGAAAGGCAGAGGACCAGAAATGCGTGGCGAAAAAATTAGTGAATGACCACCATAGTGGGCAAGGCCACTAGTGCTTATAGAACTACCACTCTAAACACAAAGACACTATCAGACAAGGGCATCTTTGTTACCAACAACTCAGCGCAGCCATCTTCAAGGCCACAGGCCTCCGTACTTGCTGTTCCCTTTGCCTAGGACACCATTCCCTCTGCCCCATGGTGTGCTTCTCCTCATCATGAAGGTTTCTGCTTAATGTCCACCTCCTCTAGAGGCCCTCCCTGGCCACCCTCTATAAAGCGGCCCTTCCTCCCTGCATAGTCATTCTATTGCACATCAGGTTTGAAAAATTTGCATCTACCTGAAATGGTTTAACTATATATTTCTATTATTTATCATCTCTGTTCATGTTCCCATACTAGGATGCAATCACCATCGGACCAGGTACCATTGATCTTCACAACTAAATCCCACCACCTTGAGAAGAGAAATCATGGTGAAACAAAGTACCAACCCAAATATGAAAGAAAAACAGGCATCATCAGAAAAGGAAGCAAACGAAATGGAGGCAATGGAGGCAAGTAACCTGTCAGAGAAAGAATTCAGAGTAATGGCCATAAGGTGGATGAAAAGAATGGAAGACCAATTCAACAATATGTGTAGGAACCAAGAGGAAATGAAGAGAAACCAAGAAGAAATGAAAAATGACATCACTGCCATAAAGAACTCAATAGAAAGCATCAACAGTAGACTAGAAGAAGCAGAGGACCGCATCAGCAAGCTAGAAGACAAGGTAGAAAAAAATACCCAAACAGAACAGCTTCTAGAAAAAAAAATTAAAAAGCAGGAGGAGAGCCTAAGAGAACTCTGGGACAATGCTAAACGAAACAACATCCGAATAATAGGGGTGCCAGAAGGAGAGGAAACTGAGCAAGGAATAGAAAACCTGTTTGAAAAAATAGTAACAGAAAATTTCCCTGATATAGGGAGGAAAAAACTCACACAAATCCAAGAAGCTCACAGAGTCCCAAACAAAAAGACCGACACCAAGGCACATAATAATTAAATTGGCAAACACCAACGACAAAGCAAGAATCTTAAAAGCAGCCAGAGAGAGACAGAAAGTTACCTACAAAGGATCCCCCATCAGGCTAGCGACCGATTTCTCAACAGAAACACATCAGGCAAGAAGGGAATGGAATGAAATATACAAAGTCATGCAAAGGAATGGTCTGAATCCAAGAATACTATACCCAGCGAGGCTATCAATCAAAATTGAGGGTCAAATCAGGAGCTTCACAGACAAAAACAGTCTACGGGAGTTTATTACAACCAAACCAGCAATGCAAGAAATGCTAAAGGGTCTGCTGTAAATAGAAAAAACAGGAAACAAAGAAGGAACGCAGCGGTAAAGAACAAAAATGGCGACTAACAAGTTTCTATCAATAATAACTTTAAATGTAAATGGATTAAATTCCCCAGTCAAAAGGCCTATAGGGTAAATGAGTGGATAAGAAAACATGACCCATATATCTGCTGTCTACAGGAAACCTACCTCAGAAAAAAAGATGCACACAGGCTGATGGTGAAGGGATGGAAAAAAGTTTTTTAGGCCAATGGAAGTGAAAAAAAAAAGCCGGGGTAGCAATACTTATATCTGACAAATTAGATCTCAAAGTGAAGAACATAAAAAGAGATCAAGAAGGCCACTTCATAATACTAAAGGGAGCAGTCCAACAAGAAGAAATAACTCTGGTAAATATATATGCACCCAATATAGGAGCACCCAAATACGTAAGAAATCTTCTGGAGGAGATCAAGGGAGAGATTGACAGCAATACAATCATAGTAGGGGACCTTAACACCCCATTATCTCCACTGGACAAATCCTCTAAACAGAAACTCAGCAAAGAAACATCAATCCTAAATGACTCACTAGATCAGATGGAATTAATTGACATCTTCAGAACATTTCACCCCAAAGCCACAGAATATACATTCTCTTCAGGTGCACATTTGTCATCTTCAAAGATAGACCATATATTGGGTCACAGACAAAGTCTCTTCAAATTCAAGAAAATTGAAATCATATCAAGCATCTTCTCAGACCACAAAGGCATAAAACTGGAAATCAACTACAACAAAAACAATCCAAAAAAATCAAACACATGGAGACTAAATAGCATGCTATTAAACAACGACTGGGTTACCAGTGAGATCAAAGAAGAAATAAAAAACATTATGGCAACAAATGACAATGAAAACACAACAATCCAAAACCTATGGGACACAGCAAAAGCAGTCTTGAGAGGGAAGTTCATAGCTCTACAAGCCTACTGCAAGAAACAAGAAACAATGAGAATAAATTACCTAACTCTACAACTCGAAGAGTTAGAAAGAGAGCAACAAAAAAAGCCCACTGTAAGCAGAAGGAAGGAAATAACAAAGATCAGAGCGGAGATTAACGACATAGAGACCAAAAAAACAATACAAAAGATCAACAAAACCAAGAGCTGGTTCTTTGAAAGGATAAACAAGATTGATACACCTCTAGCCAGGCTCACCAAGAAACAAAGAGAGAGGACCGAAATAAACAAAATCAGAAATGAAAGAGGAGAAATAACAACAGACCCCATAGAAATACAAAGGATTGTTAGAAAATACTATGAACAACTCTACTCCAACACACTAGACAACCTGGAGGAAATGGACATATTCCTAGAAAAATACAACCTTCCAAAACTTAACCAGGAAGAATCTAAAAATCTCAATAGGCCAATAACTATGGAGGAAATTGAAGCAGTAATCAAAAACCTTCCAGCAAACAAAAGCCCGGGGCCAGATGGCTTCACAGGGGAGTTTTACCAAACATTCAAGGAAGACCTAAAACCTATCCTCCTCAGACTATGTCAAAAGATCCAAGAGGAAGGAACACTTCCCAGCTCATTCTATGAAGCCAACATCACCCTAATCCCAAAACCAGATAAAGACAATACAATGAAAGAGAATTATAGGCCAATATCCCTCATGAACATAGATGCCAAAATCCTCAACAAAATCCTAGCAAATCGGATCCAGCAGTACATCAAAAAGATCATACACCATAACCAAGTAGGATTTATCCCAGGGATGCAAGGATGGTACAATATCCGCAAATCAATAAACGTGATACATCACATAAACAAATTGAGAGAAAAAAAACCACATAGTCATATCAATTGATGCGGAAAAAGCATTTGACAAAATCCAACACCCTTTCTTGATAAAAACTCTCAGCAAGATAGGAATTGAGGGATCATACCTCAACATAATAAAAGCCATATATGACAAACCCACAGCCAACATCATAATCAATGGGCAAAAACTAAAACCATTCCCCCTAAAAACAGGAACAAGACAGGGATGCCCCCTCTCACCACTCCTGTTCAACATAGTACTGGAAGTACTAGCCGTTGCGATCAGACACGAAGAAGAAATAAAAGGCATCCAGATTGGAAAAGAAGAAGTAAAACTGTCCTTATTTGCAGATGACATGATACTGTACATACAGAACCCTAAAGACTCCATCAAAATATTATTAAACTTAATAAATGAATTTGGCAATGTAGCAGGATACAAAATTAATGCTAAGAAATCCATGGCATTTCTTTACACCAATAGTGAACTTACAGAAAGTGAAACTACAGAAGCAATCCCATTTACCATTGCACCAAAAAAATTAAAATACCTAGGAATAAACTTAACTAAGGAGGTAAAAGACTTATATGCTGAAAACTACAGGAGACTGAAAAAAGAGATAGAGGAAGACATAAACAGATGGAAGAATATACCGTGTTCATGGATTGGTAGAATCAACATCATCAAAATGTCCATACTACCCAAAGCAATTTATAGATTCAATGCAATCCCCATTAAATTACCAATGGCATATTTCACAAATCTAGAACGAACGTTCCAAAAATTCATCTGGAATAAAAAAAGACCCCGAATAGCTGCAGCAATCCTGAGAAAGAACAAAGTAGGTGGGATCTCAATGCCAGATATCAAGTTGTATTACAAAGCCACTGTTCTTAAAACAGCTTGGTACTGGCACAAGAACAAACATATAGATCAATGGAATAGAATAGAGACCCCAGAAATCGACCCAAACCACTATGCCCAATTAATATTCGACAAAGGAGGCAAGAGCATACAATGGAGTCAAGACAGTCTTTTCAATAAATGGTGTTGGGAAAATTGGACAGATACATGCAAAAGGATGAAACTAGATCACCAACTCACACCATACACAAAAATAAACTCAAAATGGATAAAAGACTTAAACGTAAGACGGGAAACCATAAAAATACTAGAGGAATCCACAGGCAGCGAAATCGCAAACATATGCCGAAGAAATTTCTTCTCTGATAATGCTCCTAGGGCAATGGAAACTAAAGAGAAAATAAACAAATGGGACTACATCAAAATAAAAAGCTTTTGCACAGCAAAGGAAACCATCAACAAAACAACAAGAAGACCCACTACATGGGAGAACATATTTGCCAATGATACCACCGATAAGGGTTTAATTTCCAACATTTACAGGGATCTCATGAAACTTAACAAAAGGAAGATAAACAATCCAATAAAAAAATGGGCAACGGACCTAGATAGACACTTTTCGAAAGAGGACATACAGAAGGCCGAAAGACATATGAAAACCTGCTCAAAGTCACTAATTATACGAGAGATGCAAATCAAAACGACAATGCGTTATCATCTCACACCTGTCAGAATGGCTATCATCAACAAATCAACAAACAACAAGTGTTGGAAAGGATGTGGAGAAAAAGGAACCCTTCTGCACTGCTGGTGGGAATGCAGACTGGTGCAGCCACTGTGGAGAACAGTATGGAGCTACCTCAGAAGACTAAAAATGGAACTCCCATTTGACCCAGTGATCCCACTACTAGGAATATATCCCAAGAAACCAGAAACGCCAATCAGAAAGGATATATGCACCCCTATGTTCATAGCAGCACAATTCACCATAGCTAAGATTTGGAAACAGCCTAAGTGCCCATCAGCAGATGAGTGGATTAGAAAACTGTGGTACATATACACAATGGAATACTATGCTGCGGTAAAAAAAAAGGAATTCTTGCCTTTTGCAACAGCATGGATGGAACTGGAGAGCATTATGCTAAGTGAAATAAGCCAGTCAGAGAAAGATAAATACCACATGATCTCACTCATTTGTGGATTATAGAGAACAACATAGACTGATGAAAAGGGACAGACCCAAAGACTGAGAAACAGTGATCAGGCTATCAATCCCCAGAAGGAAAGTAGGGGAGGGCGGGGGTAAGGGGAAGAGATCAACCGAAGGACTTGTATACATGTATATAAGCCAAACCAATGGACATGGACAACAGGGGGATGGGAGCATGAGTTTTTGTGTGGGGGGGAGGTTGGGGGTTAATGGGGGGGATGAGGACACATTTGTAATACCTTAACTAATAAAAAAATAAAATCCCACCACCTTGGACAGTGATTGACTAGCACATAGTAGGTGGTCCATAAATCTGTGTGAAACACATATGAAATAAATATGTGCCCAACTAACTATGCATGAATGAACAGCCATTGCTGCACCTAGTTTAATACCTACTATGTGCAGCTGGAACTCCCGCTTTGCGAACCTCTCCCAGCCACCTTGCCGCACTAGAATCAGCCCCGTTTTGCAGAGGAGAGGACTGAAGCTCAAAGAAGTAAAATGCCTTACCTAAAGCCAGAATTAGAAAACGGCAGAGCCGATATTTAAACTGGGGTTTGCCAAAGCTCGGGCCCTTTCTCCTGGGCTGCACCAGCTCTCAAAGGCTGGCTACCTATGAAGCTTCCTGGGTGTAACGTGTAGGGCCAAGGGCTAAGGGGAGGCAACAAGTTCAAAAACATGGTCTTTGTCTTCTCAACAGAATCCCACTTTGTGAGTCTAGGGCAGTGATGGCGAACCTTTTGAGCTCGGCGTGTCAGCATTTTGAAAAACCCTAACTTAACTCTGGCTCCGTGTCACATATAGAAATTTTTTGATATTTGCAACCATAGTAAAACAAAGACTTATAGTTTTGATATTTATTTTATATACTTAAATGCCATTTAACAAAGAAAAATCAACCAAAAAAATGAGTTCGCGTGTCACCTCTGACACGTGTGTCATAGGTTCGCCATCACTGGTCTAGGGTTTCAGTGATTCCACTGATTTAATATTTGACCTAAGGGATGGAGTGGGTTGAATGGTGGACCTCCAAAAAGGTATGGCCACATCCTAACCCTCTGAACCTGTGAGTGTGACTTTATTTGGGAAAAGGGTCTTGACAGATGTCATCGAGTTAAAGACCTCAAGGTGGAATCATCCTGGCTTCCCCAGGCAGGGCCCTAACCCCAGTGACAAGTATCTTCACAAAGAGACAGAAGAAGACACAGACAGTTATGTTGCCAGGAGCCAAGGAGGCCAGCAGCCACCAGGAGCTGGACGAAGCAGGCAGGAGTCCTCCCCCAGAGCCTTGGGAGGGAGGGCAGCCTGCTGACACTTAGACTTTAAGCTTCTGACTTCCAGAACTCAAGAGAATAAGTGTCTCTGTTTTAAGCCACTAAGTTTGTAGTGCTTTGTTACAGCAGCTTCAGGAAACTAATATTCATATATTCATATAACACATATTCAGGCCTAAGGCAATTTGAAGTTGTCTGTTTGGGGCAGTGGATTGAACTAGTTAGAAATATCAAGACTCCAGTTCTTTTCCCATCTCCTTAGCTGCCCCCCACCTGTGCTCACCCCTGGTTTGACATCACGTGCCTCCACCCAAAGTCAGACCCCACAGTCAGGCAAACTAATAATGGACTTGGTCTCCACTTCCTGGTCTGGGCTGTTAGAGCCTGGTGTCCGGACCAACAGTACAAGATACAAGCAAAATGCAAGCAACTTCGTAGATAGCAATTTCAAATCCCAGCACCACTCCCTGGGTCTCAGTTTCCCCTTCTGCAAAATGGGCTCCCTGGTAACTCCATGGGGTTGACATGAGGCTAAATGGGAAAATGTATTTTGTCTCGGCAGATTGCTGGCTTTGAATGCATGCTAGCAATTATTGCTATTACGGGGCCAATTTGAGAACTATAATGATCACAAAGCTACATGAACTCATCCGGCTCAATTTGCTTTCCTAAGCGCTGTTGTGATGCTATGGGATGCTTTGCTAGGTAGGGCGCCGCGTGTGCTCTGGAAGCGATGGCTGAGCTGCTCATCCTAACGTCGTTATGCTGATTACATGACAGCCTAAGAAAGGCAAGAGCCTCACAGACATATCCCAATGGCCTGCTTCTGGGGGGGGGGGGGGAGGAGGGGGAGGAATCTGGGTTAGAGTCCAGTTCAGTTAAAAGGGAAGGACCGCATCCTCGACTAAGCCCCTAAGACGCACAGAGAGCAAAAGTACTTCCATATTTCCGTTCCACAAACCAGATGGCAAGAAATGTAAAATCAAACCTATTACGAGAAGACAAAAGAAACGCATTTAAACGGCTGTGTTCATCCACAGGCAGCATGACATTGATGAAAATGCGAATCATAGTCGCTAAAAGGAGGATCTTTCACCAAGCGATGTATTTGGTTACACGGTCCCGCATTCTTATTTTGGTCCCACACTAGAAGACACTTCATGTGACATACGTGACGTGTCATGGTTTTGACCAGACTTTGGGAATTAATGCCTGCCTCAAAGGCTGCCCAAAGGCCCTCCTCTCCTCTTGGCCTTTAAAACTAACATGTATACACACACACACACACACACACACACACACACACACACACAAACACACACACACACATCTATCTATCCCAGCTGGCGCGGCCCAGTGGTTGAGCGCTGACCTATGAACCAGGAGGTTCCTGGTCAGGGCACTTACCTGGGTTGTGGGCTTGATCCCCGGTGTCGGGCATGCATAAGGCAGCCGATCAATGATTTTCTTTCAACATTGTTGTTTCTATCTCTCTCTCCTTCTCCTGTCCTCGCTGAAATAAATATATATATATATTTATTTTTTAAAAAACATATATTTTTCATTGATTTTTAGAGAGAATGGAAGGGAGAGGGGGAGAAAGAGAGAGAAATATTCATGTGAGGGAGACACATCAATTGGTTGCCTCCTGCACGTGCCCTGACCAGGACCAGGGATCAAACCTGCAACCCAGGTACATGCCCTTGACCGGTATTGAACCTGAGACCCTTACAGTGTGCAGGCGGATGCTCTATCCACTGGACAACAGCAGCCAGGGCTAAAAGAAATATATTAATGTGTACAGCACTGCCGGGAGCCGGTCCATGCTTGCTGTTTCAAGGGACCTGGCATATATGGAATACTGTTCTTAATATGTTTGCTCACCTTCTTGGCGCTGTGTTTTAACCAAGGTCACCTCTCCGAGAAAGGTTGTTTCCCCAGGTAGGGATTTTCCCCTGAAGTTAGGAAGGGAATAAAACCCTTCAACTAAGTGCCAGGCGGGTAATTAATCACTTTAACTACAAACAATCATGCTTAAGCTACATAATCTTTACTCCCTGGAATGGAGATAAGAAATGCCCTAACCTTTGTAATAGAGATTGATAGGATTGAATCAACTGGTATAAATACAGATGTAACAAGACAGCAACACACACAATTTAGAACACAGAACTCAGAACACAGAACTTAAGAAGAGAGCCAAGAAGACAGAACCTACACAGAACGTTCTCTAGAGACAGAAGAACTTCGCTGGAGAGAACATGGCAAAAGATCCTGGACTGAACCTGACTATAGAACATGGCAAGAGAACCTGACTAGAACATGGTGACTGAACCTGGCTGGAGATCTGAAGCAGAACTTCTTTGGAGATCCAGACCAGAACTTGGCTGGAGATCCTGGCTAGGCTGCTGATCAACTGAACGCTGTCTCCGTGTCATTCCTTCTTCGCCGACTCCGTCCACACCTTTGGGGATCCCTGGACCTGCTGGGGTTGGACCCCGGCACAGCACATCATGTCTGGGCATCCTGCCTACCCTCACACCATTCTTCCCTGGAAAAAGAAACCTCCAGAATATCCACCCGCGTGAGCATCACTCATTTCTTGAGAATATTTTTTGTCCCTGGCAGTCCATGTCTGGGGTGTGTAACATGATTCAGTTCTTTCTCATGAATAAAGCCAGCCCTCAACACGTGTCAGCCTCCATGCTAGCCACCCTTCTGCAGTATTCAAAGATGCCTTGCACTCTTCCGATTGGTTTGCCAGTGACCCCCAAACCTAATTAACCTGAATTCCGCCCAGCTCCTCCCCAGGGGGGCGGGGAGGCACGCCAGCCCTTCATCTGCCCCATTCCTCTCTCTCCACCGTCTGGGACCAACTCTCCGGAGAAATGCCCTTGTATCAGACACCGCAATCATCGGTTTCCTTAAGCAGAGCTCTGCCCGCGATGACGGGTGTGTTTTTCATTTGAAATGAGTCCACATCTGGGACTCACTTAACTTGATTTGGGAAGTCCTGTGTTTCTGATCCCCAAACAAAAAAATTTGGTAAAAGTAAGCCGGATTTCCCCCCCCTTTCGGTGTGGATTGATTTTTCTTCCGTTGGATGTAGTTGGCGAGGAAGCGCAGAGAAGGGCGAGCGGGATCGATGGTGCACTGAGCGGGCTGGCTTTCACGATCGCCTTTCCTGGTGGGTGAGAGGCCATCACATGGGGGCTGCCTGCATCATTCCCCTCCCACCCAGAGGGACACCCAGGGCCCTCCTCCCATGGGATGGCTGTCTGCTGGCCCTTTGGGTTTCCTGCCCAGGAAACACGGTGCGGGATGCCGGGAGGCTGTTAGAAACCACAGAGAAGCAAAACCTACACATGTGCTCGGCTGGCCTGAGTCACCAGAGCAAATGCTGGAACTCTGCTCTGTGGAGTCGGGTATAGAAAACAGGTAACGGGCCCGCCCCCAACTCACCTACTTACTGGGACACCAGGTGACGCACCTAATATGAGCGAACCCAAGAGTAAAACTCAGATGCATGTAGGAATGTGGGCCGATACAGAAAGATGATTATTTACATTATAAAAATTCACCCCCCCCGCCATAAGGATACACTATATTTTTAAAAATAGCTACACACTCTACTTAAGTTTAATTTACAAAAAAATGAGTGAAACATTTTTCACTACGTTGTTTTAATAACTAAACCCTCTACTTCGATTTTCATTTAATGTTCCAACAATGAACGCTACATGTTCTTTTAATATAGTGTTTAAATAGCTAAGCCCTCTACTTAAATTTTTATCTAATTTATAAAAACATGAGCAATGCATCTTTTTCCACTATAGTTTTTTAAATAGCTGAGCCCTCTACTTAAATTTCCATTTAATTTTCCCAAAATGAGTAATACGTGTTCTTTTAATATAATTTTGTAAAGTAGCTAAACCCTCTAGTTAAAATTTTAATCTAATTTTCAAAAAACATGATGAATAGTTGTTGAAGAAATTTGCCTGAAGTATGGGTGTATCTGAGATTCATAGCAGTTTGAGTATAACCTTTGACTTAAAAAAAAAAAAAAGGAAATACCATATATGTGTGAAAAAGAAATCTCTCTCTCTCTCCTGAATTGTGCAAAAGCCTCACTCACTCTCTAGAAAATCACTGATATCTTCGGGTATGCATTTTACACATTGCTCTTGCACACAACCATTATTTGCATTTTATTATTAGTTAATAGGGCGGAGGTGGCAGGAGTACACTGGAGGCTCTAGCGTAGCCAGACCTGACTTCAGGTCAGTTTCGCCAGTAATGAACTCTGCGCTCTTAGGAAGCTGGGCCAGTCTTGAAGGTAATAACATTATCTGCTTTGCAGGGCCCTCCCAAGGGTTAAATGACCTAAGATGCTTCATACAACAATCAGTGCCTGATACATTTTTTTAAATGCTGATGATTTCAGAATCAGGATTATGATTAAACAGGATGAAATAAAATAATGTATTTAAGCATTTAGTAGAATTCCTGGAACTGGATAAATATTCAATAATTTTTTAAGGACTCAGACAAAGAAATAATCAACCCAGACATTCTTGCGTACGTTTAATGGAAAACAAGGGTTACATCAGCTGAAACAAGCCTATAATTAGGACAGGAAATAGCCGAGTTTAAGCGCTTTCACCAAGAGAACTGAATTTGACTTTTGTGGCGGAACCAAAATTTCAAACTGAGTTAGCTCAGCTTTGGGGAGGAAACCAGCCAGTCATCATGCCATGAGGACTCTGAAATGCTCCAAACAAGTGTCTTCAGCTGCCATTTCTCAAATGCTTAATGTGTGTCAGTTACTGGTCTGAGCTCTTGACGTGTATGAACTCCGTTACTACTCACAGAGTCCTCTGGGGCCGGTACCTCGATTAGCCCCATTTTACAGGTGAGGTCACCAAGGCACAAAGAAGGTCAGTTACTTGCTGCAGACCACACACGTAGCAGCAGAAATGGAAGACACCCAGGTGCCTGCACCTAACCCTGACCTTCACTTCCACTCATGTATCTGCTCTGTGATAGATTCCGGTAAAAGCTAGCCCTGTATCTAAAGATTAAAAAAAATGCAAATACCATAAAACTGGCATTCTAGGCAACAGAGGGTGAAGAAGGAGAAGAGAACTCGGCCTGGAAGGCCATTATGGAAAAGCTGGTTGGAGACAACTTTCATGGGAATCAGATGCCTGTCACTGTGGCCAGCACTGAATGGTGGGCGGGAAAAAGCCCCAAGGGATGCTAGATTCTAAACAGGGCAAATCAACCAATCTGAAGGTCTCTGTGGAACTTCACCTGGAAATCCCAGATGCATAAAAAAGAGGCTTATTTGAGCTCAAATCTTTGTTGCTAACAACACTGTTATTGTTTCTCCCAAGTAAGAGTTGTTTTGTGTACTTGACAGATAGGCACTGGGGCCTGTTGTACGCCAGGCATGGGCTAGGCACTGGTGAGGGTAGTCAGCCAGACACCTTGGACCCTACCCTCATGGAGTTTGTAGTCTACCAGGAGATACATACTCTGAAAACATTGCCAATGATGCAATTGCATTTTTGACAAGTGCGTTTGAAGAAGGCGTCTAGGTTACCCTAAGAACATAAATATCTAGAGGTGATATTGGAAACATGTAACCATCAGGAGAGCCTACCAATAATTATTACCAGTCAGGGAAGGTCCCTTCTGGGTAGGACTAATTTAGAAAACAGGGGAGAGAGTTCTCTTGAGGAAGTGAGTTTTTTAAAAATTTTAAGATCATCATAGAGCCACACGGAGTTCTAAGAAACAATACAGAGAAATGCTATGTACCCTTCACTCTGTTTTCCCCAATGGTAACATCTTGCAAAACTATGGTAGAGATCCCAACCGGGGAGTTTACATATTTTTAAAACAAAACTTTTTCCCCAGAGTTTTGAGTAGGTTATCCAAGCTCGCAGAACAAACACTAACATTTACAAAGTGGGGGACGGGAAAAGCAGGCTTTTCTTCTAGGCCTTTCAGACCTGGGCCCCATCGCTTATCTGTCTCCTCCAGCATCAAAAAGCCGGAGGGTCTGGGAGTGTGTGTTTGCTTGTTTGTTCCCACCCACTGAGCCCAGACGGGGCAGGGAGACAGGAGCGGGGGACCCGGGCCCCATCCACAGAGCCGCCTCCAGGATGTGCTCACTCCCAGGCGCGAGCTTTGCCGATGAGTCTCAGGAACCTTCAGCCCAGGCGGACGCTGACCGGCCTGGCGACTCCACATTGAAACGTTAAACGTTCGGGGCTTAGTTCCTTTCTAACCATGAATGTGCATCGGCGAGTGTCTCTCAGCCTCTCATTCCTGACAGTGACATCATCCTCCTCAAAGCAGAGGCAGGCCTTCCTTGGAAAGTGGCTCCCAGTGAAACCTCAGTGGGTTTGGGGAATGTCCAGGCTGTTCCTCTGGCCCCCGCGTCGAAGGCAGACCCGCAGGCAGGGCGGACGATCTGTGCTGTCGGAGATTCCGATCTCTTGACGGAGATGAAAAGACCAGACCGGTCTCTGTTTCCCTGGCTCAGTGGTCAGTAAGAATGCCTCTCATCTCTCAGCGCGTGGGGGCCCGGGCCTTGGACGAACTCCAGTGTGCTGCGTCCTCCCTAACAGGGCCCCAGATGGTATCTCAGAATCACAACCCAACAACGGGGACCCTTTCAAATCAAACCGCACTCCCTCTCCGCTGGGGAGCCCCTTCCGCGCAGGAGGGGAAGAGCCATAGAACAGTCACTTGCTCAGCAGCAAATGTTTATTGAGTGCCTGCTGCTCTCCATGTCTGATGGCCACGGTGACGCGGCGGTGGACAGGCCTGGCCCTGGACCCGACGCTTGGAGCTGAGCAGCCTGTGGTGGGAAAGACAGACATGCCTCCAGCCATCGCCAGTAATGAAGTGGACCGACGCCAGTGCGCACAGCAGCCGAAGAGAGGCGGGTGCAGGTGAGGAGCCCCGAAGGAAAGCCTTTGAGAGGGAGATGAGTGAACAGGCATGTGCGGGAGGAGAGGGAGCTGGTGGCCACGGTGGGAGAAGGCTGTCACGGTCAAGGGAAAGGTCCAGAGGAGAAAGGGGCACCGAAGAAGCAGAGAAGGACCTGGAGGACAGAAGCTCTCAGAGGAGGCCAGAGGAGAAGTCCCAGCCTCCCACACGGCTGTCCTGGGCTCCGACATGGAAGACGGCGAATGACAGAGGGGACACGCCCACAGAACTGAATGTGGGCCCGCTGCTGTACAGGGGGAGGAAGTCGGCCAGGAAGGCCTTCCCACTGCCTGCTGAAGACCGAAGGGACGCCCACCCTGCTTGATGAGGTCCGCGGGGAAGACCTGCCCCCACCCGCTGCCACGGCACAACGTGCAGGGACGACACTTGGGACGAGTGTGGCCTGCTGGCCACCATGTGTGGTCACCTTGGGAACTCCCCGGGGGAACAGATTCACACACTGTGCTCAGAGCTCCTAAACACGTGATAGGGCCGGCACTGGGGTGGTGCAGAGGCAGCCCTCTCTTTGGCTGTGAAATGTAAGGGGGCACCGAGAAACCTCAGAGTCAATATAAATAATATTAATGCGGCATTTCAGACATCACAGTGAACACACAGAATCCACGCTGAAGAAAACTTCAAAAGTTTCAATAAAGACAGGATCTTTTTTGAAAAGGCCATTTCTACAACTCAGCCTCACTTGACTCACTCTGACCCCAGCCCTGGTTCTAATAAAACTTTATTTACAAAATCAGGTGGCTGGCCGAGAGACATAGTTTGTCAGATTGATGGTGCTCAACTATTGCTTGATTCCTGAGGCTTTTGGTGCCCCTGGAGTTGCACGTCCAAGATGAGGGCGTCGCTCTTCTCCCCGTGCTCCCCGTCCTGCTGTGTGAGCTTAGGACAATGATTTCAGTCTCTGATCCTTGGTGTGTTCTCCTGTAGCAAGTGTAACAGTGGTGGCCCCACTTACAAGGTTGTAGCGAGGATCAAACACATGAGATCCATGTGCACAGTCACTAGTGCTTGAGCTATGTTCCCTGCTCCTCTGGCCACGGTGAACATGGTGATGGTGTCAATACTGCGCTTATGGGAGTTTCTCCACCTAGAACCAAGTCCAGGCCTCCAGGCGACTTCAGAGGACTTGGCATTTTCTAAGACGGTGGCAACCCTCTCACTTAGGAACAACGTCTTGCGTTGGCCACTTGGGCCACCTGGAGCTGCCTGAGAAGAAACTGTCCCGCCGAGGCCAGAACCAGGTGCCCCGTGGGCTCCCAGCGTTCCAACCCCGGCTCGGGGTGGCCCAGACTCTTGCTATGAATTTGAACTTGTCCTGCAAAACTGAAGTGTTTCAGGACCCAGGCACGCAGCGTTGTAAAAAGGGGCAATTAAACCTATAAAACCAGGGTTTACAGGGGAATTTATAGTGTCAGAGGCTTTTTATAGCTTTTTTAGATTAGTTTAAATAGAGGAAAAAAGAACAAGGGAGAGAAAAAGAGAGGACTTGAAACTTGAGGAGACTTAAAAGTTCAGAAAGAAGCTTTTAGGAAGCACAGAGGGGTCATAATCAGAGGCACATTTTCCCGTCTTGCTGTCTTTTGCAAATTAAAGCAAAAAAAAAAAAAAAAAAAAAGGCAAGAATTGCTGTCTCCCACCACTTTTTTTTCTTTCTTTTTTCTTGTCCTTGGCTGTCTGCGAAGACCTGAAGGGGCCGGGAAAAGTCCTGAGGCAGGCTGGAAAACAATGCAGGCCCTTTGCCCGGCCTGTGTACTCAGTGGTTGAGCATCGACCTATGAACCAGGAGGTCTCGATTCAATTCCCAGTCAGGGCACATGCCTGGGTTGCAGGCTCGATCCCCAGTAGAAGGCATGCAGGAGGCAGCTGATCAATGCTTCTCTCTCTCCCCCCCTCTCCCTTCCTCTCTGAAATCAATAAAAGAAAACACACACAACACATATTAAAGAGTTCTCTCTCTTGGACCATGTTCTTTCCTTCCTTCCTGATATGAATGGTCGTATTTTGAGAGGGAGAGAGTGGGACAGAGAGAAACATCAATGATGAGAAGAGAGCATCACCGATCAGCAGCCTCCTGCATGCCCCCTACTGGGGATTGAGCCTGACCAGGAATCAAACCATGGCCTCCTGGTTCACAGGTCAACATGCAACCACTGAACCACACTGCCAGGCTTATATGGTTTCTTTACCTGCAAAGCCCTGAGTATCTGACCAGGTGAGAGACTGGAGGCCTGAGGTAGAGCTTTGGCTAAGGGTGCTGACGGGGAACCAGCTTACTACCAGCCTGGAATTCATTCATTCACTCCATTCAATAAACACTCACTGGGCCTCCACTGAGGGTAAGGACGTGGCCTGGGCCCTGGGGACACTATGAATGGCGGCCTGGACACCATCCCTGTCCTCCCAGAGCTTACGCTACGGAGAATCAGACGGTTAAGCGAGCAGTGCCCACACCCCAGCATGCACGGATGGCTCAGGCGCTTAGAGATCACCTGGTGTACTGAGGGCCCACGGGGTGCCAGGAACTGCACAGGGTCCTACAGTTTCACTGTCTTACGTTTCCTCAGCTGTCACGGGGGTCACCACACAGCTTGGGCTACATGGTTTTTAAAGAGAAGTGAACGAGTTTCCCTTAGAACAGTGTCTAGCACATTAACCTGCTAGCTTGACTTCATTTATTTACAACACCTCCCCACTCTGCAGAGGAAGAAACTGAGGCTCAGAGCCGTTAAACTATTGGCCTTGTGTCCTGAAGGCACCGAAGAACGCTGGGAAATCTGGGAGATTTCCGAGACCTGCCTGGACACGATACGAGTGAGAGAATTCACCAGGCTCCCACTTTGTGTCCTAACCCCAGACATCCTCAGATCGGACTTGTGGAAACGCCACTGGCAGAGCCCCCTCTCCAGGAACTGTGGAAAAGTCGCCTCTAGTCCAAGGGAAAGAAAAGTTACGACACACAAGTTTGATTCAACACAAGCTATGGTTTGGGTTCCCCCCCCCCCCCCTCCTTCTCCTGAGCTCTCTCAACTCTAAAAACCCAGAAAACCCATTTACTAAGAATAGGTTTTCTTCTATGATTTCTGGGTTCGAGGTAGGTAAGAAATAGGAGCGAGATAAATGATTCAGAGTCCCCAAACGCAGTCATTTGGCCTGCGGTTTGGAGAGGATTTAACAGCTGGGAGTGAGACCTCAGACCAAGCCAAACCCGAATCCTGCGTGCAGTTTGGCGAGACCACAAGCGCAATTTATCTGCAAACATGGGAGGGATCCTCCTCTTCCCTCCGCCAGCTGGGACCCCAGCAATGGAAATGTAAACTGGCCCCATCTTACTGATTCCAATCTCGCTCGCCCACAGTGCCGGGAAGCGCAGGCGCAGAGGAACGCTAAGTGTCAATTACCCCGTGACCTTTCTGCTCTGGAACAAAACAACCAAACCAAACAAACTCAGCTCTCTTAGGCGATAGCAGCTCTGATTCCAAATGATAAATAGCCAGCTTAGGGGAGGGGCTGTTATTAGGCAAAATATTACATCCATATGGCCAGACGCAGAGCCACTGAACAGGTCTTTACAAAATGCTTCTGGTATAATGTGAAGTTTCTAAAAGGCGGGAACTTGGGGGAGCTCGGGCAGATACAGACAAGAAATATAGACGAGAACTATCCCAAAGCATTGCTGCAGGAGTCTTGGTGGTTGTTTTATGCATCACCAAGTTGATAAACTTCCCAGCCCCACTCTTCTCCGGGAGTAAATTCCTAAGGTGATAGCATCTCTCCATCTATAGCAGGAGACCAGTCACCATTGCTGGCCGCGGGGTGCAGGTAAGAAAGGCTTTCCTGATAGAGTTCGCCTTTTATCTTTCCCACAGCAAGACCTATCAGATGCACGTCATCACAGGAGCATTTCCCCAAGTGCACTCGGCAGGACGGGAATTCTCGGAGACGGTTCCTCCAAAAGGGCGATCCACTTGAGAATCTGGAAATTACCTGGACCGCCTGCTGGTTCCCATGCTTCAAGGCTCACCAGGCACCTTGGTGACGAAAGGCTCTGAGAAGGCCTGCGCTAAAGCCTGTTTGCTCTGTGGAGCCCAGCTTTTCACAGCTTCTTTGCTCACATGCTCCTTTATTCCCTGTAACCCCTACAATCCATTCATGGGGCTAGAGTTCTGGGGAACAGCACTGGGAAATGAACCATGTTTGATTGTAAAACGACCCTGGTCTTTCTCCTGGCCCAGTGTCTATGCGCTTAGCCATGGGCCTGCGGCATCTCTCCTCCAGCCCTGGACATGCTGCTCCATCCTTGAACCCAGCTGGCCTTGTGACTTTTTGGGCTGATAAATTACAATGGAACTGGGTGGCAGCCCCGGCCCAGGCTTCGAGAGGCCTGGCGCATTTTCATGTTCTCTAAGAACGCCACCGCCACCGCCACCGTGACCGTGAGTGAGCCTGAGCTGTCCTGGAGGATGAGAGACCACGCAGGACCCACAGAAATCCCTGCAGCGGCTCCCCTGGATCGGCCAGCGCCCCTCCAACCCCAGAGCGAGGCCCTGAGAACTGCCGGCTGACCTCAGCTCGAAAGCTGATGGGAAGAGTCGTAAGCAAAGAAATGGGGATTTTATCATGCACTAAATTTGGGAGGACCTTGCCACCCACTAAGAGCCGACACGAGTATATATATTATATAATAAGGATTGCCTTGAATTGAGTATATTTTCAAAAAGTAAAGAATCTTCCACTTTTAGGACTCTGTTATCATAAGCAATGATGATGCTGGTGCAAATGTGCCTGTCAACCAGGAAGACACAAACGTGGGGTTTGGGCCATATCTATGCTTTTTTTTTTCCGGGAGAAAAACCCTGCTTCCTACATACACTCCCCACAGGGCTATCTTCCCAATTCTCATCTCATTCAACTGGCTTCCTTTTGTATCTCTGGCCTCAGGAATTCCTAAGAGCCACACTCTATCTGCCCGGATGGCAAACTCACTGGGGCAAAGGAGCGAGGGCAGGTGAGAGGGAGGAGTTGCCCAGGGCAGGGCCAGGACGGGGCTGGGAGTGGGATGAGGCTGCCCAGGGCTGCAGGAAGCAGGGGCAGGATGGAGCCACGGCTGCAGAAAGCCAGACCTGGAAGGAAAACCGATTAACAAGCGAGGACCTCACAGATGAGCTGGTGCCTGTGGAGTCTGCTGTGCACGCAGCCCTGCATCTTGTAAAAAGGGTTTTATGTGTCCCTTTTGGTGAGGGTCCTGGGAGGACATGACTAAAGGACCGGCACAGGTCTGGGGAGTGTGTGCACGGCGCACGCGCTCCTGCACGGCAGCCTCTCTCGCCAACCCCCCCGCCCCCCGCCCCTTTTTACAAGGGCCAACTGGGTTGCAAGGTTAAAGCCAGAGGGGACCAATCAGTGTTGTGGGGCTTTTTACAAAGTGCAAAGGATCAAAGTAATTAGTAAAGGGCGAGAGACCAGGGCTGTTAGAGAAAGAAGCCAGCCACCAACACCTTACACACACACACACACACACACACACGCACACACACACACGCACACGCACATGCACACGCACACACAGGGCTGGTCTCCCAGGCCCCAGGCTGGGTTACTGCCATCGCGTGGCCTGGGGAATGGCGCACAGGGGCTGCAGGGTGCCAGGAGGGATGCCTTCGGCATCCAGCAGGAAGTGAAGCCAGAAGGAGCCAACTCTGAGCCAGGAGAGCTTTGGGGGGCTCTAGGGGGCCTGGAAGGAAGACGTGGTCTTGAGTGAAAGCGTATTGGGGACCCTGAGACATTTCATTGCTTCCTTCCTGGTGCCAATGGGCGTGCATGGCCGGGCCCAGGTCAGGGGCTGGGCGAAGGAAAAGTGGACTCCGCTCGGGACTTCCAAAGCTATCCACTCATGACAGCAAGGCGCTGCCCGGGGATCCTCTTAAGGTGTCCAGAGATGGAACTTGACGTTATATAGAGTGACTCGGTGAATGGTGACCTCTCTCCCACCCTCCCTGCCCTCTCTCCCCTCCCCTCCCCTCCCTCCTTCCTTCCCTCTCTGATTCTACCAGGAAGAAGTCCGTTTGGTGCTGGTGTCCTGTGGTAGGCAGAGCCATAGCCCCCAAGGATGCCCACGCCTGTGCATATGTTACCTCACCTGGCAAAAGAGACTTTGCAGGCGTGACGAAGGACACACCCTTGAGAGGGAGGCGTCTGGACTACCCAGACAGGACCTGTCTCATCACACGAGTCCTCCATATCTGAGCTCCTGCCTTGGTTGCAGAGGCCCAGGAAGACGGCAGTGTGAGCAGGTCGCGTGGCCTGTGGCTGGCCCTCAGAAGTAGGACATGCACAAGGACCAGAGTGGTCCCCAGTGGACAAGCGGCCAGGAAATGTCAACTACAACCACGTGGAACTGAATTTTGCCAGCACTGAACGAGCAAGGACCATTCTTCCCAGAGCCCCCAGAAAGGGATCTAGCCTGCTCCACAGAGACTTCTGACCTGGAGGTCTGTTTTAAATGGTTACTTTATTCCTTTCTTATTAAATAAAAATGAAAGAGAGAGAGAGAGACCTTCCCACTCCAAGCTTTGGGAAGGTCACACTACCCCAGCTAAGATTTAGGACAACTGCAGGGTTTTTATTGCATTTATTTCTAGGTTTCATTTCTATGTATGGTAAGTGGTAATGGTTTTCTATTTATGGTACTGACTTCCTTTTTCCCCTTTTTTGGGTGAAATTAAGTTCAGAAAAATAAATTGAGTTTAAAGAAAATAAATAGTAAGTAATAATGAAGGTTTTATGAATCAACAAGTGATGTTTAAATATCTAAAACTTGGGGAATACCAGTCTACAGTTTTCTGAAGAGGCAATTCTGCATGTGATTTGCATGGATTTGCATTAAGGGTCCAGGTGGCCTCAGTGGTCTTTCAATGGCTGTGCTTAGTAACTGCTCATCATTCAGCTGGATTGAAACAAGAAAAGGTGTTCAGAGCCACCAACCAGGAAAGGCTTTGTAGCACGGAGTAACAGACTTTGGAATCATTCAGAATTGGCTTTGAATCCTGGCTCTGCCCCTTAAAGCTGTGTGACTTGGCTCAAATACCTTAACCTCTCTGAGCCTTGTTTGGTTTCCTTATCTATTGGCCATTGTGGCTCAATAACTGAGCATCGACTGAAAAACCATGAGGTCACTGGTTCGTGTTGCAGACTGGATGATGTTTCTCTCTCTCTCTTCCTTTCTCACTAAAAATCAATAAAAACATTTTTAAAAAGTATTATATGTTTGATTGCAAAATATTAAAAAATATTTTAATATTAATATTAAAAATATTTTAAACAAACAAAAAGGAACCCATGAGAAAGCCCCCTCTAACTGAAGGTTACACAAGGTACCCTTTGTAAGGAGTCCAGTGCCTAAGTGCAGTCAACAATATGACCCGTTATTATTACTCCTGGCTGCCCGGCTGGTGGCCCGCCCATTCGCGTATTGCTTGTCGCCTCTGCCTTGGTGCTGGAGGACTGCCCCGGGGGTGCTCTGGGCAAGCCTGCAGCGGCCAGTGTCCAGGCTCGCCAGGCATGGGCTGGTCTCTGTCACCGTGACACTGCGCAGAGCAGCCCGCCGAGGCTGGTGGCCACACTGCTGCAGGCCTCGGTCCCCTCCACACAGAGATCTGTCCCTTTTCAAGGAAGGGGACTCAGCAAGCACATGCCCCGCTGGCCGGGAGCCCTGACCCAGGAGGGAGGTGGCACACAGGGGCACTCATGCTGGGGACAACTGGGGACAGGAGAAGAGGGCCCAGAAAGGGCATCCCCTTCCATCCCAGCTGCTTGAGTTAAACTTTGAGGAAGTGTGGCTCTGCCAGTGACTAGCTGTGTGGCTTTGGACAAGTTACTCCCCCTTGCTGGTAGTAACCATCACGGATGTTTATTAAACCCTGACTGCGGCAGGCGCTATTCTAAGCACTTCACGAGTATTAAATGACAAAATCTTCACAACAACCCGAGAGGTAGGTGTGATTATTATCTCCATTTTACAGATGAAAAGACTGAGGCACAGAGAGGTTCTGCCACTTGCCCGCAGTCACACAGCTAATCTTGGTGTCAGTGCTCCTCCTTCCGAGGCCCTCTGCTCCCGGGGGCCGCCTCTCCCACTGCCACCACGCGGGCATCTCGTGGAATTTCCCCGCCTTTCTGTTTCTACCTTGGTGCTTCTCTTTCGGTAACTGCTGCCGACCTACATCCTAAATCTCACTTGGCCTTCAAGGCCCCGATGAAATGATTTTTCTTGCAAGAAGCCGCCTTCGGTCCTGTCCCCTCTGAGGTTCTGTAGCACCTCCCAGGGCTCTATTGATAACCATCATGACATGACCCTGCCAATCGAGCAGTGGCAGGTGCCTACTGCATAAGAAGTGCTCATTATTACGAAAGGGTGGCGCCAATGGCCCCTGTCACTCTGTCCTCTCCTCTGACTCCGGACTAAGCCATGTGACCTGCTCTGGCCAATAGGACAGGAACAAACAATATGAGTGAGTAGAGGCCAGAATAAACACTCCGGACCCCTGTGGTCACCACAAGAAAGGCCTGGGCTCAGCTGCTGGGGACAAGGCAGGTCTCTATCTCTGGGGAGGTGAGCTGGCTATTAGGGCCACGGCCATGGAAGACCAGCCCACAGCTGGCCCATTACAATATACGTGGGGGAGCCCCAATCAAGACCAGGAGAACCACATGAACCACACAGCACCCCCAGTCAAGACCAGCAGAAATACCCAGCCGACGCTAGGACTTGTGAGTCATAATAGCTGGTTATATTTTAGGATGGTTTGTCACACAGCAATAACGAACTTATACATACAATCATCACGCTGGTTATTACAAACACTTCCCGTGTGTCAGAAAACCCTCCAAAACCCTATAAATATATGATTTGATCCCCTCCTGAATTGGGCCATGATTCCCATTTGAAAGATGAGGAAACTGAGGCTCAGGGAGCTGGCCACGTCTCCCAGCCACAAGGACCAGAAAGCGACGCAGCACCTTTCCCAGGAGTGTCAGCCTGGCTTCCTCCTTTCTGGCCATCTGACTTTGGGCAAGTTTCTTTCACTTTTTGGACCTCAGTTTCCTCACCTATAAAAGCAAGATGGTAACAGTTACTATGATAATGGAGTCGCTCTACTGAGATGGATATAATGTTTGCAAATTACTCGAATCAGCACCTGGCACCTATAAGCACAAAACAAACACACAAAACATACTCTGTTTCTGTTTTCCTTCCTTTTTCTTGTTGTCTGCTAACCTGGTATTTTTGTAGCTGTCATCTCCTTGAACACGGGGCCCATGTCTAGCTGTCCTGTGTCCCACAACAGTGCCTTGCCCACAGTAGTTGTTTTGCAAATGTAGATTATAAGGCTATTTTGACTTAATTGGCTAGAACATAAGGGTGAACGTAACTCAGAAGAGGAGGAAGCCAAAAGGACACAGGGGAGAGTGATGAGAGACAGACGCAACTTGAGGGCTTTCAGTTAGACTCAGAAAAGAACTCCCGGGGGTGGGGGGGAGGGGGGGTGTAGAGAAACTGCAAATAATTTGTCCCCCAAAGGAAAAGCTACTCTGCCTCTCCCCAGAGCTTCCTGAGCAAGTTTATCGTACCTCTCAACGAGGCATAATTTTAAGTCTATTTGGAGACGGGGTGGTACTGAGAACAGTGACCTCTGAATGCCCTTGCCTGCTCGAGGGAACCTTCTGAGACTCGAGGCGAAAGCAGACAGCTCTCCTGCCGGTCCCTTTCCACTATTTTTCTTTGCAGCTGTCTCTGCATTTCAGAGTTCACGTCTCTGCCAGGGACTCTATTTTGGGATTTGTGGGAACAGGCTGGTTCGGGCAAATAGGAAGCTGTAGAAATCTCAGCAAGCGCGTTCCTCTGGGCCTCCCCGCCGGCTCCGAGGGCAGGAGAGACTCAGAGCGGCTGCCCCGGGGCTCAGCGTCCCAGACATGTGCCGACTGGGGCCAGGGTGCCCTTTCCCAGGCACCCCCGCAGCCTCTCCGCAGAAGCCAGGCTGCTGCGGGGCCCCAGTGGGGGTGCAGACCCAGGGCTGGGTGCCCGTGAAACTGACACCGAATTCCTACCACATCCCCAGCCCCTTCCACAAAGAGACAAGTGGCAGGTGGCAGCAGGAGGGAGCCCCGCTCGGCCAGAGGAGCACGGGGCCACGGCCTTCAGGGCCTGTCGTCTGTGTCCACACACAGGTGGGCGTGCGCGTTTGTCTGTGTGTCCCGGTGGACAGCTGAAGGTCTGTCCGTGCCGTGGTGCGAGGCTGTGTGTGCATATGGGTGTGTCTGCACATGGATCCCTGTGTTTTCTTGGAGGTGAGCATGATTGTGTAACTTGTATGAATGTATTATATTTATGTGTCTGTTTCCATCATGTTTGGGAAGCCACTCTCTTTAAACTTTTAATTCATCAGTAATATTTCCTCATTGCATGTGAAAGTAACAAATCATAGAGAACCAACACATATACATATGTAGGTATCTAAAAGCTAGAAGTCAGAGACACAACCTAAATACATATTTGGTTGTATGTCATATATAACATATCCAAAATGAATATAATTATATCTAGTACACCTATATGGACAATATTACATAATTTTTATGGACAACGAAGCATGGACCTACCATCCGAGATAACAGCAGTGATGACCAGTGTTCAGGTATTGTGCATTTTTTTCTGGTCTTTTAAATAGATGTCCTAAAATGTAAGCTCCACGAGAGTAAGAATGGGGTTGGTATCAGCCACTGCACACTCCATACCCAGCAAATACATGTAGACTTACACGCACACATGTGTGTGTACTAATCATCCTATATAATAAAAGAGAAAAATGGTAATTGGCGTACGACGATACCCTTTTCATTGGCTAATCAGGGCTATATGCAAATTAACTGCCAACTAAGATTGGCAGTTAACTGCCAACAAGATGGCGGTTAATTTGCATATGTAGGCACAATGCAGGGAGGCGAAAGGGAAAGCAGGAAGAAGCCCCCTGCCACTGACAGTGATCAGAAACCCAGGGGGGAGCTAAGAGCTGCCCCCCAGCCATGATTGGAGAATCAGGTGCCTTTTCCACCCTGGCCAGTGATAGCAGGAAGTAGGGGTGGAGCCAGCGATGGGCACGGTCGAAGCTGGCAGTCCCAGGAGCTAGGGGCCCCTTGCCTGGGCCTAAAGCGGAGCCCAGGATCGCAGGGCTGCTGCAGCTGTGGGTCCCCGCTGCCCGGGCTGAACGCCTCAGCCAGAGGCATCCTGCAGGGGCAGGGGCGGAGCCCGCGTGATCGCGGCGCCCCCCCGCTGCCACTGCAGGTCCCCGCTGCCCGGGCCAGACGCCTAGGCCAGAGGCATCAGGCCTGGGGCTGGGGGCAGAACCAGTGATGGGGGGAAATGAGGGTCCCTTGCCCAGGCCTGACGCCTCTGTCAGAGGCGTGAGGCCTGGGCAAGGGGCTGATCCTGCGATTGGAGGGTGATGGGGGTCAATGCCTGAGGGTTCCCAGTATGTGAGAGGGGGCAGGCTGGGCTGAGGGACACTCCCCCCCGCCCCGCCCCACACCCAGTGCACGAATTTCGTGCACCGGGCCCCTAGTATATAATATATTCATTATATATTGTATATGTGAGTATATAATGTGCTTATATATATGAATCATAATGAGTGACTGTATAGTGAAGAGATTACATAAATAAGAATGACAAATGCTGAAACCGGTTTGGCTCAGTGGATAGAGCGTCAGCCTGCGGACTGAAAGGTCCCCGGTTCGATTCTGGTCAAGGGCATGTACCTGGGTTGCGGGCACATCCCCAGTTGGGGGGTGTGCAGAAGGCAGCTGATCGATGTTTCTCTCTCATCGATGTTTCTAACTCTCTCTCTCCCTTCCTCTCTGTAAAAAATCAATAAAATATATTTAAAAAAAAAAAAAAAAAGAATGACAAATGAGTGGATGTTTGAAAGCACATTTGCCAGAGTGGGATTATACATTTTCAAAGCATAAAGTTTACCAAAGTAGAGCCATAATGCACACAGTTCTACATCCTTCCTTTTCTTTCTCTCTCTCTGTTATACACCTTTCCCATCTTTAGGGAACAGCTGCCGACTCACATGCCCACTAGATAGTCTTCCGCTGCATGGGGAGCCATGGTCATTCACCCCATCTACCACCCAGCGGCAAGTATTCAGGCCATTTTTGTCCGCTACACACAAACCTCTAAGAGCATCTTTTTGGCCGAGGTGCATGCTCATTTCTTTGCATGAAGCAAGAGAAGGAGTTAGGAGGGCAAAGGGTCTTCGGATGCTGACGGGTTTTGCCCACCATCTGTGTTTGGGCCCAGTCAGTACTCAATAAATTTGTTGAATGAACCAAGTGGTGAAAGAGCACCGGCCCAGCTCTAGAAAGACAGATGCCCTCGCTCCCAGAATCGACGTCCTTCCAGCTCTCATATCTCAAATAAGGTTGTGGGGCCTGTGACAGGAGGTCGACAGTGGGACCTCCGGTGTGGGCCACTTTCTGCTGACGTGGCAGGAGAGGGTCTCTGTGGCCCATTCCCTCTCCAGGCACCTGCCCCTGGCTGACTCCACCCCAGCAGGGAGAAGAGGAAGGGGGACTCCAGGAGTGGCGTCCTGGCCCCTGCTGGCCATCCATCAGAGGCCTCCTAATGAGACAATAACCCTAATGTGTGATTTCTGGGGTGACGGCAAAGCCGTGGTGATTTACATTCTATTTCCCATCGGCGATGAACCACTGATCTCCATGGCCACTAAAATATTTACCAGGGAGAGCAGGACTGGAAGGTGCCCTGGGCAGGGGGAGTGAGCAAGTGACCGGTGGGGGAGATTCAGGAAACAAAGCATCTTGTTTAAGGATGAGGAGCCCAGAGAGAAGGGCAGCCCAGGGACGTTCTGAGTCCCAAAGCCACCCTGGGCCGCAGGGCAGAGGAGGACACCAACTCAGCCAGAGTGTGTCCCCAGTTCTTGGAGCTGACACCAAATGGCACCTCCTCAGAGAGACCTTCCTGTCCCTCCCCTCATCCAAAATAGCCCCAAGCACTCTGTGTCACATCATGCCACTCGCTCCCTTTTTTAGCTTATAAGATCGGATTTATATACAGTAGAGCCCGCTGATTTTAAGGGTACGGCTGGATAAATTTCAGTGCTGGCTCATGTTCACCGATAGAAATAGCAAGTAGTTCCCTCTCCCTTAACGTTTTCTCCTGCCCCCCTCTCCCTCCCCCTGCTCTCCCCGCCCCTCCTGCCCCAGCTCCAGGCCACTACCAACCTGCTCTCTGGCAACAGTTTGCTTCCGCTAGAATTTCACAGAAACGGAATCTGGAGGTTTCTGCCATCCCTTCAGCGGCCTCCAGTGAGAGGGATAGAGGGTTTATTTATTTGCAGACAAAATCACACCTCCTCTCAGGGTGTTTCGTCCCCAAGTGAGAAATTCTCTCTCCCTCTCGGTCTTCACACTCACATGATTCATACCTGAGCTTTAAAGGCGTGTTGTGGAGCCTTCTGGAGACTCTGAGCCCCAGGAGGACAGAAAACCTTGTAAATTGTTCTGTTTACCCCACGCCTGGGCTGCCCAACACCCAGTAGGTGTTCAATAAAAGCAAATTTGACCATTGTTTTGATGCCACAATGAATAAGCCTGGATTGGTGATGAGATGCCAATCAATCCTGCCAATTAAGCAGGCTGGCCAACCAGCACCCCCAGGAGATTGTCCATTCCCGTACTTTACGAACCCTAAGACACCACTCGGATGTGCCGTTTTTTTCATATCTCGCAGAGAAACGGCAATACCATCATTCAACTTCCACACACGCTTCCTTAATCACTCAGCGTTTGTGTTTTACACTCACTGAAGGGGCTTTTTCAGACTTAGTTAGACCTGCATCTTCATCCCATGTCACACTGGCCCATACTTAAAGTGGGAAATGGAAGCAAAATAAATTGGCTAAGAATTTTCAAAAACGTCTCCAATTCCGAGTCCGGATCTTTCAACCAGAGTTGTCATGTCCGTGTATACACAGGAGCTTGCTGGCTGAGTCACCCAACACGCATACCTCAACGTGACACGGCCGTTCTAAATGGCTCTTCAAATCCAGCCAAAGCCACCTGCATCTCCAGCAGCACTGTCTGGGACTCGACCACACTTGTTTCTCAATTTCTGCCGAGCAGGTGGGTACGGAAAACCAAAACCAAAACATCTCTCCCGATGGTGACAGCTGCCACTTGCATGAGTCCCAGTAAGGACGGACCGCTCTGCTTCCATTGATTCTCCCTCTGGATTTCCTCTTGCTGTGAGATGCCTGTTCTTTCCTTGTTCTGTATTGAAAATTGGTTCATTTATCACTGGGTCTGAGCTCTGAACCATGACCCTGCCAGGGGGTCCAACCGAGGGAAACAGAAACGCATTTGATGGACAGCATCCGCGGCACCGCCCTGTCTCCTCCCGGCGCTGAGAAAGCAGCCCGATTGACTGGCTTCTATCAGTCATCTGATTAAAGGTACCACTTACTTCCAGACGCTTAGAGCTGGGGCCGGGAGCCATTCATAAAACTCATATTGAACGATCGGCTTTCACAAAGTTTGCCTTAATGTTTTTGCGCGGTATTGATCCGTGGGGGGAACTATAAAAATTGACACCAGAATAAACTTTGAAAGACGGCTCTCGCTCAGCCGAACTGGGATCAATGCAAATTGACCCAGGCAACAAGGGAGGGGAAACAGCAACCCCTTCTCCATTAGCCGGTCCCTGCCTGGCCAGCAAAACCCTTCTGGGTCCTTCCTGGCCACGCGTAGGGACTGGAGTGCAGGAGCGATGATGTTGGGGGAAGTGCTGATGCAGAGAGGAAACTCCTCATGCTGGGATGAGGGGCTCCTACGTTCATTGTTATCAGCACCTGAGAAATCGGATTTTCCCCGGGAATCTCCGCCCCCACCCCCAGTGGTGATAGTCCCGAGGGTGGGAGCCACAGAGCTAAAGGGGTGGAACGAGTGTTTATTGAGCACTTACTATGTCCCAGGCATCTGGGTACTTTGCAAACACTCGAGATGCAGTGTGGTGTTGGTTCCACTAATAAGTGGCTGATGGTTTCAGGCAAGTGACTCAACCCCTCTGACCTTTCACCTACTCCTGTAAAAGGGAGAGCATTCAAACCCTACCTTATAGGGTCGCCAAGGGGTTAGCATGATCCCTAAAGCAGGGTGTGAACTGTGAAATGTTCCCTATGACATCGGTCAGCCCTAACAACAGCCCTACAATTTCGACATCCTGAGCTTCATGTTGAAGGAGTAGAGACTAAAGCTCAGAGAGGTTAAGTGACTTTCCCGAGATCACACAGCTAGGAGCTGGAATTCAAAGCCCTGTAACCCCCAAGCCCATGCTTTTCCCGGAGACCACACTGCTTCATTATCCGTCTCAGGGTTGGGGTGTGGGCAGGGCAGCTGTTTAATCAAAGGCACACAGCTCCCATGGCACGCACGAGCTTCCTCTGCTCTGTCCTGATCCTGTCACCCTGTGGGGAGCCCTGTCAGCCACCCCCGGGACCATCACCTCCACGTGATCTCAGACAGAGAGCCCTGCATTTGCACCGGCTTAGGAAGGGATGGGCATTGCTGGGGTGCCAGGTGGGACGTAGGAATGAGGAGGTAAAGGTGTCCTAACCACTGATCATCCTGAACAGACTTATAGGGGCCTTACTCTGTGTCAGGCGCCGAGCTAGAAGCCAAGGAAATGATGTTTAAACTGATGACAACAGAGCTACCGCGACTCAGAGAGGTTGAGACACAGCCCCGAGTCACACAGCGGAGCTTAATCCCACCCAGTGTGTCCCTCAAAATGTCCCTGGACAAGTGTGGCCTCAAGGCTGCAAAAACACCAGCGTGCAAGCAAGAAGGGGTCCGTGGCTTCTTCAAAAATATTTCTGGGCCACGGCCAAGTGTGGCAATGAATATTTTGATTTGGAAACATGGGGTGTCCCGGAGGAAGCTGGGGGGCGGGCAGGAGGGAGCTTCCTGGGTGCTAATGGAGGCCACATGAGCTGAAACACCCTGCAGTTAAAAGCAGCCGCCATTATTCCTGTCGCTCATCCAGAAACTTTAGGACCTATGACCGCTTCCATGCTGCAACTTCAAAGCCCAGAATCCGCAGGCCGCCCCCTTCTCCTTATCTATCTTACCTATCACCTATCTATCACCTATCTATCTACCTATCATCTATCTATCCCCTATCTACCTACCTATCATCTATCTATCACCTATCTACCTATCTATCTACCTATTATCTATCTATCTATCACCTATCTACCTACCTATCATCTATCTACCTATCTATCACCTATCTATCTACCTATCATCTACCTATCTACCTATCTACCTACCCACCTACCTATTTACCTACCTATCTATCATCTATATTTTATTTTTTTCTTTTCTGTGTGCCATGAAGTTTGCTTTCTTTAATACACTAGTCTGGTGGAAGCAAGTTCAATGCAAGGAGAGAAAGCAGCCCGAGGGCTGGCCCTCACTTACTAGGAGAGTCAGGACCGAAAGTCTCTCCTACCCCACCCTTAAAGACTCTCCCTCCCCAGCCCACAAATCACTCCACAACTTTGGAGTAAATAGTAATGGCTGTGTCCCACCCCCCTCCCCCCCACATCCCCTGGGGGGCATAGCTGAGGGTGTATGTGCGTGTGCCTTTAATTTCATTTTTTTGTGCCTTGTAAAAAGCACCTTCTACTCCACCCAGCGCTTCTAAATGCTCTTTTAAAGGGATTAATGCTCTCTCTGCCTCTGGAGTTGGGCTTGGAGAGGCACCGTGGGGTTGAGATTTACTGTGGCTCCAGGGAGCTCAGCTCAGGGCCAGAGAAAGGTTTTTTTCTATTGTTTTGTTCTGAGCACAGACACTTCGCCACCCTTAATGCCTTCCACTCGACTCATCACCACTGCCTGGGCTCTGGCCCATGTAGTTCTCCAAGATGCTCCCATGGCCTCCTGGCTGGCTGCCCCACTCACACCACGTCCCTCCTCCTTTAACCCATCTCCTGCGCCAGCCACCCCTGGACTCCGGCAGGTGACCTGCAGGCCTGTGGGTTCCGGGTGGCTGGGCCGATGGAGAGCGCGGGCGGGAAAGCAGAGAGAGAACAAGGCTGAGGGGGTTCCCCCAGCTCCCTCGCTGCTAAGCTGCTGTGGGTTGTCCGTGTCACTTGTCCGAGGACCATGTCCCAGACCCAAGCTCTCTGTGACCCTATCACCTCTTCCTCCCCTCATCTCCTCTGGCCCAAGAGTGATGATGGCACCCCGCTTTGCTAGCCCCAGGGTCCTGCACCCCCCTGTGAGCTCCTTGGTTAAGTAGCCCTTCATGTGCCTGTTCTTGAATTATCCAAGTTGGAGATACCATCTCTTTCCAGCCAGCATCCCGACTGGTGGTCCAGCGGTGATGATCCCTTAGACCAGCCGTGGGCAAACTACGGCCCGTTTGAAATGTATAAAACTAAAAAAAAAAAAAAAAAAAAGACCGTACCCTTTTATGTAATGATGTTTACTTTGAATTTATGTTAGTTCACACAAACACTCCATCCATGCTTTTGTTCCAGCCCTCCGGTCCAGTTTAAGAACCCATTGTGGCCCTCGAGTCAAAAAGTTTGCCCACCCCTGCCTTAGACAGTCACCATGGGACGAAGGGCACTGCTATCATGATGCCTCCCAGGCCCTTCAAACTGGGATATTCTAGGGGCCTAAGATACCTCTTAAGGGGAAGTATGCGGACAACACGGGGGAGAAGAGGAGGGTGCTGGTTAGGGGCATGGCTCGCAGGCACAGGAACTATAGTGTGCAGCTTGGAGTATCAGTGACCACATCTGCATGGTGTTGAAGCATCGGCTCTCTACTGCAGGGCTACAGCGAGGACCAGGGCGCGCAGGAAGCATTCCGCACGTGAACGGCACTCATTCTGGGATGCATGAGAGCATCACTCTGCCCACAACGCCACACGCCACATCACGGTATAGATCTCGTTGCGTGTCTTTATCTGTCCTCTCCAATTAAAAATGCCATGAGGGTGGGGTTTATGCTTCACCTACTTCCGTATCCCTCCCAGGGCCCAGCCCAGGGCTGGACACACAGGAGACCCTGGGACAGATGGAAGGGAACCAGTATGTATTGACCTGGGAATCAGGTATGAGTCTCACTTTGAAGATAAATAAATGGAAACTTGAACGATTAGTGGACCTGATCAAGGTCACACAGCTTGAATTTATATTTTTATATTTTATTTTAAAATATTTTAAAATATATTCTTACCGATTTCAGAGAGGAAGGGAGAGGAAGAGAGATAGAAACATCAATGATGAGAGGGAATCATTGATCAGCTGCCTCCTGCACACCCCCCACTGGGGATTGAGCCTGCAACCCCGCATTCGAACCTGAGGCCCTTCAGTCCACAGGCTGACGCTCTATCCACTGAGCCAAACCGGCCAGGGCCATAGCTTGAATTTAGAATTGATTTGAACGGACCAACTCTGACACCTACACATGTGTTTGTACACTGAGCCACTTGCTAAGGATTTGACCCAGAAGAGAAAATACCAACCACATGTTAGAGCTGACACTTTACCAACTGCAGGGCTAAGAGGGGATGGAGAGGGGCAGGCAAGTTTTGAGGAGAGGAACCCCCCTCAGTGGCCAGGACAGGGGCGCGAGGATAGCTCTTTGTCAGGTTATGTGATTGTGAGCAACAGAAACCGACTCTGGCTATTGCTGGCAAAAACCGTCTCATTGGAAGAGTCCCAAATGTCTTCAAAAATCAGAAGAACCAGATCTCAGAAGGGACAGCGAACGTGTCACGCGTGGAACCTGAGGAGCAGGAAGTCATGGACAGTCCCTCCAAGAACGGCTTTGGGAGTGCATAAACACCAGTCATATCTGGTCTGTGAGTAACTCTGCTTAAGATTCTGATCGCAGGAGAAGATGTCTGATTAGCTCACGTCGGTCATGTGGCGTTTCGGCTAAAGGCAGGCAGGAGCTGGCAGACAGTCCATGGATTCTGCTTGTAACAGGAGTGGGTGGGGATGGCTTCCAAAAGAGGAGATCAGGGTGCTGAGGCCAGAAGGAAAGAGAAGAGATACCAGGTTGGCCGCAACAGCGGATGCCCACGCCGTGATGGTCTCAGCCGTTTGTCACTCTAGACGACATACACGGGGTCCTGTCCATGTGTCAGGCAGGGCTGCTGTGGACAGCGTGTGTCCTGCATCTTGCTCCAGGCCCCCTGGCTCCGACAGCGCGGAGGGGTTGTGTCCTGGCTCCGTCTCTGCTGGCCAATGACTGAGCTAGACCAGGGGAAGCATGGCTTTGCCCATGTGCAGAAACACAGCAGGCGCTCTGTGCACATCACAGCTATTCCTGTAACAGCACTGGCAGGTAGATGTGGTGGAGGAAAGACGGTAACAGTCCTTCCCTTCCTCCACCGGGGAGATAACCAGTCCTTGCCTCTGTGAGATGTGGGGCCTGCTTCCCTGAGAGCGGCCTCAGGGACTCGCTGACCAGTAGGATGCGCTGGAGGGAACATCGTAGGGCTCCCAAGGCTGGGTCCTCAGAAGCCTTGCTGCTTTTCTCTGGGTTTCCTGGAGCCCCGAGCCACCCTATTCAAAGCCCATTGGGCACATGCTGCTGACCAGTTGCAGAGCTAGTGTGGGAGAAGGAATGGAGACGCGTCCAACCATTTACACTCATCTTCCGTCTACCGAAATGGTAGTTAATTCATTCAACAAGTACTTATTTGTGGAGCATCTACTCTGTGCCAGGCACTCATCTAGGCACTTCGACTCAGCGATCTTAACAAAATGGAAAAGTTTCTCCATTCCAGGGAGAGCTTGCATTCTCGACTAAATAAAGCGATATAACGAAAGAAAAAGAGAACAGGTGAGAATGTCTCGTCTCCATTTTTTTAAATGTTTTTATTGATTTCAGAGTGGAGGGGAGATGGGAGAGAGAAACAAAAACATCAGTGATTAGAGAGAATCATTGATTGGCTGCCTCCTGCACACCACACCTCCCACTAGGGATCGAGCCACAACTCGGGTTTGTGCCCTGACCGGGAATGAAACCGTAACTTCCTGGTTCATAGGTCAACGTTCAACCACTGAGCCACGCCGGCCAGGCTAGTCTCCAACTTTGAACCTGACGTAACTGTCCCACCAAATAATCTCCCTCTGACACACGGTTTAGTTCAGCCTTTCGGAGTCAGCTCTCCAGTCATCGATCATCGGTGTGCACCCTCGAGGCAACGTCTGAGACATCCTTTCACAGCAAGAGGCTGCGCTTCTGTCTCCTGCTTTTCATGAGACGCCTGCATCGTGTAGGGCTCGGGGACTTGGTGCTGCCTGGAGCTCGAGGGGCTGGCTCAGGTCCCCATCCACTCCCAGCCCAGGAACGACTGGGGGGGCAAAGGCGGAGGGCAGAGGGAGAACGGGCAGCTGGCCTTGCATCACCGTGACTCAGAGCAGCCAGTGTCCATGTTGGAGCTGAGCTGCAAGGTCCAGGCTGGTATGAGAAGGTTACTCTGCCCGGGCCTGATGGCGGGGCCGGGGAGCGTTGGGGAATTTCACACGCGGTGGAGCCAACCCGGGCTCCGGGCTGGAATAACACATCTAAGTGGCAGCGTAAACGCATGAGTCACAGAGCTAATCTGAGCTCTTTCAACGCGGGTGCCTGGGAGAGGAGCGAAACCCTGACTTCAGCGCCATCACGGAGGCGAGATGGCAGAGTCGACAGTTTCAACAGGGTTCGCGGCTGAATCACCGCGCCACCGCCTGCGCCTGGCCTGAGTCAGGAGCAAAGGATTAAGGGTGCTATTTTGGGGAGTTCCTAAGTGCACCCTCGGAGAGCTTCCAACAGGGGTGTGTGGGTGCCCATTAACTCCCCAACACACCTTTCAAGTTAGAATCCACTTACTTTTTTACTTCCATTATTGGGCAATCGACTAATTACTATTTCTTGGGCTTTAACGCTGAGGCCCCATGAATGCATTTTATATCAACCACCTAGATTTTTTTCTTCTTCTCAGTGGTGTTCTGCAGAACACTAATTTCCTAGCATGTTTCTTAGGAGGCCGGGGTGAGGGCTTGAGGGGTAGGGGGCTGTGCAAATTCTCCATCATCAAATACAAATCTTCAGTTAAAGTTTTCTTCTTAGAGCTTTAATATGCGAATGCTGCTGCAAATCCCCAAGAGGGGTTTAGATTATTAACCCTTCCCACTGTTACAGCATGCACCCTTTAGCAGAGCGAAGGAGCTGCTATTTGACAAAGTTGCTTTGAGAAATGTGGTCCTCGAACTACCACTTCAGGACCAGTCTTTCAAATTATGGGCATGCTGATCAACCGGAGAACTTGCTAAAAATGCAAAATCGCAGCCCAGACATGAAAACGGGGTGAGGCTCAGAAATATTTATTGAATAAACATTTCAGGTGATTCCGTGGATGCGGGTGATCCACGGCACCCACTTTGGGAAACACTGTTTTAGAGCAGGTCAGAACTGGAAGGCAGGTACATTTAGCCTCGGATTTTCTAGATGGGGAAACTGAGGCACTGAGAAGTGACTTGCCACACAATGAGGATTTTTGTTTGTTTGTTTTTACAGAGCCAGAGATGGGCCTGGACTCAGAGATATCCACAAATAATAACAATATTAAATATGAAGGGGTGGGATTGAATTCATGGCTGGGTAAGTAACGAATGGGTGGATAGAACATGTTAGAATATGTCCCCTAAGCCCCTTTTAATATAACTTAAGAGCACAACTGCTTGGCCAGTTATACTTGTGACTAAGAAAACTGAGGTCCAAGGAGGTTAGGAATTGGCTCAAGATCACACAGCAAGTGGATGGTAGAGTCATAGTTGCAAGTCAGGTCCAGTGTTTTTCCTGACCCCAGAGAGCAATGCTGACTCCAGGGTTGCCGTTCCCCGGCCGGCCGTGGGCTCCAGAGTCAGACAGGCAGCTGTTTCTCGGCCCTTCTTCAGTTACTACCCATGGAACGTTCATCCAGTTACTGACCTCTCTGAGCCTCAGGTGTAAACTGAAGATAATAATAGCTCCCTTTGTCACTTTGTTGAAAGGATTAAGTGAGATGAAGTATGTGTGCCCCTGGCACGGTGCCCAGCATGTGGTAAGCACTTTATAAATATTAACTACTGCCAATAATAATATTGATAACCGCGAGTGGTAGCTATGAGAGAAGAGCGACGCAGGTTGAGAAGGAGAATGAATGTCTTTTGTGGGATAACGAGGCGACGGTCGGAAGCTCAGAAGGCCTGCTTTCCTGTGGGTCCTGTTGGGTCTGTGAATCCCAGGGTGTGAACGGCCCCTGAATTCACCTAGTCCAACATCCAGCATCCGATCCCCAGATCTGCCAGGAGAAAGCCCCGCAGGCCTGTCTGCTCTAGGTTAGGACTTCCACGGACGGCAAACTCCAGCTCCCGAGAAAGCTCCTCAGGAAACAGCCTCACCCTTGCCAGAAAAGCAGTGCCATTACTTCTAGAAGATGTGCCTCAAAAACAAGTTCTGTGTTCAAATGAGCTCAAGCAGTGTCACACGCTTTGACTGCCTACCTTCTTAAAGATATTTGTAATGCCTATTCTCATGTTAAAGGCTCTGAGAAGTCCTGCAGTTTAGAAAATAACAACAACATGGTTCATCTTTGTTGAATCTAACTCATTTGAGCCCCCTAAAGCCCTCCTGACAGCCTGTAAGCTTTTTTTTTCTTTGTTAGAGAGTTTTCTCATCTAGTAGTTCATAATATATTTTTATTTTACAATCATGCGAATATGTCATTATTCTAGATTCATTTGAGTCAAATACTACTCCTGTCCCATTAGGCAACAGATTATTTCCCGGTACACAGTGCTGGCCGCGGCTGGGTGCACGGGTACAATCTCTCTGGTTCCTGACAGCCGACCTCTATCCCCGCAGGCCTGTCTCTGCACCATCCTGGTTGTCAAACATTTTAAGTATCACTTCTGCTAACCACTCCTCATTTCTTAAGACCGTCCTCTCTTGATACCACTACCCTCTCTCAGGAGGGCTGGTCAGCTTCCCCACACCCATCTCTTCTCGACGGGTCCCCACACTCAGCTCAGATGCCACCGCCCCCCACTTAATGCTACACTAGAAGTGACTTTAGTTTTGCTCCTTTGTCCCCAGAAAATGTGCCAGGAGAAAGGTTGGTGATAAGCCACAGATCTCAGCACCGTGCCAGGTGTTATAAAATTGCTAGAGCCTTCAGTTTAGGAAAAAACTGCATGAGATTCAAGCATGCACACACACATACACACGTGCACGCAACACACGCACCCATTGCACACGTATACATACACATACACACACCCACCAACCAGATTCCCCCAAAGAAGATACAAAACCATCTCCCTTCCCAGCTGCAGCAAGAGTCTCCCTTCTCCCCATGAGGAGAATCCACTCGGAGAATCCCAGGGCCCTCCCGGAGGGGCAGGAGGTTAAAGGGGTCCCTGTAGCCCTCTCCCCAGCTCCTCAGAGCCTGGCAGGGCAAAGGGAGTGGGGTTTCTGGTTTCAAAGGAAGCTCGGCCAAGCTGCTTCTTTTAGCCGAAGCCCCTCTTAGGGAGAGGAGAGCCTTTCCCTTCTGCGATGTGAGCGGACCCATAAATCATGGTGCTCCCCGGTTCTGGGAGCGGGGGTGGGATTAAGGCTGTTGGGTTGGATTTGTCTGAGTGTGTGTCTTTGGGGCTTCGCCGCCCTCCCCCTTCGTAAACATCGGCATGTAAGTTCTCGTCCCCTGGAGGCCGCAGCGAAGGCATCACGTTAAATATTTAGAGCAGGAAACCGCCTCACGTTGCTGGATGGGAAATGAAATCTCCGGAAAGGCGCTCCTGGGGCCTCCCGTCACTCTCCCGACCTTGCGGACGGGAAGGCACCCTAACTTTCCATACCAGGTGTCCCCCGAACTCTTGCTGAGAGAAGAGGCGGGCTGGCACGCCAGCCTGTGTGGCTGGACTGGGGGAACGCTTCTTCGTGGGGCAAGGTGCTGCAGGCCAGGAATATCGATAAAATATATTCTGAATCGGCGTCTTCTTGAGAGTGGGTGGCATGCGGCGCCCAGCAGGGAGCAGAGCGTGGCAGGAGGAAGAAGCGCCAAGCCACCTGCCAGGCCTGCCCTCGTCCAGGTGCCCGTTGGTGCTGAAATGCGACCCGTACCTGGTACTCTCCTGTGCGAAGCCTTCCATGGCTCCCCGTTACCCAGGGGAGAAAGGCCCAGTTGCCACGGTGGGAACAGAAGGCTGTTCAGAACTGGGCCTGAGCATATACATGTCTCTTCTGCAGGTTCTCCTTTCTTCACTTGTGCTTCTACTCGTCACTCCTCTCATCCCTCCTCTTATGTTCATGTGTTTCCACGCCGCATACCCTCTGCCGCCTGCTGCTCTTTGTGCCATCTTGCTCCACCTCCCCTGCATGCCCCTGGAGAGGTCCAGCCTGCCTGTTGTTGAGAGTATTTTAACAGTAAATAGCAGTATCCATGTAACGGAGACGTCAGGATGCACGTGGGCTTCAAGTAAGGTTTGATCCAGCAGCACAGACAGGGCATGGTCTGACTGTGCGTCAGACACCTCATACCAGCCCCCCGGTAACGCTGCAGTCTGCTTTAAAGGGAGGAGAAGAGCTCTAAGAGTTCTAGGCCTCACATCTTCACCCCAGACCATACAGGAGAAAAGACACTCTTTCAGTATCTCCTGGATTCACTTTTTCAAAGCACCAATGGCTGGGACTGGGAAAATCATATCTGTTTGCCTTTGTACATGGCATTCTGTCTGCACAGAGGACTCCTCCTTGCAAAACTCCTACTTAACCCTCAAAGCCTGAGTCCAATGTCCCATTAATTGTCGGGCTTCCCCATTCCACTCCAAACTCTCCCTAGTGAGTTGGTGACGCTTTTTGCTGGGTTCCCAACACACTCTGTTTACTTCTCTTTCTGATCACAGCATGTCGCCTGATGGTCACCTTTTAAAATTTGTGACTTCCCCGCAGGGCTGTGGATTCTTCGAGGACACCGACCACATTGGGTTCATCGCTTGGAGCCCGTGGTTGACTCCCATACGGCCAGACGTGCAGAAGGTCTCAACATATGGGATGGAGCTCTAACAAAGGAGTGAGGCATCCACGCAGGCAGCTGGGCAGGGCCAAGAGGGGGAGGAACCAAGACCACGAAGAAGAGATGCTCACGCACGAGCAAGGAGGCCTTCCCGTCAACCCCCGGGCCCAGAACGGGGGCTTTCTGAGTCATGACACTGGACTCAGACACGTCTTCAAGGCAGCCGAGCTGCTGGGTGGGCCCCATCCCTTCTGGTCTTCGCAGGTCCTGGCTCAGCCCAGGGCACTCGCCGTGGGGAAGAATGAGCAGGTGCTGAGTCATAGGTCAGCACTAACACACTTCCTGAACATGTTGAGGAAAACGAGATAACCTCCAGGAATGTTCGACCCAGAAATACTAGAAAACCACAGTGGAAGATGTGAGGGCTGAGTGGCAACACGTGGGGCTCTTACGCTTACGTGTAAGGTTGTGTGACTACACCCAATCCTGTTACCCCCAGATCATTCATTTGTGTGCATTCAGGAAACTCTGAGAGAATCATCTCCTTTAATGTTGGCCCAGATTTCTCAAGGGATACGGGCTTTACTTGGGGGAATGCATGGGAGTTTAAAGAGGACACTTGTCAAAGGTCTCTGAGCAATGAATTAGGCCACTTAGAATATCATTTGCCATCAATACATGATTAAGTGGAAACTTAGTAGGATTCCAGTCAATGAAGAAAGATCAGCTAATTGGAAAAAGAAGCAATTAGTTAATTCTTGAATTAGTATTCTCCTTACCTATCAATTATCAATGCTAAGTTTTGGGTGGGGGTTATATTTTCCAATCTAGCATAAAGCTATCTTACCCGAAGATGTGGAAAGCTGTGTTTGCAATTCCACAGGCATTTTTGCATTATATGCTGAGTATATATAGACCCAGATCCAACCAAACGTGAAGACACAGGCCTTTGCAATCAACATGTAGGTTCTCACGTACACATGGGAGGGATCAGAGAGAAGAATCTTGAGGAAGAATTTCATTAGTCTTCTTCCTCGCCTGGCCTTAAGAGTCGAATGTAATTTGGCTAATGGAGTTTGCGTTTTACATTAAATTACGCGGGCATTAAAAAGGTCTCTAAAACAATCGGAATATTCCTGGGAGTTAATTAGTCTTGGAGTTATTCAGTGAGCCTTGCTCTGCGAAGCAAACCCACACAGGTTCTCTCTGGTATGAATGAGAAAAATGAAGGCGAATGTTTGTACTAACCATCCTAGGCCTCTGAAACGTGGCTGGAGCACTCTTTTCGAAGGTCTTCTTAGGAGAACATCTTGCTTAACACTTTCGTTTTAGAGATGTGCCTGAAACCCAGACACATTGAAGTAATTAGATTTTACTTTTACCCAGAAGGAGCCCATATGATTTAGGAAGAGAAAAAACACTGGGAAGGGTATCAGCCGCCATCGATCACTTCTTCATTCCTTGACTCCAGAGGTGTGTTTTGAGGTCCCACCGAGCACCCTGGAGTCTGTAAATCAGAGTTTCTCCTGGAAGCGAGTGCTTGCTCCCTCGTGCTGATGAAGCCCAGCCCATCTGGTACCAAAACAGTTCGGGGCCCTGGAGGAATCCAGCTCCCGATGAAAACTTCAGCCGAGCTGCGAGGTGTGACGGAATGGAGCCAGGCAACGGATGATGAAGCGCCTCCTGTCCCCCTTCATTCCTAGGCAGCCGGTCTGATCGACAACAGAGGCTCCCCAGGTCTGCCTTGCAGAAATCTAGTTTGGTGAGTCATTAGTAGGTGTTTAATAGATGTCCCAAAAGCACAATTGTCCCACGGCCAAGTCAGTCTGGAATCCCAGCACTCAGTGCTCCCTCATGGAGACTTCTAACACACATTAGCTTATTAAAGGTCCCGAGAAGTCCTGCAGCGAAGACAGCTGTGTAACATGGTTACACCGAGACTTCTCAAACATATGTGCACACACACACACACACACGCACACACACACCTTTCTATTTTTTCCTTCCATTGGGCACAATTAGGTATGATGCTCAATGGAATATACCAGCAACCAGTGAGCTCATCCAGACACAAACAAACACAGGAATTTCCAAACACAGATCCTCGATCATCAATCTCTATTCCGAGGGGTGTCTGCCTTCATTCAAAGCAAGGACATGGCTGCTGCTTTCTGGTTGCTGGATGTTTTGGCTTTTGTCTCGCTAATGCTTCATGCTTGTGGCTTCCTCTGGAGAGGAGGGCAAAGTCTAGGGCAATAAAACCCAAGATAAGCAGCAGGAGGAGATCCATAACCCGGGCTGTGATGACAGCTCACATTTACTGAACGCTCGCTGCAAGCCAGGCACTCTGCTAGCATTTCCCCTGTATCGAACCAGTCGATTCTTAAAGCTGTCGGACGCGTTGCGTGGGTATGATTATCAGCTCTGTTTTAGAGATGAGGAAACTGAGTCATGGAGAGATAGACCTCTGGCTCTGGCTGCGGGGCAGAGAAGGGATTGATTAGAAGGAGCCCCAAGTAGAAGCAAGTAGGTCAGGAAGGGGCGATGGCTGACACCCGAATGACTGGGGACAGAGTGGTGGCATCTCCGGACAGAGGAATGGTGGCAGAAAGGTAGAGACATGGCAAAATGTGAAATACATAGCTACACAGCGTGGGCAAAAGTCGGCTTACAGTAGTTTGTATGGAAAAGAATGCAAGAGTTAATAAATAATAATATAAGAATAAACTCTGTGTTTCAAGGACTCACAATGACAGACTACTTTTGCCCACCCTGGATACATGTGGGGCGTGGGAACAAAGGGGTTTGTTGATGGGACGTGCTAGGAGAGCTAGGATATGCTGTGGGGAAAGGGGGAAAGGAGCCAGAGGTAGAAGGTGATCCCGGGCTGCTGGCTGGCTGACAGGACTGCTCACTGGGACGTGAGGAAACCCTCTGGTGAATATACTGGCCTAGACCTCCAGTCCTTTCCACTTGCCTGCCAGGTTGCTGGCCCAGGAAGTGCTGGGAGGAGCCACATTTATGTACTTCCAGTAGCCAGATCGAAGGAATGCAGGCCAAGCATGGTTCACCTCCTCAGGGCAGCTAAAAGCTCACAACCATGGGGGCAGGAGGGGGGTCCACAGTCATCCCCACAGACCAGGCAACTTAACACACACACACGTGCTCCGAAAACGGCAGGGCTCTGTCAATTACCCATGGTAAACCGCACGCTGGATCCTGACCAATCCCAGGCTCCCGCAAAAGCCAACAATTAAAAGGTGTATCCTCCGTGGATGACCAGCCACTCCGGAGACCCCGGTCTCCCTGGGGGGTTGTCTAACAGCTTTCAAGAGCAGGCCCCGGCTCCGGCTCCCGAAAACCTGGCCCAGGCCCTAGGAAGTGCTTCAATAATGGATGATCACCAATAAACAGCCTGCGATTTGCTGGAAATTACGAGCGATAAATAATTGAGAGGGAGGGAGCTGACCAGCGGTCCCCTGGCCTCCCGCTCCCCTCCTGTAATGTATTTCCTTGATGCAGCTCCCGCAGTGCAGGGTGCAGACAGCCACGGGCCTCGGGAAGATGCTGACCGGCGAGCTGGCAGAGTGATAGATGCCCGGGCCCTCTAGATTTTACACGTGCAAACAGCAGCCAGTGGTCCAGCAAGGGCGTGGCTGCCCCTGATGGACACCCTAGGACTCCGCGATGGTCCCCCGCAAGCAGTCCCCCTCTGAGGCCTGGAGCAAGGCTGCAGGGGGGAGGGGGCTGAGTGATGCAAGGAAAGGAATGGAGGGAAGTTGGGAGATGCCCAGGTCATGAAGAATTCAAGCTACCTGTTCTCGTCAAGCCACAAGCTCTGCCACATCCCGCCTTGGCCCCTGCGGGTCAATCACGCCACCATCCACATGGTTCTTGCTGCTTCTTAGAACCTCGGCTGCTCCGGTCCAGTGCGAACCATGAGCCTCTCTCAGCTGTGTCTTTGCAATGGCCCCCAATTTTCCCGCTCCTGCTCGTTTTCATAGAACAGCCCGACGGGTCCTGTCAGTGGGCAAACCACAGCCTGTCTCTGGCCGGCACAAAGCCCTTCAATGGCTTCCTTTGCAGCGGTTCTCAACCTGTGGGTCACGACCCCTTTGGGGGTCAAACGACCCTGTCACAGGGGATGCCTAAGACCATCGGAAAACACATAGATAATTACAGATTGTTTTTGTGATTAATCACTATGTTTTAATTATGTTCAATTTGTAACAATGAAAATACATCCTGCATATCAGATATTTACATGACGATTCATAACAGTAGCAAAATTACAGTTATGAAGTAGCAACAAAAATAATTTTATGGTTGGGGGTCACCACAACATGAGGAACTGTATTAAAGGGTCATGGCATTAGGAAGGTTGAGAACCACTGCTTTAGAGTCAGAGAGGAAGTCGAGTCCTTCCTGACCTGGGCAACCATCAGCACCTGGCATCAACCCCTGTTCCTACCAGCCAGGCTCCTTGCTCTTCCTTGCACACAGCAGACACCTGCCCCTGAGCCATTGTGTTCACTGTTCCCTCTTCCTGGAAAGCCCTTCCTCCAGATATTGACTTGGCTTTCTAGTCACTTTGTTCCTACGTCAGCTTCTCAGAGGGGCCTTTTCTGACCACCGTCTTTATCACTGCTGTCTCCCCTGACTACATAGGTGCACTACTGAGCTGGCTCCTTTTCTTTTTTTTTTTCTTTTAATACATTTTTATTGATTTCAGAGAGGGAGGGAGAGGGAGAGGGAGAGAGAGAGAAACATCAATGATGAGAGAGAATCATTGACCAGGTGCCTCCTGCATGCCCCCCCCAACCCCCCCCCCCACCCGGGGATTGAGCCCACAACCTAGGCATTGCCCTGGCCAGGACTCAAACCGTGACCTCCTGGTTCATAGGTCGATGCTCAACCACTGAACCACACCGGCCAGGCAACCCATTTAATGATTAGTGGCCTAGCAAACCTAATTCCCTGTGCAACCCCCATTCATTCCCCTTTGCCGTGGAGCCGAATGTATTCACGGGTCTCAGGGATTCAGACATGGACGTCTCTGGCGGCACCTTTGGCCTCCTAGACCCACCCACTGTCAACGGTGATGATTTCTTTTGATTACTGTCTGTAAGCTGCAGGGGGTGGGGTATTTTTATCGGATTGGTTCACTGCTTTAGCCCTATTGAGCACCTACAACAGCGCCTGGCACACAGTAATGACCCCTCAAATATTTGTTTTTTGAACAAATGCGTAAACACATGGTGCTCTTGGATCATTCTCCGCCCTTCTCAGTCCCCTCGGGTCCCAGGAGGGTGACCTGCACACCGTAGGCACGCCGACCCGTCTGGAATGTTCTGTGGGTTTTTACCTGAAGCACTGACATCCCTTCGCAGAAGCTTCCACCCTCCAGGAAGGATGAGGACTGCCTCTCCCTGCGTTTTCCCAGCACCCTTTGCTCCCCTGGACTGGGCTACCCAGGGAGATGGCAGCAATGTCTTCTGTTTGTTCAGTCTCTGTTTTCTTTATTTCCCACAGAGTGAGTATGCGTTTATCAGCTCCTGCATTTATTTTAGCGGAAGGGCCTAGATTTTGGATTTTGAGGGTGAGGGCTGTGAGGCTCTCAGTGTACGCGACGCTTTGGGAAGGAAGAGCAATAACATGAGTGCTCACTCCTGCCAGGACTGTCCAGTGTTTTACATCATTATCTTACTGTGCTCCCACAGCACGCTTCTCCGAGGCCCAAGGCCATGCTCGAACCCTGGCGCTGAAGTGCCTAAGGCAGCCGGGACCCGAAGTAAGTGGTGAAGTGGTGGCCCAGAGGACAGAGAGATAGTCATTTCTATATGGAGAGGAGAGGAGGGGAGGGGAGGGGAGGGGAGGGGAGGGGAGGGGAGGGGAGGGGAGGGGAGGGGAGGGGAGGGGAGGGGAGGGGAGGGGAGAGAGGTTTAAATGCCAAGGGAAATGGCAAAAATTAAGCAGAAATGAGAGGCCCTGAAGGAAGGGAGAAATGTATGTCCAGCTCAGTGTGACATTTCGGATGCTCCGTTGTGGCCATTCTCTCAGACACAGCCTAACCCGGGCACTGCTTTCTAGGTTCAATTTGTCGCGCTATCGGGATTCGATAAGAGGGATACTGGGTAGTATGAACTTGACTTTAACGTCAGGGAGGGACGCGGGAGCTGGAGACGCAGGGGCAAGGTCAGCGGAGGGAATCTGCAGAGGCGGCGGGTGTGCCCCTGGGGTGACCTGCGGATATTCCATCCACCGTGCCAACCCTTTTGGAGGGTTTTGGGCGCTCAGACCAAAGGATGAGCCAGCGGCTCCGGAAGTAGGGACCTGGGCCTCCCCCCACCTGACGCAGAGAGAACGACTACAGATGTCCCGGAGGTTGTCGCTCACACGTCATCCTCTACGGAGGACACATTCGGCCACCAGGGCGAAGGTCTGCAACCAGGGCTCCATTCGTGAGAGGTGGGGATGGAGGACCAGAGGGCGGCTGCTGGTTGCCCCTCCCAACCACTGTCCAGCCTTCTCCGCTCAGCTTTCAGCCCTGGAGGTGTCCCTGTGGTGGCCCCTGTCTCCCGGGCTCTGGCTGGCCTGGGCCTGGGATACCGGCTGATCAGAGAGGTTGGGTGGGGGAAGGAGAGCCAGGCTACACACTTAGTCCCCTGCTCCCTTTCTGCGGGGTCATCGCAGACTGGCGGTCCCTGCACCAAAGGGCACGGCTCCTGCTGGGTGGCTCTGTGGGCACAGCCAGCCCGGCCCAGGTTCTGACGGCCCTTTGCTATGTCCCCTGTAGCTGCCGCCATCTTAGCAGGTGGGCTCGTCGTTAACTTCTCCCCACATTATCCTGACTTGGGTCGGGGCAGATCTTCGCTGTGTCCCAGGATCCTCAGCAATATTGCCCAAGGTCCTGGGAGGGCACCAGGGGAGAACTCCAGGGCCCCCACCCTCACAGGTAACTGGCCCTTGGGTCCAGCAGGTCCCAGTGGATGCTGCCCCTCTGCCCGGTGTGGGGCCTCTGACAGTAGACAGGCCAGAGAGAGGTGGGGGGATCCCACAGGCCAGGGCAGGATGACAGTGTCCCGTGTGAGCCCCAGCAGAGGAGAGGAGTGAGAAGCTAAAGGGCCCAGACCTTCTACCAACCCCAGCAGAGGAGAGGAGTGAGAAGCTAAAAGGCCTGGACTCTCTACCAGCCCCAGCACCTGGGAAGACCTCCGCTCCCACAGTCAGCACACAAACACGAGCTGGGATGCACAGAGGGCCCGGGAGGCATCACATAGACGTGAACGAGTTCGAGCCTCAGCACTCCTTCAGGAACCTCTTCAATGGGAGGCAGCGCTGACAGCGACACATCCTATGTCCAGGGATTTTAAATGTGCATTTCACCACCGATATACAGTCTTGTTTCCATTTTGCTAATGAGGACCTGCCTCCGCCTCCTCCTCAATTTATTTAAAACCTTATTTTCATTAATTTCAGAGAGGAAGGGAAAGGGAGAGAGAAAAGAAACATCGATGATGAGAGAGAATCATTGACTGGCTGCATCCTATACACCCCCTACTGGGGATCGAGCCTGCAACTGGGGCATGTGCCCTGACCAGGAATCGAACCGTGACCTCCTGGTTCACAGGTCAATGCTCAACCACTGAGCCACACTGGCTGGGCCCCTCCTCATTAATTTTACTACAGGTATTAGCTGTATGATTATCATCAATATTATTTGTATCCCCAGACCACACACCAGCTCTCAGGGCATCATGGTCTCATTGACCCCACAGGAAGGGGGCGTGGCAAGGGCAAGAGCTTCTCCGAGCATGTGGGGGCCATGCCCCCTCACCTCATTAGGGAGACTCATGTCTGAATTAGTTCCTGGCACACAGCAGGCACTCAGCAATCAACTCCCACTGAATGAGTGAATGAATGAATGAAGGGAAGAAAGCAAGGGAGGGGACATAACCGCATCTATGAGATCATGACCTTAAGGGCCAAGGCCAGCTCCAGCATGCTTAGTTTAGCTTTCTGAATTCAGGTTCCTCGTCTGCAAGAGGCACAGGATCACAGCAACTGCCTTGCAGGGTATGGTGACCTAGGCAACATGTCTGAACCCTGTGCCTGCCACAAAGTAGATGCTCACTGAATACCAGCTCCCCAGCCTCCTCGGCCACAGGTTAAGAGAGCTGCCTGGGCTGACCGAGCAGGAGGGATGAGCTCACCGCTGCCGGACGTTCCCCAGGGTCACTGCCTGTGAGCCATGTGACCGCGGCCCCAGGTGGCTGTGGCTGGGGAGGGGGGGCCCGGGGAAAAGTTTAAGGAGATTCATGACCTTGACTGTCCCCCGCAGCCTGATTTATGGGGCAGTGCTGTCTCGTGGATGAGATGTAGACGCTGTGAATGAAAGAGCTGTAGAAAACCTTAATCCCCAAATGGCAGAAAGAGATACTCTCAGGTCCAGGATGCGTTTGATCCAATACATCAGGTGGAACAGGATTTTCCCACACGGAATCCGATCAGCTGTCAGGCGGGGCTGGCGTTTCTGAAGTAGGGATGAAATATTTTTCCAGCTTAGCTGACAAAATCCTTAGTTGAGTTTGCTCAGCCAAAAGAATCCAGCCTCAGACTCTTACAGTCGTGGCATTGAACCAATGCCAGAATCAAGGGGCAGGAGGCGAGGAGAAGGGGGGTAGAGGAAGAACCCCCCTCAGAAAAAAAACAACACGCAGCCTGTGCTGGGTCAGTGACAGGGGCTTGGGTAGAGTCTTGATGTGAACGGCTGGTCGGGGACCAGGATCCTGGGAGGTCAGGCTGGGGAGCCTGGAAGAGAGGTTGCTGTTTCCTTTTTTAGGTGCAGCTAATGGTTCCTGGGAGCAGCACGCAGAGGCCCTGCTGGCGGGATGGCCTCTGTGGCAGAGCTTCCCTGGGCCTGTGCTCCCGGCCACACTGGCTGTCAGAACAGTTACACATCAGGGAGATGATGGGATTCCCATGTGCTGGAGGAGGCTGGGTTCCAGCCTGTTTGCTGGGGCTGAGGCTGGAGGAGAAATTCCAATCCCTGATCCTCAGACCTGCCTCTGCTCGCCCCGCCTCTCGGGCCAGCTCCTCTGCAAGCATTTGCCTCCCGAGGAATGATTCCTTGGGCTCTTCCCTCTGCTCTTCAGTTGGCACTTCCTTAGCCGAAGGCAGGAGGGCAGGGCAAAAGGCGTCGGAGCTACAGCAGCAGCAGGTCCCGAGAGCAGGGTGTCCCACACGCCCGCACCGTCCACGCTGGGCTCCTGCGGCTGTGGGGATAGGCCACCCGCTGCCTGGTAAACGCCAGTGAAGACGTCACCTCCACGTCCGCCTGACACCCTGTTTCCCCTGCCTGAGTGCTGGGCACGTCCTGTCGAGTGCACGCCAGCCTTGGCGGGCTCCATCCCCACGGAACCAGGGCTGTGAGGGGCTGACCTGTGTCTCCCCTGATTTCATAGGGTGAAGCCCCACCCCCCAGAACTCCAGAATGTGACTGTATTTGGAGATGGGATCCTGAAAGAGATAGTTCAGTTAAAATAAGTCATGAGGGTGGGTGTTCATCTAATACGAGTGGTCCCTGGAAGAGGAGGTTAGGACACAGGCGCACAGAGGGAGCAGGTGAGGACACAGGGAGAAGACAGCCGCCCACTAGCCGAGGAGAGAGGCCTCCGGAGAATCCAGCCTGCCCTCACCTTGACCCAGCACTTCTGGTCTCCAAAGCTGTGAGACGGCAACTTTCTGCCGTTTAAGCTGCTGAGTCTAGGATGCTTTGCTGCGGCCTCCCTAGCAGACTGTTTCATGTGTGTGTGTGTGGGGGGGGGGGGGGCAGCAAATGATTGCTGTCAAGGGCCGGACAGAAACATCTTCCGCTTTACCAGCCACACGGTGTCTGTTGCAGCTACTGAACTCGGCTGAGTTAGCGTGAAAGCAGCCACGGGCAGTCTGTGAACACAGGGGCACGAGCAGAGCCAATGAAACCACTAACAGAGCGGCAACTGGGCGGCCCGGCCCTGGGCCATGGTTTGCAGACCTTCGTGTGAGAGGAATTTCCATGAGGCCAGGGCTTATGGCCACTTTATTTTCATTCTATTCCTAAGGTGTAGCAGAGGGCTGGGCACATAGTAGGTGATCAATTTATAAATATATTACATATATAAATACGTAACATAGCTTTAAATTAGTTTTAAAACCTTTTTTATTAAGATGACTGTAGAAATTGTAAAAAATAGTACAAAGAGTTCTGTGTTCCCTTTACCATGTCAGTTTCACCCATGACATCTCATCGGTCAAGTCAATGGACACCAGGGGTGGGGACCGTCGGGCCCGCGGGCCGTATGGTCTGGCCCTGCCAAGGCACTAGGGGTGAGTTATTTAAATGTTTGACCAAATAGAGCAGGCTAGCTTTTAAGGCCATAATTTCCTATGGCCAGAGAATGATGTTATGAATATCCAAAAGGTTCCCCAATGTCTATGCAGATGTTAGAGGCAGAGACTGTGCCCCATGTCCAGCCACGGCTCCCTGGACAAGTTGCCTGACTCCTCAGAGGCCATGGGTGACAAAGGGCCACATACCTAACCTGACAAGTTCATGGGAGGCCCGCGTGGCACAATTTCCGTGCTGGTCCGCAGCCTCTGGTCTCGATAGGTTATTCAAGTGTCAATCAGTCGGCACTAATTCTGTCCGCCGCCCCCCCCCCCCCCCGACACTCGGCTGGAGATAGCTTGGGTTGTGTCCCCTTGGTTGGGGGGATACTCCCGGCATCTCATTCGTAGAGACCAGAGATGCTGTTTAAAACCCTGTGATGCCCAGGACAGCCCCGCACAACCAAGAATCATCCTGCCCCAGATGCCAACAGTGCCGCGTGAGAGAAACCCCCTTCTAGAAGCTTCGGTGTCCTCATCTGCAAACAGAGTTGTAGCGCCTACTCCCGAGTAAGAATAAATGAGCCATAACACATGCAAAGATAAGGGCAGGGCATGTCGAGCCGCAAAACTCGAGATAAATATTCCCATTCTTTCGGCTTTTATTCAGCGATGTGCAGACCTGGAGCCACTCTCAGGGGCTGGAGTTGGCGGCCCCATTTTCTCCCGAGGTCGGACCGGGAAGCTCGGAGGACGAGGACGGAGCACTTGGCTGTGGTCTCTTTTCCAGCTCAACCTCCCGCCGGCCAGCCCTGCCCTCCCCCGCCCGAGCCCAGCTCGGATGAGACTGGATGCAAAAGCCATTATTAAAAAATGAACATGAGTTGTTTTTTCCCCTTTTTGATCAAATAATCCAGTTTGCTGCCTCAGACAAATCATTATTCATGTGGAACCCGCCTGGGCCGCCCCTGGGGAGGAAGGCCAAATTGATTTAACATCTAATCCAGTTTGTGCCTCCTGCTAACCCCAGTGGTGCGCTGGCCTCACCCTTTCAGGCTGGGAGGGAGGGGGAGGGGCCGCGGGGCAGAGAGAGACACCAGGAAATTGAGGGAATTCACCCAAGGCGCAGGTCTCACAGCAGCTGGCCACAAAGCGACATGGAGACACAGCGCGGCCTGGAGCGCCCATCTTCCTGCCTCGGGCGTCCCGTCCCCACAGCGTCTGCTCCTTCCTCCGGCTCATTATACACCACCAGCAGCAGGACAGCTGCCTGCTCGGTGCCCAGCGAGTCCCTGACCACACCCCGTGCAGGAGACATCACGGTGCCCATCTGACAGCTGGGCAGCTGAGTTCAGGGATGTTGAAGAGGACGTGTAAGAACCCAGAAAGTTCTAGAACTGGGACTCAAACTCAGTTCTGCCCCCAAAGCGTAACCACATCTGAACGGGCTCTGGGATGTAGGACGGTGTTTGGAAGAGATCCGTGGCATTTTCTCCCCCTAAAGTCACCCAAGTGACGGTCCAGACATTAAGTAGCCTGTGGGGTGGTGAGGCCCAGCTGACCCCGGCTATGGCCTCGTCTCTGGCTTTTCCGCCCCTCACTCCTAAGCCTCTCTGTCCATCCTCTCTCCGGGCTTCGGGGTAGAAGTGAGGACGTAAAAACAGCCTCCGGATGGGACGATGGTGTCCTAGCGATTGGCCAGGTTCCTCCAGCCCCACAGTGAGGTCGGGGTGGGGGGGTAACTGGGATGGACATATTGTTGACTGTGTCTCCCCTTTACATAGTGTCATCCTGAGCCAGCAAGTGGAAGATTCAGGATTGGACCCCTGGTCTGTCTGGCTCCAAGGTGGGGTGTTCTCCCTATTGGGCAGAACAGCACCCCCTCTCCGCATGCTATGCCCTCGCCTGCTCCCTCAGACCTAGTTGCGTAGATGCTCTGAGCCCAGGTCCCTCTGCATGGCAGTGCCCATGCCTCCTGGGTCACAGGCACCATGTGCTTCTTCAGGATGGAACGCTCTAGAAGCTTTGGAAGCTTAAGGACATGGACAGGCTGAGGGCCAAGTTCTCTGTGTGAACGCACGTAGTCGGTGGTGTGTGTGCATCTGTGTGTGTGTGTGTTTCTGTATGCTTTTGTGTTTGTATTTGCTTACTTTTGAGTTTGTGTTTCTATCTGTATACATGTACGTATGTCTGTGTGTTGCTGTGTATTCATGTGACCTGTTTGAACTTGTGTGTGTATGGTTGTGTGTGGGCACGTCTCTGTACACTTCTATGTTTGTGCTAGTGTGTGTATTAAGGGTGTGAATATATATGTGTGCTTGGTGTTTGCTTTTCTGTCTGTGTGTGTGTGTGCATCTGTGGCGTGTGTGTGTGTGCTTCTGTGGCGTGTGTGTGTGTGCTTCTGTGGCATTTGTATGCATGTGTGTGTGTGTGTGTGCGCGCGCGTGCGTGTCTTTTGCACAGTGGAGGCTGGAGGACAGAGAGGGGGTGATACATGAAGAGACCGCCATGGAGCCCCCACAGCATCGCCAGAGCGTGAACAAGGGAGGCCCTGCTCAGTGTCCCTGTTCCCTTGGACAAAAGCTTCGTGCTGGCCCTGTCTCTCCAGTGTGGGGCGTGTGAAGCCCCAGACTCCTTTCCTGCCCCCTAGCCACCGCCCCCTCCCTGCTGGCCCCATTGAGGCCAGGGTCTGCGTCCATCCCACTGGGTCAATGCTGGCCGCCTTCTCCTCCCCCAGCACGCGGCCACCCATTGCCACTGCCCAGGGCTGCACTGCACAGCCTCCAGGGAAGCGCCCCCAAGTCTGTGCGAATGGTGTCTCCAGGCCTGTGACATGCACAGCCTGGCCCCTCCAAGCCTCCCACGCGTGCCCTGATCCCAGGCTCACATCCTCCTTGAGTGATTCAGATAGGAGACCCACACTGCAGGCCCGACAGGTCTAGCGACAGAGGGGACGAGGGTGAGGGAGGGATACACCATATGGAATGCGTCCCTTGAGCTCTGGTGACAGAGCACCCAACACCAGCTCGAGTCTTGTAGCAAAAGCGACCTACTCTGCCTGGAAAGTCACAAGTGATTCAGGCAGCAGCTGGGCCCTCTGACCCCTGACATGCCCCGTCGCATGGGGTCCAAGCCGGGCACAGAGTGGAGCTGACAGCACAGTCTTTGAGCTGGGGGCACTTTGCAAAGGAAGCGAGAACCACTTGAGGCAGCTAAATCTGCATCTACCTCCATGTCCATGGGGCCAGAAGGGCCCTGGCAATGTCCAAATGAAAAAGAATTGCCCTCCTGGTGGGTGACGTGGAAGGCCACGCGGTCACGGACTCCAGCTTGAGGGGATGATGTCTGGACCACAGCGCGAAGGAGCGAGCCTGTGCCAGCCTGCCTGCCCGCTGAGGCCACAGCCAGCGTCGGCTTAGGAATGCGCTTTGCAGCCTCACTGCCCTGGTCCAAATTTAGACTCCCCCAGTGACTAGCTGGGTGAGCCTGGCCAAGTGAACTAACCTCTCTGTGCACCCGCGTCCGTGGCCTGTCTCGCGGGGCTCCGGTGAGGATCAGGTGAGTCCCTACCTGTGAGGCCTGGCACAGGCACTCTGCAAGCCTTCATGCCGCTGCCATGGTTCTCCTTCTCCATCAAGCAGGGATTTCTCCCACAGCCGCAGAAACATGCGCCCCGCAGGGGCCAGGACCGGGTATCGAGGCTCGAGTAAAGCACGCAGAGAGGAATTTAGGTTGCAACCGCCTAAATGCTAAATTCCTCCTCTCTTATACCCCCACCACCTCCACGAAGCCCCAAAGACTTGTCGCCCAGAACAGGCAGAAACATCTCAGCCCAGGAATGCTATGAGCACAAGAATCCTAATAGCCACGCAGAACTGACAGGCAACGGACCTGGAGGGAGGCCTGGTTCGCCCCCACCCAGCGCGGAACGTCACCAGAGCCCCGTTTTCATTAGGAGGAGATCTTGTTCTTTCTAATAAGACGGCCGGTGCTGCTTAGCCTATGTAAGGATGCGTTTGCTCGGACTGATGCATCTTGCTAAAGAACCTGGCATCAGAAGGAACAAGAAGGCGGCCGGAGGAGGAGCGAGGAGCTCCGGGTGAGGCCCAATGAATGGCCCCACCCGGCCCACGCAGGTTGCAAAGTCTCACCAGTGGCCAGTGGGAGAGAAGGCAGCAGAAGGGCCTCGCTCACTCACAAAGGGCAGCCTTCCACCCCACAACCCCATCGCCCGCACAGTGTACCCTGTACTAATTACGTCCTCAAACCCTTCTGTACGCACAGCCCTGCATCAGGTGCCTCATGCCCCAGGTCATAGAACATGTTACATTTTCACTGCTGGGCGAATGATGTCTTGGGGAGATCAGTGATGAAACAGCCCCACAAAGGCTGAGAGAGGCTTGTCTCGGGGGGATGGAGAGGCGGCTGTGCCAACCAATGCAGAAACTGCCATGCCAAGGCCGAAAGGCAAAAGGTAGAAGCACCCTAAGGGTCCCACAAAAGGGATGGTGCAGGGGGTCGTTTTAGTCTGCGCTCCAATATGTGCTCTGAGCAGTCTGTGGAAATAATAGGCAATAAGATCATAAATTGGCAAATAAAGGAATCATAGAATTTTATGTTCAAATACAGGGTGTCCCCAAAATGCATATACACTGAATAATTATAAAGGCAGTGTTTATTAAAACACATATCATTTTCAAAATGTAATAAAATCATTTGTGAAAGTGTGTAGACATTTTTTGGGACACCCTGTATGTGTGGGAAATACCCAAACATATGTCTTGGTTTGGCTGCATGTAGTGTTTAACATGTTAACACATCGGCCACTTGTTGGCCTACTTGCTTTCAGATTTATTCCCCATCCTTCCTTTCCTCTGTTCTGCACTGCAGGGAGCTGATCCCCACAAACTACATTTCCCAGTTTCCATTGCTGCATTTCCCAATCTCCCTTGGTTTCCTGCTAGTTTCAGCCAATGGGGAACACTGGTGAAATACTGGAGGGTGGGACTAAGGGAGGAGCAAGGATGTTTCTCCACTGACCCTCCAGGCTCTGGGAGGCATCTCTGGGAGGCAGTGGCTTTGTCTTCTCCAATATTCCAGCTCCCAGAAGACAGCCGGTCCCTCTGGGGCACCCGTTCCTTCCGGACAGCCCTGCTCTAGGTCTGGATCATGACTCTTGACTGCTAAGCCATGAGGCTGGCTGCTCACAGGGAAAGGTGATACAGAAGAGGAGGGAAGAGATCGCTCCATCAGTCCCAGGGGATCGTGGGTGAAGACAGGGAGAAGAAGTAGAAGGAAGCAATCAGAATGTGGTGTCTAGAAGGGAGAATGAAGACCAAGGGAAGAGGAATGTCTGGCCCTGTTGCAAGTTGGGTTCCCTGGGAAACAGACTTTCAGAGGGTTCCACATAAAGATATTTATTAAGGAGTTCCTTTAGAACCAACGCCTGCGGAGGGAGGGGAGGAAAGCAGGACCGGGCAGGGGGAAATGTTGAGCTGTGAGGCAATCCCAGCTAGGTCTTGGCTGCCCCCACAAGAAGCTCCGTAGCTGGGGTGGCTGTTTAGAGTCGCCCCAAGTTGGGGTGGGGGTTCTGGGCCTTTGTATCCCAGATCTATCAGTCATTGGGTTCAGGTGACTCTGGAAGCAGGCACGGCCTTGGGCCTTCTAGTCCTCCATTCCTGAAGGGAGTCTTGGCAGCAGGTCACTGTGCCCACTGAAGTCACTCTTCCCATTTGGGGTAGTTGGAGGAGATGCCCCTGGGGCCACCCAGTCCCAGCTGGGGACAAAGCTACATCTGAGCAGACTCAGTGACCAGCAGCGTGGGGCTCCTGTAGACCTAGAGACGGAGCCTTCCAAGCTGCCCCTGGCTCCAGCGTGGCGAACGCCGGGGCAAAGAACACAGGTGACGTGTGAGCCAATGGAGTGGGAGTGAACCGCCTGCTGGGGGGGTGGGGTGGGCGAAGGTACAAACACAGAGTCTCAGGATGTCTGCTACGTGGCCATGTTTAGGGACCAGGCTCTGATCATGTCCCAGATGATGCTAGAATAGATGGCAAGCTTCAGCTGTGCATGTGAGCAGGGCCAGCAGCAATCAGGTAGTCCTAGGCTACCATAGGGCTTTACCGACCCAGTTTTCCTCCAGGAAGTCCTATAAGCCACACCCCGCTGCCCACTCAACTAGACATCATCTTGGAGTGGATGCAGGAAGGGGGAAGACAGGGTATACTTCTTACAAGGAATTGAACACTACCTGGAGGGATTAGTATGAGGAAAAGAATCTTAATAATAAACAAAATAAAGATGTTGAATTTTAGTGTGAGCTACATGTGTGGCTCTTCTTCAAGACTGAACTTTTGTGAATATGCCAAATTCTACGTGAATGAACGGGGATTGGGGATTGGCTAGTGAGAGAAAGCCCCCATTAATAGTGGCTTTAAAAAGAAAGCACAAGTTCCAGAAGAAGAGGTGCGAGCACTACAATGTCAGGGGCCCAGGCTCCTTCTATCTTGCTGCTTCTCCATACGTGTCCCGCATTCATTGGACCAGCTCAGGGTTCAAGATGGCGCATCTATGTTCCAGGTAGCATGATGAAGGAAAGGGAAAGCAAGGGCGAAGGCCAGGCACCAGCTCGTTCTTGAGGAGCCCAGGCAGCTGCTCCAGGGCACTTCCCCTTACACTGCCATGGCCGAAACGTAGTCATATGACCACATCTAGCTGCAAAGGAGCTTAGGAAATGTGACACTCACTCTAATAAATTGTGTGCTTAGATAACACTCATAAGACAGTGCTATTCAAGAAGCTGAAAATGGGTATCAGGAAACAGCTAGCAATCCTGTTATGGTATACAGAGCATTTAGCATGCACTCTCTACCTTACTCTCACAATAACCCTAAAAAGTAGATATTTCCGTTATACAGGTAAGCAAATGGGACCTGGAAGCACCATGCTGATATGGTTGATTATCAATAGCACCAGTTTTCAGCCCTGGCTTGTTTTCTCAGTGGTTAGAGCGTCAGCCTGTGGACTGAAGGGTTACTGCTTTGATTCCAATCAAGGACATGTACCTCGGTTGCAGGCTCGATTCCCAGCCCCTGTCAGGGTGTGTGCGGGAGGCGGCCCATCATTGTGTCTCTTTCACATCAATGTTTCTCTCTCATTGTCTCTCACCCTCCCTTCCACTCTCTCTAAAAATCAATGGAGAAATATCCTCGGGTGAGGATTAACAACAACAACAACAATAAATAGCAGCAGGTCCAGCCTCCTTCCTCAGGTAGCTACAGGCAATGCATCCAGCCTGTTGGGCATTAATGTTTCCATGTCGCCCGACCCTGCTGACTGCCTCGCTTCTTCTCCACAGCAGTCCCTGCTCTAAGAACTCCAGCTCTGTTTGTTTTGCAATTACCGTGGGTTAAGGGCCCCCGCTGACATTTCCACAGGGGAGGGGGTGGCACAAATCGCCCCCTTTGATTCTCTGATTGCTATTTCCTCCACCTTTACAAGGAAATTGCATAATGGCCATCACTTCGGCACTTTTCCAAAGCACCGCAGCTACATTAATGCAAAAGGGCCACGCGAGGAAATGGCCCCGGTGTCACATGCCAAGGTGCGGAGAGAAGGAGAAATCAGAGCTCTCTATTCAGGTCCTTCCCTGAACGGTGCCATGTGGGCATGGGGCCCGCGGTTATTCCCCATTTTCCAAACCCCCAGGCCGCTCCAATAGCATCACGGCTAGTCACCAGTCTGGCCCGTTAGGTTCATGTAAACATCTGTAACAAGTCTTCACAGCCTCTGTTCGAAAAATAGATACAAATGTGAGTGCGTGTGTTGTCTGTGCACACGTGTGAGTATGTATGTGAATTCCATGAGACACTGAGCCACTGAAAGTGACTAACCACACCCCCTTCTACATCTGTCCCCCATGGGGCTGCTCTGAAGCCAGATATGGTCTCTCCTCCCAAAAGGAAAGCTATGGGTCTCCATTGGTGTGGAGGGTGACAAAGTCAGCGTGTCACTTGGCGACAACACTGAGGGCAGCCAAGTCACCGGTGTGTGCTGCCTTCGCAGGACCAACATTCACTCAGCTCTCTTGAGCACTGGCACCCTGTTTTCCACTGGGGAACTACCCCCGTTCTCTAATGGGCACTGCCCACTCCTGCGGTTATGGCTCTTAACTCAAGGAAGGGCATACGACCCAAGTTGGTTCCATAAGATTCAGTCCTAGAACTCTCCTGCCCATCTAGGGAAAGAGGGTGAAGTGGGGCCACTGGGGTCTCCTCTCATGCGCCTGGGTGCCGCTCCCACGCTAGCCAGCACTGGGGCCCTGCCCCTGCAGGTTCTGTCTGATGCTCGCAGCCCGTGCGTGGGGCGAGCAGAGTGCTGTGGGGTTCACCCTCCTGGGAACAGCCCCCAGCCCATCGAGGGCGGGGCTGGAGAATCAGCTCCCTGTTGCTGGAACAGGACACGGGTGCTATATTCCTCCCACCCCCCAACCCCCATCCTCTCAATGAGGTCCCACTGGAGTGGAACATCACTTGCCCTCAGGGGTATCCTGCTCATTCCCTTCCCTTCCCTCTCACTTCCCATTCTTCGGCCAGAGTTTTCTGGGACTACTTCCCCCAACCCCCCTCGCATTGGAATCCCTGCCTCAGTGTTGGCGTCTGAGGGAACCCAGCCTGAGAGGCAGGGCCATCTCGACACAACAGAGCAAGAAAATGCTGAGGATGCAGTCAGCACAGAGGAGGCACCGCGGAGAGAGAGAGTGAGAGACACATTCTGGATGGCCCCACGTTTGGCATCTGGATCCAGCTATGCCTGAAGGTGGCTTTACCCTCGGATTTGCCTTAAGAGAAGCAAGTAAGCGCTGGGCTCCAAGGTCTTTGTTGTGACTCTTGTGTATTTCCTTTCCTGTGTGGTCCCAAGGTTCCATTCTTGCTGTACCTGCAGCAGCTCCTGTGGCCCAGCGAGAGGAATCCATTGCCAGGGCTCTGGGACCCTGCCCTCACGGAGAGAGGGTGAAGCCACCAGGGCGGCAGACAGTTCAAATCCTTCATTGCAATGACATGCAAACCACCTTCTGGCAGCTTCCTTTTCACCGCTGCGCTCTTGTCTGCCAGCCCTCTCAGGCCGGCACCCCCGGGAGATGTTAACTCATCGCCCTCATCTGCTTGACTGACTGTCGTCCTGGCACACGCCGGGCTGGTGATGAAGTCCTTAATTAGTACATGTCTCCGGGCCTCGTGTTTTGCCACCTCTTCTTTCATTTGCTCTCCCTGCGCCTCTCTCTTCCCTTTTCCGGAGGGAAGACCCTATTTGTTCTTTAGCAGCACTGTTTCTGTGACTCTCCATGCCTCAAGGTGCCATCTTCTCCCCAGTCACCCAGTCACAGCCACCTGCCTCCGTCGTGGGCGGCACTCCAAGCTGCGCACTGCGTGCTATCATCCCATCGCATCCTCCCATCTGCCCTCTGTGCTGAGCCCTGGACATGCAGGGTCTCCTCAAATGTTCTCAAGAGAGCCCCGGAGGAGGGACTGTGCTCATGGGGCCTCCTTAGTGCAGAGAAGGACACTGAGGCCCAGAGAGGTTAAGGTATGGCCCGTAAGTCACACAGCTATTAAACACCGAGTCAGCACTTGAACTCACATCACCCGAACCCAGAGTCCATTGCCCTTATATACTCAACGCGGCTCCCAGGCGCTGTGTCCTGGGCCTGGAGACCGGGGTCAGTGCACTGCTGCTGTGAGGGGCCAAGCTGCTTTTGGCTCAGCCAGCCAGGCCACCTGTCACAGCTCCTGAACTCCGCTGCTGCAGCCGCATGACCGCAGCCGCAGACGATGCATAGATGGGTGTGTACGGCTGTGTTCCAATAGAACCTTATCTATAGAGACGGGCAGAAGGCTGGGCTCGGCCCTTGGGCCAGAGTTGGGCAGCCCCTCTTGCAAGTGGTCACCCGCTGTGCCCTTCCTGGCACTCTTCACGGCTGGGCAGGGACTTGGTGTCTCAACGAAACCGTCCAGAACCCAGGCTCATGGGAAATCTCGTTCCGCCACCCTGAGCCCCATTGGCTTTTCATGGTCACGCTCGTGGCCTCAGGGTCACAGAATGGTGGCAGCAGCTTCAAGTCTAACGTCCCCAAACGGCAGGAAGCAGCAGCCTTTGCGTTTCCCACGGGAGAGGGACGCCAGGCTTCCTCTTTCATTTCCTTGGTCAGCCCATGTTCACCCCAAAACCAGTCACTGGAAAGTAGGGAGTATGAACCTCTTATATTCATTCCTGAGCCTCGGGGGTGTCCCATACTCCCTCCGGATCTGGGCACCAGTAACGACCACAAAATCAGGTTAAGTTGACCTGGAGGAAGGGAAGGGGGTTGTGTAGGTGACAACAGCATCTGCTATGTTCACAGCCACGGGTTTTAGGAGAGACTCAGAGCACAGGCCCAGCAGGTGTTCTGCGGAAGCTTCCAGAACACCTTGGGACTGGCGTTAAGCCTCTGCGGTATGAGGCGCGGTCAGAGCCAGGGAGGAGCCCAGTTGGAGATCTGTCACTCACTCTTAACACCCAGCCTGGGAGGAGCAGGCGTCAGCCCCAGAGCTGTGGCAGGAGGCCCAGGGAGGCGGGGGAGGAGACAGGTACGAAAGGGAAGGAGGGTTAGCCAACGGGAGCATGATCTGCCAGACTCTGAACCGCCTCAACTCCCGCATCCAAACCAGGCCTTCTGTGCAAGACACTGCATGGAGGGTGTGAGCTAACCTAACCCGCGTGCCCACACACTCCCTGTCGGGGCAGGGACACGAGACCCGTTCCCTAGGAAGGCAGGCCTGGCGTGGACGTGTGTTCTCTGCTTAAAGGTGTCTGAGAAGAAACCAGAGAGAGATGGGTTCCACTTCGTCATTCTTTCAGTAGCTGTTTACTGAATATCTACTAGGAGCCAGGAAGTATTCTATTTGGTAAGGATCCAGCAAGAAAGAGGTAAAAACCCCATTCCTCATGCAGCCTACCTGTGGCGGGGGAGACAAGCAAAAAGATAAGGAAACTCCATACACATTTACTTGAGCGGCCACTGAATGTCTCTTAACCCATTTCCTGCTGATAACACCGTTTCCCATCACTCCCAGTTCATTGTGGGCCGGGCTGGGATAGTTCATTTCACGTGTCTGCTTGGCTGGGCCACGGTGCCCAGATATTTGGTTAAACATTATCCTGGATGTATTTGTGAGGGCGATTTCTGGGTGAAATTAACACACGGGAAGCTCTAAGTTCAGTTCTCGGTAGAATGTAAGTGATCATGAGCACCGGTCACTCTAACAAAACTATTTCTTCAACATCTCTGACTCCCCGAGGAAGCCCAGGTCTCATCACAGGCCCTATAACGTCCAAGCCCCAGCTGATATTTTCCCGGCGGTGGGAAATCCCGTGGCAGTGGGATCAGGCCCCGTGTCTCCCAAGGAGACACTCGGCAGGAAATCGCCGCCCGCACCTTCCTTCTCTGACACGAGGCGTCTGTGGCCTCCTCTCTCCAGGCCCCCGAGCAAGCAGCACCTGCGATCTCTCCAACCCCAGAGCCCCCCACCCAGGAGCCAGACAGGTTACAGGAGAATTTCTGCAGGGACAGGCAGGGCTAGGGGCTGTGGCTGGGATTTTTATTTAAGAGATGGTTTCAATTTTGTAATATTGTTCTCTTGGGCAATGGAGGTGTGTCCTCCTTAATTGGATTCTCAACAGGGGGCGAGGCAGAGAAAGAAATACAAGAAAATGCCATACTTTCAATGCCCGTGCACGTGATGACGATGTAGAGTTACACGTGACCATTATCACCACTGGTGGGTGTTTTCATCCCTCGTTTCCTCTTGAATCCTCCTTACAGTTCTAGGACATCAGCGAGGCTGGGGCTGCGGCCCTCCTCCCGGGCGGGGCGAGGCTGGTCCTGTGTGACAGGTGGGCACGGAGGACCACAGGGCTGAGGCTGAGGGCTGGCGGGGCTCCCTTCGGTTCCACAGAGGACGGGGCTGTGTTCACGCGGCCTTCCCTCTGTGCGTGTCTGGGTTCTAATGTCCTCTGCTCAGAAGGACACTAGGGACCAAGACTTCCTGCCCCATTTGGTTAGAAGAACAGAGAGAGAATGACAAGGAGAGCAATGCTCTCTTTACAGGAGTCGGTGCTATTTTACTACCTCCCAGCCCTTGGTGGCTGTGTCCACACTTGAGGACGCATGGGCTGCCCACATGACAAAGCCGTACTCTCAGCGGAACACAGAGGCACCTGATGCCTGTCCTACCTCCCTCTCGAGGTTCGTCGCGACCTGTTTTCCCACCACTTAGACTGCCGCCGGCTCACGCATGACAATACTTTTCCGTGTCTTCACACATCCCCCACCTCTCCCAGGAGCATCTTCCTCGACCCCCCAGCCTGGGGGTCTCCTCTGTATCACGCAGCACCCATCCAAGGATGCCCTGGGAGGTGGGCAAGTCACAAAAGTAGAATACAAGCTAGCATTTGTAATATGATGTCATCTTAAAGGGGAAAAAATCAAATAGGGTTCTGGAAATCATACAGAGAAACATTAAAAAGTGATGGGAAGATGGTGATTTATTTTCTTTTGGCTTATCTGTGGTTTCTGGTGTTTTGACAGCCAACATGTATTCTTCTGTAATCGCAATAAAAGTTACGTTTGATGTTTTCAAAGAGCAAGTGTCGACATGCTTCCTTTCGAATATTACCCTGCTCCACAAGGCGCGCCCGGCGGGCACCGGGAATCCCACCTGCACCTCTGCATTTGCACGGACCTCTGCTATTTCATTAACCACCTTGTTTTGAAATTATCTATTTACTTATCTCCTCCCCACCCCAGTCTGCAAGGCTGTATCGTGTAGTTGCTAGGAACGGGGATCCCAGAGCCACAATTTCTGGGGTTGAATCCTGGGCCCCCTCCCCTGACCCACTCCTTTACTGACTACTAAGCATGTACCCCCACACCTGGCAGTCTGGATACACCTGTATTCACACCAGACAGTGCCCATGCCTTCACGCAGCTGCCCACCAAGACAGTCACCAGTGAATATAATGAGCAAATGCAACACAATAGTTCATAAAACTCACTAATCAGTGTAAGAAGGAGGACCTAACTGAACTGCTGAACCTTCCTGTGTCCACCTCTGGTCAGGCTCCTGTCCCTCCCCCCTCACCCCAGAGAGCGAATCATGTATCTGAGGGCTGTGTCATCCCTTCATTGTTATCCTTGCTGTTCCCTTTAAAGAGCCAGACACTGCTCCCATGAGCACCCCAAGGTGTTCCTTCCTTTCTTATTGGCCAGGAGAGGGCCTGCGCCTGCCTACTAACTGACACGGGTGAGAGATCGGGGTTGGCTGTGACCTATTTGAGCTGATCAGGATTTTCAGTTTCTTAACCTTGAGAGAGAAAAATTATAAAATTCCAAAGGTTGACAAAGATTCAATCAGAACACATATGCTTCCCTAACATGGTGTTGACAAAAATTAATAGCTGTTTCTTCCAATCTGTAGGCCAGCTTACACCTCCAATTGCCATCCTGCAACCACACACATGCATGCACACACACATACACATGGCACACACATGCACAACACAGTGTGCATTGGTGCACCCACATGTGCATGTACAATACACGTGCATACACACACAACACCTGCACAAGACACATGCATGCAAATGTACCCATGCATGCACATGCATACACACGCAGACACACACACATCCCTTTGGAAGTGGCCGTCCTACGTATATGAGCTTATGGCCCAGCTCCGTCACCAGGCTTGTGTTCTTACCTCTCCTTGCCCTTTCTGTAGACAATGATTTTATATGACTGCCTTATGCCAGACACTCAGGTGCCCCAAGTATAATAACAAGGAAAAACCAAATATGGCATCCTGCCCAGTGGGAAGAACAAACATTACTCAAAGACTCACACCAATAAACACAAAATCATAATTCCAATAAACCCCAATTAAACTGCTGGATCTGTGTTCATCTCTGGTCACGTTCCATCCTGCAACCACACACATGCATGCACACACATTAAAGCAAGGGATGTGCCATGCAGATGCATGCTAGGGGCTCTGTGGTGGCCTCCCTGGTACATGACTGAGACAGGGCCTGGGGAAGGACAGCACCCTGGGCAGAAGCTTTGGGGTGCTGGCGCTGGCCCATACATCCCAGGAGCACAGGGAGGTCAACTTTAAGGAATTCTGCAAGCTGATCATTAAGCACGGTCATTATTAAGAATTAAATTATGTCCATATAAAACTCAATATGCTCAAATAAAAAGGTAATATGTCTCAGAACTCATCACTGCCTGGTTATCATCCCTATTTTCCTATGGTCCATGCTCTCAAGGTCACTGGTGACCACCAGAGCTGTGTGGTGGGAAGGCTCAGTGAGGGTGTGCACATCAAGCTTCTCTTACCCGCTCCGTCCGTGTTCAGTCACGTCATGTGAGAAGCTTAACCTTGGCCATGGTGAGAGAATTTACACCACAGGAACGGGCCAATGCTACAGATCAGGTTTTGGTTTCTGCTGTTTCCCCACTGCCCAGAGAGCTGGTTATGAAACATTTACCAGCACACCCCTGGGCAAAGGGGCTCGAGGGAGAACATCCCCTCTGGAGTTTCTCAGAAATCAGCTCTGAAATATCCTATCTATCTATCTATCTATCTATCTATCTATCTATCTATCATCTATCTATCTATCTATCTATCAATCATCTATCTATCTATCTATCTATCTATCTACCTACCTATCTATCTATCTATCTATCTATCTATCTATCTATCTATGCCACTGAGGCTACCGTTCTGTTCCTTGAAGCCAGATGCATTCTCCATGATGCCACAGAATAAGCAACGTGGCTATGAGAAGTCAGAAGACTCTGGAAACTTGCTCCCGTAACTATGAGCACAGGCCAACAGGTTCAGCGTGAACTAAAGGGAGTTTGTCACAAATCTTCAGTCAGGTCTAGGTCTCCCCTGGGCCACCCCCAAGCTTTTCATCAAGTTAACCTTTTAACCAGATCTCTAGTCATCCCATGGCCATTGCCACAGGGGAGCATTTCATTAGGAGATTCGGAGGGAACGGCTAGACTTTCTAAACCTTTGGTGTGAAAACCCTGCCCGCAGATGCCCTAAGGATGCAGAGCCAGACCTGCCCACCTGAGCAGGGTTTTTTGGCTGCTGCACTGGACCCTGTCCCCAGCCGCACAGGTGACCGCATCGGCTCCGAGCAGCCATCCCCATGATGGCGTGATTGCCCGACACTGGCAATGAAGCCTAAACAGCCATCCCCTGATACACACCCAGGCCCTTCAAAGTTCAAACTCTGTGGGGGGTCTTGACTCTGAAATATTTATACAGCGATGCACCTTCCAGATAACATCTCCTGGACTCGGCTCCGCGGCCGGGCTGTGACGGGGCGGGAGCTCATAAACGCTTGCTCTGTTGTGGACGGTTCAGCAAGAGAGCTCTCCCTGGGCCTGGGGCGGCTAAGGACAGCCAGGTTCCTCCCTGTCTCTGAGAGCTTCAGGGTCAGAAATAAGCTCCCCTCTCCTCTCCTTCCCCCTCCAGACTCCACCACAGCAGCTCCCGGGGCTGTGCCACCCTGGCCCTTGCCCAGCAAAGCCCCCGGGTTGCTGGAACGGATTCAGCCCTTGGCTGAGTTCTTCCTTGTATGACTCCGTGCCAGCCTAGTTCAACCCTGGGTCACCCCTGTTTGGGTTTCTGGGTGAACTCTCCCAGGAAAAGGAAGACACACGAGGCTTTGTTAGAGTGACAAGACCAGGGCCAAGCCGGCCTGAGCTTGTCTTCGCCCCCCAGTCAGAGTTTTTTGAGCAACTACCTTCTTTCCTCTACTTTGAGGGTTTTACTCCTCTCCCTGAGTTTGGCACTGAGTTTCCCCGTCTGCCCGCAGACATGTCGCAGGCCAAGGTCAGACCCCAGCGCGGCCTCTCACCCGCCACGTGGCCAGGGCAAGGGACCCAACCTTCCTGAGTCTCAGAGGTCAGGATGCCTGCCAGCAGCTCGTGCTGAGAACCTGGCACCCCTCCCCGCAGAACAGAAGTCCTGAGAGGGCAGGGCCTTGCTGTGTTGGCGGCTGCCCTGTCTCCAGGACCTGGAACTATGCCTGGCCTGTTGAAGTTCCTTAACAATGCTTTGGATTCCGATCCTCCAGCAACAACCCGACTCTCCCCAGTTTGCGGATGTGGAGACTGAGGTTCACAATGGTTAAGTGAGATTCACAAGGTCATACAACTTACAGGGGGCAGAGTCAAGGCTGGAACACATACCCACGCGGCTGCAGAGCCCGAGCCACCCCCCAGAGCCGGGACATTAGGTGCATGAACCAACGTGCACACACTGCACGGCCTGTGGTGGTCAGCGAGTGCTGGCTCCCTCTTCCTCCTCCTTCACCTCTTACACCATCTCCCCGCCCTGCTTCCTATCCCCCACCCTCCCCCAAAGCGACTGCACACTGGAAAAGAAAGGGGGGCTCCCGTGGCTTGGCCTCAGCAGGCGACCCCAGGGAAGGTGGACAGGGGTGCTTTCATCTCCAGCGGCCCCATGACACGGGCGTTTCTGCTCACGACCTTAGCCTTCTTTTACGTAACCTTGATTTTCTATCACAGGTGAGCTGTGGCTACCTGTCAGCACAGACCACCTTTCTCCAAGTGTGGTCTCTAGACCAGCCACATCAGAATTCAGATTCCTAGGTCCTGCCCCCAACGCATCAGATCCCAAACTCAGGGGTGGGCTGCTTGAGTGTGCATTTAAAAATATATATATAAAATATATATTTACTTATTTCAGAGAGAGGAAGGGAGAATGAGAGAGAAATGGAAACATCAATGGTGAGAGAATCATTGATCGGCTGCCTCCTGTACACCCCACACTGGGGATCGAGCCCACAACCCGGGCATGTGCCCTGACCGGGAATGGAACCGTGACCTCCTGGTTCATAGGTCAGCACTCAACCACTGAGCCACGCCAGCCGGGTTCCAGTGCGCATTTTTAGTGGCCTGTGGTGATCCCTAACATCGGGCCTTGGGGAGTGCAGGCGGAAAGCGAGGCCTTCCTGAACCTGAGCACAGGGAACGTGGCGCTGCCGGTGAGCTCGGGAAAGGGAGGCACCGAGGCTGGCCTCCTGTCACACAGCAGGCACTTCGGGGTGGGGCAGGTGCCCCGCAGGCAGGCCGGTCTGCTCTGCTCCTCTCCTCCTCACCCCCTCTCCCACCCCCACCATGATGCACACCCCACAGCACTGACTGTGCAGCCGTGTTCGGAGAAAACAGCTCGGCCTCCAGTTTTCAATGAGGAGTGACGTTTCCATGGAGCAGGAGAGTACAGGGGGAGACGTAGTCAATACAATAAACAAATAACACGCACACATACACGAAACGGAGGAAGGCAGGCAGGATGGGGAGGGAATGGGGGAGAGAGCGAGAGAAGGGAGAAGAGAGGGAGGGAGGAAAGGATGAGAAAAAATGTAGTCACTCACAGCCCTAAATCTGCCCTGAGGCTCCTAGGAAGGGAAACACACACACACACACACACACACACACACACACACGTTTCTGTTGATCGTTCACACTAACCTGCCCGTCCATGTTCCCAAGTCCTTTCAAAATCAACGTTATCACCGTTTTCCTTGGTGGTTCCGGGTGCGGCCCTGAACCTCACTTAGCCTGTGGGGCTGTAAAATGGGGCTAACAACCTGCTTTATCTGCCCCCGAGGGGGTGAGATAGTGGAGGGCGGCCCTGGCTTTGAAAAGACTGGAGGGTTGTGCAAATATCACAGGTTATGATGATCCTTATTGCAGGCAGGTGGCAGTTTCCGCCCCTCCCTGAGACACCCACTCCAAGGTGCCAAGCTGTCCCTAATGCATATGCATGAACCACTACTCTTCACCGCCTTAGCCACACAACGGACCCAGCAGACCACAGTGCCTGCCACACAGGCCTGCCTTACACGATGCTCAGTGTTTGTGTTTGGACAGAGAGGGTCAATACAGCGCACCCCAATACTATGGTTTCTGCAGTTATGACTGTGACACCGACACCGACACATACACACACACACACACACACACACACACACACACACACACACACACAGGCTCTGCAGTCAGATTTCCAATATCCGATGTTGGTCTTTGCCACCCACTCGCTCAGTGTACTTAACCTTAACCTCTCTGTGCCTCAGTTGCCTCATCAGCAAAGGAGAAATAAAAAATCATACTTTCCGGCTTATTGGAAGGTCATGTACATTAATGTATGTAAAAGGCTCAGAACAGTGTGAAACATGGTGTCGTAAGCACCATATAAGTGTTATCCATTATTGATTTTTTTTCCTGGCCAAGTGTTGTAAGGGCAATTAAATAGTCCAGAGTGCATTAAGTGCGGTACAGAGCATTCTTGCTTCTGAACAAATATAATTGTTATTTTTCCTGGTCGGGCCAAGTTCGCATTTTTTTTAATGAATTACTCACACAGAGAACATTCTGAGTCCTCCTGGGCACAATGGGAAAATTCCACAGAGCAGTGGGCCCCCAGATGCATTCTCTGAGGTACCCACAGGAGCTCTCTCCCTATTAATCACAGGAAGGAGGTCGCCTCATGCTCACCCCCACCGCCCCCCGAGCCTGCAAAACCTTTAAGCTCCCTCTCTCCGTTCACGAGCGTCATCACCCCGACAAGTGTCCTTGTGGGGAGAAGGCCCGGCTGCCCATCCACCTGTCCGGCCGGCCCATCCATCCTGGTCTCTCCCGGCTCCCCACCCGCTTCCCTTCCCCTCGGACTATTCCCCAGTCTGCTGCCAGTGTCTGTTAGGTTTTCACTGGAGAAAAAAAAACTTACTTCCTAAAATGTTCAAAAGTCTTTCCTCAGTTTGTTATTAAAGCAATTATCTAGCATAACACACCGCATCGCCCAAGGCATTCTAATGGGAAACAAATGCTCCAGGCAGGCAACCAGTGGACGGGGTCGTTCCTGAAAAATGAGGGGAGGTGATTAGTGGGGGAGGCCGGGAGGAAAGACTTTCCACCTGGCCTTGGACAGCACATCAAACAGCCGTCACCAGGATGCTATTTATAATCATTACGGCTCTGTCTTTGGAGCGCTGTTGGTCTGACCGGTCCTCCCGCCTGTCTTTTGTGTCCCTGTCTGCACCCCCTTCCCACCTCTGCATGGAGCCCGGTCACCAGGCTGGCATCTTTCAGTCCAGGCCACAGGGGGCATGTCCTGGAGAAAGCTGGCCTGGTTGGAGGTCCAGGTGCCAGCAGACGGGTTCCCATGCATCTTCGGGCTGACCCAAACATCATCACAAACTCATTTCACCTTTCCAGCAGGGAACTGCCTACCAGAAAATTCCACTCCTCGAAGAGATGGTGGACTGTCGGAACGTCTAATGGGAACTCTAGTTTTCTGGGGATGTGGGCTGCAGTAGAGTGGTTGTCTCGGGGGGTGGGGGGTGGGGGTGACAAACATTTATCATGCTCAGCCCTGGGAAGACAGTGGGAGAAAATTAAAGTACCAAAGAGCTCTCCTGGAGGGCCCACCTGGGTGTAGAAGGTAGATTTCATCTTGGACCAACTCTCACTGTTTGGCCTATGCTACCTGGAAGCATGACTTGAGAAGATTCTGAGCTTGGAAGAAAACTCTGTGATAGATTATTGATGTCTGCCACAGACATGGGGGTGGGGGTGGGGTGGCAGCCCTCTGCAAATTTGACAAAGCTGGTCTAGCACCTGTCTCCCCCCACTTGAATGTGCATGCAGATTAACTGGGATCTCACTGAACTGCAGGTCCCGACTCAGTAGATTTGGGTGGGACCTGAGAGTCTCCATTTCTAACAGGCTCCCGGGTGATGCTGATGGTCCAGGGATCTCCCTGTGCGTAGCGAGCGTCTAAGTAACCTCCCACTGAAACCACCACATCCCCAGACCCGTCGCCTGCATGCTCAAATAACTTGTCTACGTCGCTGTGCTGGAGAACGAGAGATTCTAGAAAGTATTCTGAAAGGGCAATTCAGCATCTGGTCTTTGAGGTTCACAACATTGAGGGCGGTGGTCCCAGCTCAGACCACGAGCAGGCAGCTTCCACTGATTGGCTGAGACCAAATGAAGACTCCCAGAGGGGGCTGCAGCCTCAGCGCAGAGCCCCCGCCAGAAGCTCAGATGTTTTTCCAAGTCAACTCCAAGGCTTCCACATGCCTCTGGGGGCCTCCTCGCCCCTCCGGAATTTAACTAGAAGGTTACATTCCTGGGTGAGCCTTCGGGTTCAGGGCCCCCTTGGCTGAACAGATGATCACTTCAAAGGTCCCCTTTCTGGTGGTATTTTAGTACCTTTGACCTTGGTCAAGAACCATTGGCCCAGAGGCATATGGAAGTGAAAAAGCAGAGAAAAGGGGAAACGTCACTCATCGACTCCCCCACTCCCACCCAAGCTGACTTTGCCAAAGCTGTATGCGTGGGCTAAGTCTGAGTTTGGATGAAGGCCTTACAAAGTCAGTTAACCCTTGACATTGCTCTGCACTTGAATCCTATTAGTCTTGGAGGAGCCTAAGGCACTCCCCCAGGTAGATGATGCGATATCTGTAATATTCTAATCACTCAAAGAAAATATGCTGGCTATGCAGTGAGAGGGGTGACAGTGTACAGATCTGCTCTCGGTGATCAGATGGTTTACCGGAACAAGGTGGGCAGAGAAATAGAGAGCAGAGGTCTTGGACATCAAGTTTTTGGGTTGGGATCCTGGCTTCATTGCTAATGTGATTTATCTCCTGCTCTCTCCTGCTCATATGCTGCCATCTAGCTGGACTGCCATCTTCCTGCCCCTCTTGGCTCATTCCTACCCCAGTGCCTTTGCACCTGCTATTCCTTCTGCTTGGAAGTCTATTCCACAAATCTTTATATGGTGGCTTCCCTGTCATCATTTGAGTTATAGCTCTATCCTTTCTTCAGAGACGCCTTAACTGAAGGAGCCCTCACCCTCTCTGGTCATCCTTTAGCACATTGTCCTAATTCGTTTCATAGCACTTACCTCAATCTGAAATGGAACTGGAATGTATGTAAATGTTAGTTGATTATGTTTTCCTCTGGAATTTTAGTTCCATGAGAGAGTAGGAATTTGTGTTCTGTTTACTGGTATATTTCTATACACCAGTGGTTCTCAACCTGTGGGTCGCGACCCCTTTGGCGGTCGAACGACCCTTTCACAGGGGTCGCCTAAGACCATCCTGCATATCAGATATTTACATGACAATTCATAACAGTAGCAACATGACAGTTATGAAGTAGCAACGAAAATAATTTTATGGTTGGGTCACAACATGAGGAACTGTATTTAAAGGGCCAGAAGGTTGAGAACCACTGCTATACACCTTGAGTTGTTCCTGACTCATAGAATGTACATAGTATATACTTATTATTGCTACCGAGTAAATAATCTCTCTGGTATGGTGACTGGGTCAGGGATGGTCATGTGACTAAGACAGGGCCAATAACAGTGTTTTCAGGCTGTTTTCTCCTGAGTTAATGGAAAGGGAAGTCACTCTCCACTCACTAAACTAAAAGGATGTGGGAGCTGGGCTGCCGGAAGTCATCCCACCTACCGGGTGAGAAAGCCCGTCCAAGACATGGATTGAGCCCTGATCACAAAACGTGAGCCATGCATCAAACCAGAAAGAGCTACCTGTGGCCTTTGCAGTGCCGGGGACCATGATCGCCCACCTCCCCCCACCCTCCATCTCCCACCCACTCTCATCTGTAAAGCTTAAGTTGCGCTTGGTTTCTGTCATTTGACATTGACATTGTCCTGAGCAATATACATGGGACTGTGGCAAGATGGGGTTAGGGCCTCTCTACCACTTGTTAGTAAGGGGTGCTGCTGCAGGTCAAAGGCTGCCCCGCCCCAAAATACATCCACCCAGAATCGGTCGATGTGACTGCTGGTAACGGTCTTTGCAGATGTAATTAAGTTAGGGATCTTGAAATGGGAGCATCATCCAGGAGGGCCCTACATTTAGTGACAAGAGTCCTTATAAGAGAAAGGTAAGGGGGACTGAGAGACACCAAGGAGAAGGCCCTGTAAGACAGGCAGAGATTGCAGTGATGCTGCCGCAAGCCAATGACTGCCCGCGGCCCTCAGACGCTGGGAGAGGCTAGGACCAGATCCTCCCCTGAGCCTCCAGGAGAAGGGCGCCCTGCCCACACCTTGATCTGGGCCCAGTGATACTGACGCCAGACTTCTGGCCTCCCAAACCCCGAGGAAACACATTCCTGCTTCTTTAAGCCACCTAGCTTGTGGCAAATTGTTACAGCAGCCACGGGAAACTAATGTCGACCTGCAGACCTGTCTCTGCCTCAGTTTCCTTTTCAGGAAGTCAGAATCATAATTCCTGCCCTGTTCCCATCAAAGTGAAACGAGCCTGGACCTCAGACCCCGCTCTCTCAGCCACCAGAGTGTGATCTCAGGCGGCCGCTGCAGTCTCTGAGCCACAGTTTCCCTATCTGTGAAATGAGCTCGTTTCCAACACTCTCTCCATAGATCTGTCAGAGGGTTCAACCAGGTAATGCACCTGCAGTCCTGTGTGCAGTGCCTGGCGCGCAGCAAACGCTCAGTGCATGACGAGATGCTGGCATTTGCACGGGACTGGTGTGCCCCCTTAAAGACAATAACTCAGAGAAAACTGGATTATCCTTCTAGGAAACTTCCTGAAATGCCAGTGAACAAGGCACTGTCACTGTCAGACAGGTGATTTTCAAATGCCAGGATGAGCTGCTCGGAGAGGCAGCTCAGCAGCCAGGGCACAGGAGGCCACCCCACAGTCCTTCAGTGAGCACTCAGGAGGTGGGTCCCGGCCTCCAATCAACGGAGCTCCAAGGGGAGCCACGCTGAGCGAGCAGGCTTGGTGTGGCTGCTCCCGAGAAAACAGTTGCTGAAAATGTGCCCAACGCAACCCGCCCCGGGGCTGAGCCTGGGTCTCCCCTCATTCCCAGCCTCCAGCCAGGCGCGGGGGATGGCTGCTCCCCGCGGGTGGGTCCCAGCGAGAGTTTTCTTCAGCTCCCACAACCCCTGTGATGTGGTGTTCCCTGGCGGGCGAGGCAGAGGGAACATATGCGAGGAATAGACATGGGGAACAATGGGACCCATAAATCTCAGGCTGTTGTCTGCTTCCTTAATTCCAGTTGCAAAACAACAGCCGGCAAGGGAAGCACAGCCAGGCCCACAACCATAGGCCTGGGGCGGTGGCGCCTGGGAAGGAGAGGATCACGTTTGGAAAAGCTTTGCATCATGCCGTTGTTTATCATCCCCTTAGCCTACACACACACACACACACACACACACACAAACACACACATTTCAGAGAGGGAGAGGGAGAGATAGAAACATCAATGATGAGAGAGAATCATTGACCAGCTGCCTCCTGCATGCCCCCTACTGGGGAATGAGCCCACAACCTGGGCATGTGCCCTTGACCAGAATCAAAAAACCTGGGACCATTCAATTCGCAGGTCGACGCTCTATCCACTGAACTAAACTGGCTAGGGCACTTTTTTTTTTTAATGGAAGAGGCCAAATATTGAGAAGTTAAAAGAGAGGGCCTCACGTTCAGGCCCATAGCCTTGGGGGCGCAGGCCATGGGTGATGCTGAGCATGGAGGGGGACCCCACATGGTTTCCAACGGCTATTGTGAAGGGAAGTGGCTCCCTGAATTTGGATTCCGCAGGCATTTATCTGTTCTCAGAGCTGATCTGAGAAGCATAAGAGATTCCGGGGACCCAGGACTCTGCTAAACGAAGCGCTTTTCTTGTGATTTCTGAGGAAGAGAGAGCCACTAAGGCAGCCCAGCCCAGCACCCCTCTCGGGAACAACAGAACGGTTCTCCCTGGCCGCTGTGCCGTTTACAGCCCGATCCCTGGAAAGTGGGGGTTTGTAAATCCTGCTCAACTGTGTTCCAGGCCCAGGAGCACGAAGGGGGCCAGACAGGTCTGGACTCAAACCCCAGCCCGCGGATGGGATTCAGTACACAGACCCTGATACTGACTGAGCCCTTCAGTTTCTCCATCTGTAAAATGGGCACAGCCACGTGGCCTCTGACTTGGAATCATCGTGAGAGTGAAATACGCCGGCCCAGAAAGCATTTGGAAAACAGCCAGCGGGCATGCAAGGTCTCGGTGTGCATTAGGCCGACCGAGGCCCGAGCTGCAGAACCTGTCACTCTTAACTTCTCTGGGGTGGCAACGGGGCTGGTTCCTCCTGAGTCACGGGAGCGGGGCCACGTGTAGATGAAACAGCCCATATTTGGGGTGTGACAGCACCTGGGACCCATCGCAGGTGCCCCACCAGAGCCAGGTGTATGTTTCCCCGCGAGTGGGGACAAGGAGCACTGCTTAGCACGGAGCTGCTGGCGCGTGGTAGGAAAGAACGCTTCGCCCGGGGCACGGGCACTCGGTCACTCCTCAGTGATCGAGGGCAGCCGCGTGGCCTGGATCACGCCAGCGATCCAGAGCCTCAGCCACACTGTTCCCGTGGGCCTTGGTGACACGATCAGATGCTGTCCTCAGGCACCAGGTCTCAGTTCTACATCGTGTCCCCTGTTCTCTCATTTCCCTGGTTTCGGCCTCTTTGCGTATTTATGTATTTTATTTGTACATTTCATTGAGCCTCAATTGTTCTTTCTATGATCCCATTAAATTCTTACCAGAACAATAAACAAATTAACTGTCCCATAAAATCGTCTGGGGGTTGTCATGTCTTTGCTCGATGGACATCGAGTTCTCTGAATTCTGGGGCGGGGTCTTCACTTCTGTTACCCAGCCAGGCCCAGCCCAGCCCAGCCTGTTCCCAGCCCTTCATCCTCTCTCCTCCCTCTCAGGACCAACCAACACGGAGGAGCCCGTCCCCCGGTGGGACAGTTCCCGCCTCTGGGGGAACCTCTGGCCAGACAAGGCTGGCTTTTCTTTGATCTTTCTGGGTGATCTTGGGGGACTAATGAAGCCAGGCTGGGGCGCAGATGAACTCAGCATCTGGGGCCACGATCCCATGTGGCATCTGGAACAGGATTGCAAAGAAACTGTGTCCCCGATGCCCGAGCCTGGCGCTACAGGATGGGGACTGAGCTTCCAGAATATCACAGGCCCTGGCATCTCACACCAGCCCTCCTGCGGAAGGGATCCACTCACTGTCTCCCCTGGATGGCTCAAAAAAAACAACAACACGTGCATTTATTAAATATCGTCCACTAGCTCCTTAACACGTATTCATTCACGGGACCTTCGCAATCACCCGCGATCTAGAAACGGACGGCATCTGTATGTTACAGAGGAGGCCACATGCTGCAGGGGGTCATGAGCTTTCCCAGGGCCACATGGAGGCAGGGCTGCAACTCAAGCCCACCCTCAGCCATGTCCCTGCACAGAGACCACTGAGCACCCCAGGCTTCCTGAAGGTGTGGAGCTGACCACATGGGAAGCTCAGATGACCCAGGCCAGGGGCTGGCTTCCTTGGCCATCTTGTGCTACTTGGAAATGACACCAGGTGAGACACGCACTGTCCACCGTGGTGACTGAGTTGGGCCCACTTGGGTCTGTTTTCAACTCTGAATGTTCCAGGCCACCCGCGCCCTTCTCCTGGTCACCGCAGCCGAGTCCTGCCACGCAGTGCTCGGCCCCAGGAGCCACACTGGATAATGTGAGACTTCCCCTTCCAGCCCGTGGTGTTTGGTCAGAGTTAAACACAACATGGGACTCAAAATAAGCCGAGAGCACTTCGCACCCAGGAATCTGAACTCGGGGTTGAGAAAGAGTTTGGGGGTAGTTCTCTTTGATCACCATGAAGGCAGGGAAGGACAGCCATGCCCCCGAGGGGCGGGAAACTGACACACTTGAGCCACATCCCTCTAGCGCCTCAGTTCTACCCCTTCCCACACCCACCTGCACGGCCGCCTTCAGTGCACAGTGTGAGCTTGGTTTTCCCCTTAACACAACTTCCAGCATCTAGGACTTGCAACCCAGAGACACACACTCTGCTCCATCACCTGGACACAATGTTCCTAAGTCTGTGCGCTGCTGGCGGCTTCTTTAACTCGCCTTTTACGATGTTGCCATTAGTTCGCCATTAGTGGACCTTCTTAGAGGAGAGATACTCTTTCATAAGGGGAAGAATAAAAGAAATCCGACTAATGCCTAGTGTCCCTTTGAGAAAATCGTCTCACCTCTCTGAGCCTCAGTTGCCCCAACTGTGAAAGGGAAGAAGAGCAGGCCAACCTCACAAGGGGCCTGTGCAGGCGAGAGGTGAGACGTGCAGGGTGCTGGGCGCGTGGGGGGTCACTGGGCGAGTGGCGCCACTCTGGGCAGGGGTGCAGGCCTTCGGAGGCCCCACATCTCTGACAGGCACTCAGCTTCTGCCCCAGGTGATGTCCCCTTTCTAGTTTTTAAAAAATATATTTTTATTGATCTCAGAGAGGAAGAGAGAGGAAGAGAGAGCTAGAAACATCAATGGTGAGAGAGAATCATTGATTGGCTGCCTCCTGCACACCCCACACTGGGGATTGAGCTGAGCCCACAACCTGGGCATATACCCTGACTGGAAATTGAACCATGACCTCCTGGTTCATGGGTCGATGCTCAACCACTGAGCAACACTGGCCAGGCCTCTTTCTGTGTTTTGACTCAGCCCCCGGCAGGCCGAGGCTGTGGAAAAGGAATAATCTGAAATTAGATTTGCCACTGCGGTTCCCTCTTCGGAACCCATTTTCATTTCACGTGTCTCTGCCCCGAGCAGCGCAGCTGTGCTGGGATTACAGAGGAAGACACATCTGTCCTCCGAGGAAGGAGGCCTTTCCTGTCCTGGTCTGTGGAGGGTTTCACTTTCCCACCCTTTGTCTGGTTGGTCCCGGATGCCCCCTGGCACGGCCTCCTCCCTCGCAATCACCAGCGATCATGTTCAGCACCAGCTCGTGGAATTGAGAAGAGTGAGAGTAATGCATTAACGTCAGCATCTCCAGGGTGCATCGAAGTAAACATCACTCCTCTCTTCCCATCCTCCACCACATGCCGGGGATGCCCAGTGTCATCTCTCAGCCGTGCCAGCCGGCCGGGGCAAGGGCCCATGTAAGAAAGCGGATCAGAACAGTGTCAGATATCCATCCCCGGGGAGGGCGGGCCATCACTCAACAAATAACCAGGCCACAATCTCTGCCGCTGGGCCGTGCCCTGTGACAGCCCCGTCACCCGTGTCACAATCATCTCGATCTGGCTGTGCAAATGCAAAAGTTCCCGTGGCTAATAAAGGATGGGTACGGAGTGGCCCATTAAAATAGCTCAGGCATTGAGGCTGTTTGCAAAGAAAAAAACGGGGTGGCTTTTAAATAACCACATGGTGCACGTCACCAGGATGTTAGACTTTGGTGGAAACATATTAAGTGAACTCACATAGTGAGCAGGGACACAATCTTTTCCTTTAACTGCCTGCTTTGCTCTCATGGGTGCTAGGACCTGCACCAGCAGTGCAGTGTTTGATTGGGGGCAAGTCACTTTTATCTGGGACTCAGGTGAGCCTTCTGGAGGAGGTACCTGGGCTGCAGGTAGCCCAGTGTCTATGTGGCTCCAGGTCACAATTCTCTACTGTCCCACCCACAGCAGACATCACTAATCAACCCTTTCATCTTCCTGTGGATCCCAAATGTGGTCTCAGGATCTGTCTCAACCCAGAGGTTCAGGAAGCCACCACCCATCAGTCAAAGACAGCTGTTGGTCCCGCCTCCAGCAGATGACCTCACCTCTCTCTGTACTGCGTAAGCACTATATCCATGCAGGCACCTGTGCGTGTCACCGCCACACTAAGTCAGTCTGTAGGGAAACTTTCTACTCTCAGCCCTTCAGCCAAACCCTGCAAGCTTCCTTAAAAAATATTAGTAGGGGTTAAGATTTCCAAGTAATAACCGACACTCAAGTTTTTCAAAAAGTGTCCCGTACTGACATGCACTAACTGGAGGGGGACGGCCTCAGAGTGATCCGGGCGCTCCCGAATCGTCAGCACCATCTGCCTCAGAACCAGGAGACAGGAGCTTCGTGGGCTCCTCGGGAGGTCCCTCCGCGGACCCACCTCAGTGCCACCCGCTCAGCAGACTCATTTTCTTTCCCAGGACGGCTGGGGAAGGCATCTGTCTGCCGCTGAAGTCCTCGGAAGCGGCCTGTGGAGCGTGGTAGGTCTGAGGCGGTTCTACACGGTGTCATGGAAGCGGAGAGTCCACCCGGGACTCGGCCTCTCTGCTGAGGTTGACGTGTGGCTGGGCGATGCTTCGTTAAGTGACCGCACGGTGGTCAGTGAGGAATTCTGGTCCAGAGGAGGCGCCTTTGGACCTGACCCCATTCACGTGCCCACGGGATTGGGCACAGCTGCTCCTGGCCTCGCGGGCATCCGACACAGGCATGAGTCTGGGGCGCACAGGCCATAAAGCCGTGCTCCCCGGTGCCGAGGCCTCTCTGGTTCCATGCCCACCAGGGAGGGATGTCACCATAGCCTCGGGGAGCGACAGGAGCCGGCTCTGGGCGGAGCGGGAGGAAGTATTTTTAATTCTGCTTGCTTTCACTTTTGCCTGATGCGCACATAAGTCTCGGAGTGATGTTACCTGAGATATTGCACATCGAGCACTTAGCACAGCGCCTGGCGGGGGAAGAGCCCGGTAATGGGCGCACTGAGTGGATAATTACAGCGGCATGGTGGGGAAGCTCCTGCCCCGCCTGACCGGCTCTGGTCCGCTCGGTCCCCTCCGAGGAGAGCAATGATGATGCGCGTGATGGAGACGATCGTGTGGTAATGGTTTCCCATTATCAAGCGCCCGCTGCGTGCCAAGGAAGTGTTTGCCTGCATCGCCTCACTCAGTCCTTTTAGTGGCTGTAAATATTCTCCTGCTATTTTAACGTTATGGAGAATGAGGCTCAGAGAGGTTAACCTGCTAGAACCTTCGTGGCGGGGGCGGGGAGCCAGGGTTTGAGCGCTGCCCCGCTCTCTGAGCCACTTCGCTCTCCGGGCTCTCATTCACTCACCCCGTTACAACTTATTGTGGAGCTGCGGCCACTGTGGCCACTATATTCTCGGTGCCCCATTTCGAATCTGGGGGACACCACAGAGAACGAGACGAAGAAGACCCGTGCTCACATGAAGCTCACGTTTTAGTCTAGGAGACGGACAGACGGCGACGCAGGGAGAGTGAAGCAGGAAATGCCAGGTAACAGCGAGAGTTCCAGAACAAAGACAACAGTGAGGACAGAGTAGTGGAGGGAGGGACCAATCACACTGGGTGCTAAGGACAGGCCCTGGGATGGGGACAGAGTGAGATCTGAAGACAGGAAGTTGTTCTCATATAGGGGCCTCAGGGCCAACCAGGCCAGATATGTGCAAAGGTCCTGAGGCAGAAATGCCCGACGTGTTCAGGGAAAACCAAGGCAACCAAAGTGGCTGGAGCCGAGAGTAGTGATGGTTCGAGCCGCAGGTGAGTTTGGAGAGATAAGCAGGGTCCGTCTATGAAAATGTCCCTCGCATGTGACACAGCACCTGGCCCCCAGAAGGTGGTGTTGACAGGAATGAATGCTATCGAATGGTAACTTCTCCTTTAAATTGGTTCCTGGCCCAATGCTATTCCGTATTTGCTCCCATTCAAAAAGCTGTTCAGATGGGGAACATTCAGGAAAGAGTTCATGGGGAAGCAGAAAGGACTGGAAAGAACCCTTTAAGCTGGATGCAACTGAAACGCATTCACGTGACATTTCTTGGATGCCTCCCCACTCCCTGCTCCGGGTCAGCACGGCTCCGTGTGGCCACTGGAAGGTGAAGCTGGGCCTGCTGTTCCCCGGAGACAAGGAAGCTGAGTCCTACCCATGAGTCACTGGGGCTCCAAATGGGCTAGAAACATACACGAGTCAGTTGTCTGCTGAGTCACGAGGTCGGCAGTGGAAGAGGCCGCTGAGAGTCCCAGACCCTCTGGACGGGGGTGCACTCCGGGCTGCACTTCTGCAGCTGCTTTATCCCGGGCCAGCTCCTCCCCTCGCCGAGCCTCCTGTCCTCATCTGTGTCATGGGCTAATAACACCATCTTCCTCACGAGAGGATACGCACCCCTTCCGTATGTGCGTGGCTACCTTCTGTCTCTCTCCCGTCCCCTCTCTAAAAATATCAATAAACATATCCTCAGGTGAGGACTTAAAAAATAACTGAAAGGTCTGCTGAATGGCCGGGGAAGCGTGGGGCAGCAGTGTGGGTAAAAGGTCCCCCCTTGCTTCTAGGAATGCCACCCACCCCGCCCTCCCAGGCACAGGTGCGAGAAAGCCGGTCTGCAAGCATCTCAGAGCATCTCTCCTCTGCCGAGGCTGCCGGATGCTGCTGAGAAGACACACGGTCCTCTCCTTGGGCCAAAAGAAGCAGTAAACGCACTGAGCGGGCTCAAGGGGAGAGGTGATCCGCAGGCCAGAGGCAGAGGGGCAGGCAGGGTGGAGGGGGTGAGAGGGCAGAGGTGAGAGGACGCGAGGGAGCGGTGACTGCCGAAGGAGGGGTCTAGATTCATCCGAGCTGGCCTTCTGGTCTCCAGAGCTGGAGCGGTTTCCGCTGCGTCCACTTCCCTGCCTCCGCCTCCCCTCATCTCCTGTGACTAATGATTCTGACCCTTCCCCAACCCGATCTGCAATATCTCAGCCTCTGTCACAGGCGGCTCCCGGCCATCCGCAGGTCAGGCGGCTCGAGCGCACGAGGGAGCGTGGCCAGAGGCAGGCTCCCCAAGGACCCCGGGCCCCATGTTTGCTCTTTCCTTCCTTTCCTTTCCCCCAATCTTATTACCGTTAATTCTTCTTCTCACCCTTCTGAAGCTCTTTTCCAGGAACTAACCGAGGGTGAACAGTGAGGCACCGATAAAGTGATAATGTAAGTGGGGTTTTTTGTTGTTGTTGTTAATTACTCCTCATCTGAGAATATTTTTCCATTGATTTTTTTATGGAGAATGGAAGGGAGGGAGAGCTAGAGAGAAACACGCACCCAGACTGGGCCAGGGATCGAGCCTGCAACCGAGGTACTGGCCTTGACCAGAATCAAACCTGGGACCCTTCAGTTCACGGGCTGACGCTCTATCCACTGAGCCAAACCAGCTCGGGCCAGTAATGTATGTTTTTAGTTATGTTACCAGGATGAGTTACCACCTGACAGCTCTTGAAGGGAGACCCCTTCGAGGAATATTTTCCCAGAACAAATATGGTGCCACCACTCAAATGTTCTTAGAATCCCTCTTGGGAAATGGCCTTTGGACATGCCTAAATGGGCATTTAGAAACAATTTCCAAAATGCTATTGTATTATGCCATTCATTCATAATAATTTTTCTAATGAATTTTTTTTTTAAAAAAAGAACTAATGCGTGCATCTTAGTTGTGTGACCCAATATTAGGGAATTCAAGTGACTCATCCATTTTATTCTGAACACACCCTTAGTGACATCCAACTTTCCCCCCAAGTTACAAGCTGCCCTCAACATCTGCAGATCTGGCCACTAATAAAGAAAGTGTTCAACAGAAAAGAAGGAAAGAAAATGCAAGCAAGAATCTAAAGACCGTACTCCTATGCTGCTTCCCCCGCCCCCCAAACACACACACACACACACACACACACACACACACACACACACACACACACACACCCCTTCTAAAAATGCTCTGAATGGTGACAGAGTCTTCGGGAGAAGTATCCCGCCTCAGGAGGGGACATTGGCCAGGACAATACTGATCTCAGAGATGCTCCCTAAAACCACGAACCGAGAACATAACGTTAAGGGTTTTCTTAGTCACGATTAATGAACTCAGCTCCATTTCCTCTTTTGTCTTCAGAATAGCGCCTGGAACCATCTCAGTTCTTAGCAACTCGAATTTTCCAGGCATCTCTCCTGCGCAGGGTGCGCAACAAAGGGAACACGCACATACTTGACTCGATATTGGAGGATGTGGTTTCCCCCTCTGTTTTATTTTTCCTCTCTGACTCCTCTCCTCTCCTACCTTGAAAGGAAAGACTACTTGGATGCCAAGTTAAATCAATTCAACAAGTCTCTGCTGCAAGGCCCTGTTCCCGCATGGCATGTGGGAATCCCTGACCACCTAAGATGTGCTTTTATGTTGGTTTTCCTCTAGGGTTCCAGCACAGAGACGTGCGTTAGGGCTGCCTGGGAGAGGGTGTTGAGAATGATTCTGAGGTCCAGAATCAGCGGGAAAGTACACATATAGTCTATTTCTCCTTCCACTTCATAGACATTCAAATATTCTGAATGGATAAATGGAAATAATAATTAAAGAATTAAATAAATAAATAAATAAATAAATAAATAAATAAAGGTGGGTGGGTGGGTGGGTGAGTGCATGCATCCATGAACAAGGAGACCGAACACTAGGGCGAGAGGAAATGAGTCACATCTCACGTCCATGGGGTCAAGGAGACTTTCAGAGTAACATCCATCCCATCTCATGTTCCAAGTCACAGTGTAGGTGGGCTCCCCAATGAAACTGTTTATTTTGCCCCCTTCTGCTGAAACAGACTGGCCACCACACCTGAAAGTATGGCCACACTGAGGTATGGCTCCAGAATGAAGGAGAATGAAAGAGGCAGGGAAACTAAATGTAACCAATGATTCTGAACTGGGTCCTTTAGCTATAAATTCGCCACTGGGTAAAACCTGAATGGGATCTGAGACCCGTATGGTAACAATGTATCAATGTTAGTTCCTGGATATTGATGGTTACATTGGGAAGTGCTTTCGATTTCAGGAAATAAATATTAAGTAGTCAGGGCTAAAAAAAAATGTACCTGGCCCATAAATATTAATATGCAGCTTCCCCAATTGTTACCAAAATGAAGATAGGATTTACTTCCAGCAAATATAGTCAGAGCTTCCTGATAAGCACTTTGGTCAAAATAAAAATACTAATAACAACAATAATAATAATAAACAAAAACATGTCCGAGACCTGATCTGATATATTCAGGTCCAGCTTGATGCTCTTTGTGGCTTGTGCTAAGAAAGAAACTTTCTAACTCCTGAGAAACATGCTCTAAAAGAAAGGAAGGTGTACTTTCTCAGATGGTCATCAAACTTCGCAGCAAAGGAACATACTGAGAATATTATGGGGTCTTAGGAGTTGTCACATCCTGGGACAGTCATAGAGATTTCATGGTTTTCACCCTGGAAAAGCAAGAATTTCAGGCACGTTCCTAAAACAGTATCTTACCATGGAATACACCTGTCAAACTTGCTGATTCTTTGAAAGATGTGCTTTCAAAAAAATACCCCAATGCAAGGAACACTCTCAACTCCCAGTTCTCAGGGTCAGGTTTGCGTAAGAAAGTTTTGGGGAACAAATAACTGAATAGATGCCGGAAAACCTAAGACTTTCATTTGAGTCGAGGAGAAGGGTTTATTAGACCACTAGATTAAAATTCCTGCGTTTAAGACATATTTCACAAACACTTAATGGGGTTTTCCCACCGGTTACGAGTAAACTAAGGGCACAATGTTCCATTTTAATAGGGGCAGTAACTTTATTTCATTTATAGACTAAACTGGCAGAAAAAAAAAAAATATATGTAAGGGCAAGTTCTCGCCAGAGAAAACATGACTTAATTCGCGGGCTCAGGCAACATGTTAGAAATAAAGGTCTGTCTGTGGCCTTGGCAATTTCTTTTCCTTTTGGGAGGGGGTGGTGAATTGGAAGAAGAAAACCCTGTGGTTGGTATCCAATGAAGTTAACACTTCTGGGGCAGGACCTCCACTGCATGCAAACACCATGAATTATGACTAGAGAACAGCCTATTTACACAGGAAGGTACACAGGGTCAACCGAGCGCCCTGCCAACAAGCTCAGCCTCTGGCTGGAAAGTACTGGCGACTGGCATGAAGCAAATGGTCCAGGATGGGCAGGGCCGGGGAGGACTGGATCTAGTTTTCAATCCACAGGATACGGAGTGAACACACATAGGGGGATTCACCTTAAAGGACCGGGGAGACTTGTCGTTGTGAGAGAGGCCTCAGGAGAGAGACACGGCGCACGTCTCCTCGTGGAGTCTGACGCACTATAGAAGCAGGCGTGCCACGTTCTCAGGGAAATGTGGAAACATCTGCATTAAAACCTTTAGAAATGTAAGCACCCATCTCCAGTGGCACATTCTAAAGAAACAATATTCCAGAACAATATGTAATTAAGTGTGAGGCTGGTTGCTGTAGAGCTGTCTGCGGAGTGGAAAATATCAGAAGTGATCTAAGTATTCATTGATAGAACACTGGTTAAATCAATTAGAGTAAGTCCTTAAATGGGATACCCTACAGCCTTGAGGGGGATGAAACATATGTCTATGTGTTGACAGGGAAATCTGCCCCCAATATATTAGGTTAAAATGGCAGGATATTAAGAAACGCAAAGTATGATTTCATTTTAAGAAAAAAGGAGTGAAGGTGTGTGGCTCAGACGAATGCTTGCAGGACTACAAAAAGCAGCTGTTCTTGGTGGGAATTACTAGGAAACTGCTAGGATTACTAGAACATGCCCATCGCTCTATGGGCCACATTTCTGTATGGTTCGGGTTTATAAACATACAGAATCATGTTCTACTAAGAAGAGGCAATGGAGACCAGAAGAGGCTCTTTCTGGTCCAGGTCAGTCTATCCCAGAGGGTCGATGGAAACCTGAGTACTGAATCTGAGCACGCCTGTCCTCTAATCCCGCGTCTGCCATTTGCCAATTGTTAACACGGGGAAGTCAACCCAATGCCTCCCAGGTCCTCCTTCACGCTCTCACGTAAGGGCATGCCTTTCTTCCTAAGCTGGTGCTGAGGATTAGGTGAGGTAATGTTTGTCCAAGACCTGGCTGAGGGCCTGGCACACACAGGCATTCAGTTAAAGAAAAAGCAAGCGCCTTGTCCGTGTAACAGGTGCAAGGCCCGTGACCTAAACTTGAGCCGCCAATGGCCACAGTCGTGACGGATGCCTGCTCCGTATTTTGCCTGCTGCTCTGCTCTGTCTGGAAGATAAACAGCCTAGATGACATGTTATCTCTGTCTAAAGCATCTGTCCTCCAGCCGGGGGACCCTGATTAATACCATGTCTGGAGTACCTACTATGTGCCATGCTCTGTTCAGGCTATTGAATGTAAGGAGTCATTTAATCAGTGCAACCACTTCTATTACTCTCATTTTACAAGTTAAACAATCAGGGTATGCCCTAGCCGGTGTGGCTCAGTTGGTTGGGCATCATCCTGTGCACCTAGGGGTTGCTGGTTCAATTCCTGGCCAGGGCACATGCCCGGTTTTGATCCTCAGTAGGAGGTGTGCAGGAGGCAGTCAATCAATGTTCTGCTCTCACATCGATGGTTCTCTCCCTCTTTCCCTTCCTCCATATCTCAAAATGAATACATATATTTTTTAAATCAAGGTACAAATAAGTTCTTGGATAAGGTCACCCAGCTCCGTGGGTGGAGCTGAAACTAGACCCTAGACCTCTGGCCTCTGGGCCTGAGCTCTTGCCCATCAGGGCACACCCTTAGGGTCAAATGATTTAGGGCGAGGTCAAGGCTACAGAGTGGAATTCAGAGAAAAGGGGGGAGGCTCTGTGGCAGGTCAGCCCCCAAGACCTTAGAAAAGGCCAGTGACGCTCAACGCTGAGTGAGCACCGGGTGCCCAGCAGGGCTTGCTGTGCTGCGAGAGCAGGGCTCCCCCCACCTGAACATCTGACACAGCAGGTCTGGGCGGGGCCTAGGATCTGCAGGTCTAACCAGCTCCCAGGTGATACTGAAGGCCCTGAGGGTGATGCTACAGAAAGGGGCTGGTGTCTTGCCTTCTGGCTATTTGGAGCATTCAACAGAGCCCGCAGCTCTCGAATGTAGGAATGTAGTCACATAAACACGGTGCATGGATTCACATAAACCAGTGAGGACTGCTTCTCAATCCTCATTCTATGTCCAAAGCTCCTGGTCCTAGAATTCATGTCAGATCTACTAAATCTGAAGCTCCAGGAGTGAGCTCTGGGCACGTCTGGGAAACAGGAGCATGAGCACAGCTTTCTGCCCTTCGTCTGAGAGCAGGCCCAGTCCCTGCCCGGGGGAAAGCTGGTCACACAGCTGGGAGACTAGCTGCATGTCACCCATGTAGGCCTACCAGGGAGGCATGCGCGGGAGCCCAGGAGCCACTGAGCATGCCCACACCCTTTGGGTGTATGACCTTTCAAGGCCAACAGTCTACCTAGGGCCATCCCTGCTCCTTCACGCCACAGACAAGGGCTTCTGGGGACAAGGTCATGGTCTCCTAAGCAGCACTCCCAGGTGTGCTCATCCTGTGTAACGGAGTTCTGTGGTCACGTTCAGGGTGGGGGCCAGCAATGTCCTGCCATAAGGAAATCTGGTTACGACGTGTTCCTTACTTATGTTCGACTATGGAAGCCTTTTTCTACCCAACCCCTACTGATATCAGAGTATCTGGCAAACGCCGATCCACACTGCAACCTACTGGCCATGAGGTCCTATGTCCCTGGGTCTTTGTAGTCGTGAAAGCGAGGGAAGACGGGAGGAGTCATGGCAGAACGCAGGGACAGGAAAGCCGGGGGCTGGCCGAAGGGATTAGAGCTTGATAGTAATCAGAGAAGCTGAGTGCGATTTGCCTGTGCTGTTCCTGAGAGCATGCCCGCCAGGCCGGTGGTCCGGCGTCCTCATTAGCTAATGGGCAGAGGCGGGTTCGCCATGTTTAGAAATGAGGGGCTTACAGGATCAGTACTCAAAGATACTCTTTTTTTTTTTCTTTTTTTTTTTTGTCTCATTGCCATTTTCCCTTAAGATGGTGATTGTCTCAAACTTTAGTGCACACCAAATCCCCTGGAGGGCTTAAGGGTCTTGCTTTCCACAGCTTGCTGGGCCCTGCCCATCGCATGCAGCAGGGCCGGGCGGGGCCTGAGAATGTGCATTGTTAATGAGTTGCTAGGTGATGCTGGCGCTGCAGGTCTGAGGACCACACACTGAGAAGGACTGTTACAGAGGAGAAGGGACACAGAGAGAGGAAGGAAACAGGAAGTGATGGAGAAAGAGGGATGAGAACACAAAGAAGAGAAAATATAAATGAGAAGAGGGAGGGAAGACGGGGAGAACGAGAGGTGAATGAGAGAAAGTGAAAAAGCTAGGAAAAGGGATGACAACAAAAGAAGAGAGATGAATGAAAGTGGAGGAGGAGGAGGAGGAGGAGGAGGAGGAGGAGGAGGGAGACTGAGCTACCGGCATGGGTGTATAAGGGTTGCCAGGATCTGGGCACAGGACCAGTGGAGCAGAGCCCGGGGTGTTTGTGGGGCCACCTGCTGTATGCATAGCTAGAAGCTTCCCATCCCCACGGCGTGTGCATACGCCTGGCTTTCCAGGTTTCCACTCTCAGCTTGGTGATGCCAGCTGATCTAGACGTAAATCTCCTCCAGTGAAAGGAGAAAGCCACGAGAGAGGAGGGCACGGTTCTCCGGTGCCTTTGTCCCATCCGACTTGCTGCCCCCTCCCGTCCTGGGCGTGTAGGATGCTGGATCTTTCTGCCATGTCCCCCGTGGGCCAGGCCTAGCAACTCAAGTTGGAACCAACGATCCCACCCAAGCATTTCTGCTCACATCCTCCAGCATCCCATGCCCGCCTCCCCACGGTCTCCTCTGAGGTCAGGCAAAGGATGCCAGGAGGGGCTGCTGATAATGTCCTAGCAAGACACTGTGCCTCATCAGAACCGGAGGCACCTCCACGTGAGGAAATGCAAGTGGATGAGAGAACCGGCTCGGCCATGTCACCGCGCTCAAGAGAGGACACCATGGCCCCTGGGGACGGCCTGTGCTGGCGGGATGAACAGGCTGAGGAATCGTGGACCCCGCCTGGGAAGCGGGCAAGGACGCAGTGCCTCTCTCCCCTGGATTGTGAGAAATCCTCATGATAAATCAAGGAAATGATATAGAGCATAGGGTTTAGGGCATTGCTCCAACTCCTAATCCCTCCCCAGGCTGCTGAAAGGACCGCCCCACCCAGCGGCACACAAAGAGGGAAACTTTGTTTCAGGGGCTTTGCTCCCCGGAGCCTGGCAGGAGGCTGGACTGGGTGTGAGCTGCTTTGCAATCCTGGGCAGAGGAAGGCCTGGGTTTCAGGGACCCTTTTCCTCTTCTGCATCCCTTTCCCAGGCAGAGCCAGCGAGGCCAGAGGAGAAGGAATGGGCAACAAAGGCACGTGCGGACCAGTCAGCAACGGAATCCACAGGCAGATGCAATGGCAGCTGCGGGTGGTGGCAACCGGAAATGGTGTCATTCCCGAGTGGTCTGCTTCGGAAATCGTGAGACTGCAGGGACAAGCCCTGGTGACCACAGAAAGGTCCCCCTGGAGGCAGGCTGCAGTTTTAAGATGAGGAACCGACAAACACACTTCTCATGTTGTAAAGTTATGCAACCACGTGCTTAACCTTTTTAAAGTTTTGCAAAACATTTACAGTAAGCAGGCCAGCCGAGCGGAGAGAACGAATCCCTGACCATGCAGATAAACGAGGAATGGCTTGGGGTGAGCGATCTGAATGCGTCAGACACAGGGTCAAGCCCTTTCGTCCTCCCTCACGTAATCCTCATAAACACCAAGAGGAAGGGCTCCGGCTGCAGCCCTTTCTCAGCTAAGGAAAGCGAGGCTCAGGGAGGTTAGACAACTGCTTGAGATCGCAACGTGGCCTTTGTGTTTCTCACCTACTTCTCCAGCAGGAGCCTTTCTCGATGGCAGAAGTGACTCTCCTGAGACCTGGCTTCTAAGGACCGCCTTCGCGTCTACAGCCCCGAGTCATTAGCAAATGGAAATGGTGAGCAAGCCTGGCCTGCACCCAGCGAGGGACAGAGCACGCCCAGAAAATCAGGGCTCCTCCTTCTGCCAGGGAGGCGCGGGGAGACCACCGATTCTCCATGATCAGGGTCAGGAGGAAGCAGAGGCAGAGCCCTGGCCGCCGGGCCTGGCAGAAGCGCCTGCTGTTTCAGGAAACTGTGGTGCAGCAACTGTGAGGGCCGAACTGGTTCCCAGGTGAGAGGAAGAATGGAGCCGAACCACACCTGGCCCAACGCTGCGCCCACCAGTCCTGGGTCTCAATGGGTCGCCCTCTCCCTTATAAAGGGTGTTGAAGAGCCACGTCTCTCTCTTACTAATGACAACAGCTAATATGTGAAGCAGTTACTCTGTTTGGGGCCCTGTCCTAGGCGCTTGGAATGCTTTATTCTTCATCCTTCAGGCAACGTTTTGGATAGTCATGAGCTTTGCTGTGAGAAGCAGAGAGGCTAGACAAGCACCTGTTCGCAGGGCTAAGAGCTTGGGTCCGCACGCTCGGCGAGTGGGTGTAAAAGGCACGGAGCAACGGGTCCCTATGCCCACGAACAAGCACCACGGAGACGCCCACGAGGGAGAGAAGCTGAGCAGCTAGAGCAGCCCCTCCCGCAGTGCCGTGGGGCGGGGCGCTGCTGAGTTTTGTGTTTTGTGCATAGACTTGACCCTCTTGCCCATGCTCAGTGCTGCACAGAGAGTGGATGAAAAGATCAGGATGGCTTTTCGAGTTTATACTTGAGCCATTTCTCAAGCTGGCTCTTTGGGGGAGGACTGGAGAAGGAGGAGAAAAACCGTCGGATTCAACAACACCTCCACGCTAAAAATGTTTTTCTTTTCATTTGTTTGATCAGAGGAGAATACACACCCTCTCACGCCCCGCTGTGGCGACCTCGCTCCGCCAGGGCTCCCGAAGTTGCCAAGGTGCTGGGACCATTAGTCCGATCACCAGCCATCGGCTCAAGTTGGAGAGAGACAGATGAAGTTTGCTCCTTCGGCTGCTTCTCAACGCCAACAGCATCATCACAGGCACGCACAGGACCCTAACGCATCACCACACACACATGCATGTGCACACACACGCGTGCGCACACACGTACACACACGCGCGTGGAGCTTGTTGTCGGTTGTATTGGGGGCGGGCTCTCTCTTTCTCTTTTCCTCACCACTTAACAGCTCTAATGGAGCTGACCTAGAAAGATGCACTCTGTTACCGAGTGGGAAAATGTGGAGTTGGTTACTAAAAGGTATACACAGTTTTATCACACACATGCATACATTTGTATAGTTTTCTGCATATACACATATATGTACAGAAAGAATTTGAAATGATATAAAACAGTAAATAGTTTTTGTTCCAAATAACAAATTACAGGTCATTTTCATTTTCTTCTTTGTGGTCATGTGTATTTTTTCAAATCCTTTTAAAAAATGATCCAAACCTTCTATATACACAATCTGAAAAAGATTTTTTTCTTACAGGACTTATCAGAGCCTTTCCTGTTCTAACATTCCCTGGGACTCTGAATTAGCTGTTAATATACAACAATGTAGCTGACATTGAGTGTGTATGTTTTATTATTTAAAAATCAAAGTAAGTCTTAAATCCAAGATTTGATCAAGTTTGCATGTGAATATATATATCTATACTTTTTTTAAAGAGTTTTAAAATTGATTCTTAGAGAGAGGAAAGGAGAGGGAGAGAGAAACATCAATGACAGAGAAACATCGATCAGTGCCTCCTGCTGGGGACTGAGCCCACAACCCAGACACGTGCCCTGGGAATCAAACCAGCGACCTCTCAGTGCACAGGGCAATGCTCAACCAACTGTGCCACACCGGCCAGGCCCCCTCTCTCTCAACATAACTCAGTGCCACTCACTCTTCATTTTGGAGCCTCTTCCTCTCCTTGCCTGCATACCTTCCTCCCCCCACAGAACCTTCTTCCTCACAACCGCAACTCGCCGTGGCTCCTGTGGCCTCAGCTTCGCCTCAGGCCTTCTGTTCCCCGTCCCACTGTCAGCTCAGCGCTCTCTAACCTGAGTTCCAGAAAGACAGACAATGGCTTCGGCCCGAGTCATCTCCATCTGCCCCAGGCAAACCCAGGCTTCAGACCCTCACGGCCGTTCCCACTCCTGGTGGGTCCCCAGGTGGACAGTGTGGCTGAGGGCCGGCCAGTCCTAACGCCTCTAGAACATCCAGAATCCTCACCCTCAGCTGATGTCCCTGAGTCCATTAAGATCCCATTTCCTTGCATATGAACTTCATTCATTTAGGCATTTGTTCATTCACGTTTTCATTCAACAATTACTGATATTACTGATTGAACACCGACTCTGACCGTGCAAAGCACTGGATACAGCAGTAAACAAAGCAGACAGCAATGACATTACAGGGCACTGAATACATAAAACGAAGCCGCATGCTGGATGGGGATGAACAGAGCGGGTGACGGGAAGCGGAAGGAATTGGGGAGGTTGTCATTTCCAGTGGGAAGGTCAGAGCAGGCCTCCCTGAGGGGACATCTGAGCAAACAGCTGGGCGTAGGGCAGCACCCACCCCGCCATCCTGGGGAAGAGTTTTGGGCAGAAGAACAGCCAGTGCAAAGGCCCTGAGGTAGGAACCACGCTTGGTATACTTAAAGCAAGGAGGCCAGTGTGTCTGGAGGGGCGTAGGGGGAGGCAACATGTAGGAGAAGAAATCATAGCAGGTGGAGGGGGAGAAACGACGTTGAGCCTTTGGGTCACAGTAAGGAATCTGGTTTCTTGACTCTGTAGTCTAACGCAAAAGAATATTTCGCCCAAACTCTTTCAGAAACCCTTCTGCATATTTATAGATGCGCTAAAAGCAGAAAGGGGCTATAGCAGCTTTTCATTTTAGGGAGAAGAGCTGGAATCCTCATGTAGATAAAGCCTCCGCTCGTGCATACACATGCATGCACACACGTATGCACACGTACCAAGGCACCTGTATACTGCACCCGTGTACAGATGCACACGCACAGCGTCCTAAGACAGGAGGGATATAAACAGAGGAATGGCGACAGGGGCAGCCTGGAGCCTGGGGCTGTGGTGGAGGGAGGCTGCGGCCCTAACACTAATGAATTCTGATGACTTGGAGCGGTCATTAAACTAATAAGCCCGTCTCCCAATTAGCACAGTGGCTGCAGCCAGCGAACATTTAATCAAGCCGCCTTCATTCTTTTAGACACGGCACACTTGGTGAGCGTGACTGTGGGAGCCGGGCCCGGGGACCCTCCTCTGATGATTTTATCACCTGCCTGCCGGAGCGTGAAGGAATCTGTGTGATGAAGTGGCTCCGTTGGTTTTTTCCTGCCAGAAGGGAATGCCAGGGAAGGGCAGGTCTTTTTTCTCTAATTACAGGATGCCCGTCTTTTCAAAAATCCCGTGTGATGCATGTATTCCTTTCTATTTTGCATTTATTTTTCAAGTTTTACTCTTTGGTGCCCATCTCCGAAAGCAGCGTGTCTGCTTCAGTTCCTGCTATCTCCTGCCCAGCCCTCTCCTTCCACACACTGGCACACACACCCCTTCAGCAGCCCAGTCCTTGGAAACCTCAGCTCGGGCAGGGACGGTGGGGGCCCCAGGCTGTTCCTGGTTCTTTTCTGGAAGCATCCAGCCAGATCCCTCTGTGTCACCTGTCTCCTCGTTCCCCAAAGTGCTGCCATTCTGGCTAGTTGGTTATTATCATCTGTGGCCTAATCAGATTAGAGTGACCACTGGTCCCAGATTTCCCAGGACTTTCCTAGTTTTAGCACTGAGATCCCACACTCAGCAAAGCCCCTTAGTCCCTGACAAACTGGGGCGGGGTCACCACGGCAGAGGTTCACCCTCATTTCTGTCTCCTATGGGACTTATGCTTCATGGGGGGCAGAAGCCCCAGGTTTTGACTTGATGTGTGATTGATTCTCAATGCACAGCCAACAGTTCCCAGTAAACAGCTCTCTCTCTCTTGCGCGCGCGCTCTCTCTCTCTCTCTGGCTGTCTGTTTCACACACTCAACTATACATAGTAATAGACTCTCACCCACTGTGTGTTAAAGTAGATGGTCTTTGGCTGGAGATTTAGTCTGTTTTAAATCCTCTGAAAGTGTGCATGAGGAGAGAGAGAGAGAGAGAGAGAGAGAGAGAGAGAGAGAGAGAGAGAGAGAGAGAGATTGCATATATTTTTTTTCTAAGACGAGGCTCAAACTTGCATTAGGTTCCCAGAGGGGTTTGTTCAGCTCTAGTAGATCCTAAAGTAAGGGTGGGGAGGGGGGAGGGGGAGGAAGACAGTTCCCAGCAGGGAGGAGCTGAGGCGCCACTGTTCAAATCTGGAAACTGAGGCACAGAGAGGATAAGCAAGCCTTGGTGCTCCCTGGCCTCGCACCCAGGCCTGCCCAGCACCAAACGCGTCCTTCTTGAGTGCTGCCCCATACGCCCTTGGGAAAGCTTAACTCTGGTTTCTCCATACAAAACGTGGAGCCTCCCCAAGAAGGGCAGAACACGGCGAACAGTCTGATCACTGTACTCCCTCAGGTACTTCCGTCGTCTTTTGTGGACAGAAAGGAACACGTGTGTGCATGAAGCCATGCGTGTGCATGCCTGTGTGTGCGAGGGCGCACGCGTGTCTTGCTGCTGCGCACCCTCCCCAAAGTTCTCAGAAGCAGGAGACGGTTGGCTGAAGAAGTCAAAGCAAAGAGCAGCTCTTACCTTTGCAGATGCTTCTGTCCAGCCCGGCGGTCTCCTGGTTGGAGGGTCAGGGAATCAGGACACGATCTGCAGAAACAGGGCAGAGGAGGAACGAAGTGAATACACACACCATCTGGAGGTGAGGGCGTGGCTGACAGGCACCTCCTGTGGGTGGGTGCACTGATCAATGTTTGCTGAATTCTCTTTTTTTAAATCCTCACCAGAGGATATTTTTCATTGATTTTTAGGGAGATTGGGAGAGAGGGAGAAACAGAGAGAAACATGGATGTGAGAGAAACACATCGATAGCTTGTCTTCTGCATGAGCCCTGACCAGGGCCTGGGCTCGCGGGGAGCCTGCAATCGAGATATGTGTCCTTGGTCAGAATTGAACCCAGGACCCTAAGGTTCGCAGGCCAACACTCTATCCACTGAGCCAAACCGGTCAGGGCCATCAATGTTTGCTGAATTCTTACATCAGATGCCACCTGAGTGCACATGAGCTTGACCTCTATGCTATGCTCCTCTCTTTCCCTGGGGATCCTTCAGGAAGGGTGAGGGCAGCACACAGGTCACCAGAGGGCCCTTGTCAACTGCAGATTCTAATTCACTAGGTGGGAGGGAACCCAAGGTTCTGCATTTGTAAAGGCTCCCAGGTGAGGTGCAGCAGTAGGTCTGCAGGTCACCCTTTGAGTGTGAAGGGAATAGGTTATGCTGCAGTAACAAACATCCCCCAAATCTCAACCCATGAAAACAACCAGGGCTTCTTTCTTTTTTTAAAGGGTAAAGTCTTTTTTTGTTTTTAAGATTTTTTTTTTTTAGAGAGAGAGGAAGGGAGAGGGAGAGAGAGAAACTTTGATGTGAGAGGGAAACACTGACAGCCTGCCTCCTGCACATTCACCCACCAGGAATTGAGGCTGTAACCCAGGCATGGGCTCTGACCAGGAATCAAGCCAGCAACCTTTCAGCGCACAGGACAAAGCCCAATCAACTGAGCCACACCAGCCAGGTACAGGGCTCCTTTCTTATTCATGCCGCAGATTCGTCATGGGCTAGCCGAGAGCTCTACTCCTTGTCCTCCTCACTTTAAGAACAAAGATACTGATGCCCACAGGGCAGAGGAAAAAGATCTTAGGGGTGGGGTGTCTCATACCAGATATTAAATGCTCCAGTGAGAAAGTGACACCTATCACTTCCATTTGCAGCTCATTGGCTAGAATGAGTCACATGATCCCACCGAATCACAAGGAAGGCAGGATCACCTAGCACACCTGGCAAAGGGAGTCAGCCAGGAATGTTCGGTATCAAAACCTGCCTGCAAAACCACCTGTCAAGTGTCTCACCAGCATATCCTAAGCCGGTGGTCGGCAAAATGCGGCTCGCAAGCCACATGTGGCTCTTTGGCCCCGTGGCATGAGCCACGAGGTTTCAATCGCACTGTACATGCGCACCTGCACATGGTATTTTGTGGAAGAGCCACACTCAAGGGGCCAGTTTGCTGACCACTGTCCTAAGCAATCAACACTGAGTGAGGTCCTGCATGGATATTCCACAATGTAAAGGAAAGTATTTGAATGATGGTTCATGCTTGCGCACGCGCGCACACACACACACACACACACACACACATCAAATTTTTGCAACTTTAAAATGCACAGTCATTACAAATGAGTTGTTTTTTTTTTAATTTATGAAAAATGTGAATTGACTGCACCAGACTTTCCAAAGTGAAACTTGCATAAGCTGGGAGTGTGAGTGCCAAAGTTATAAATGGAGATCATTTTGTATACACAGTCCACCCCTCTTTTTCTTTTATCAACGGATGCCAACAGTTTTCTGTATCTTAGGTTTTACAGACTGCATCATTTTCTCAGATTTAACCAATCAGTTCTGGTGAATATTCAGTTTGGTTCCAACTTTTTTTTTGCTATTATTTTTAACAGTACAATGAGTAAGCTGGTAGCTAATATTTCTGCATATTCATATTTATGCCTTGAGAAAAAATTCCTAGAAGTGGAATTGCTCAAAGAACATGAGTACTTAAAGGATATCGATGCAGTGTCAAATGCCATGAGAAAGATGGACAAATTCAGAACTCCACCAACATTATAGCAACACTAGAGGCCCGGTGCACAAAAATTTGTGCACTCAGGGGGGAGGGAGGGTCCCTCAGCCTGGCCTGTGCCCTCTCGCAGTCTGGGACCCCTCAGGAGATAACGACCTGCTGGCTTAGGCCTGCTCCCGGGTGGCAGAGGGCAGGCCCAATCCCTAGGTGCAGCCCCTGGTTGGGCTCAGAGCAGGGCCTATTGGGGAGTTGGGGCGCCACCCCCTGTCATGCACAGAGCAGGGCAGATTGGGAGGTTGCGATGCCACCCTCAGTCACGCTCAGGGTAGGGCCGATTGGGGGGTTGGGGCACCGCCCCGTCACACTCAAGGCAGGGTAGATGGGGAGGTTGAGGCGCCACCCCCTGTCACGCACACAGCAGGGCCCATCAGGGGGGTTGGGGCTCCGTACCCTGTCATGCACAGAGCAGGGCCCATCAGGGGGTTGGGGAGCTCCCCCCTGTCATGCACAGAGCAGGGCCCATCAGGAGGTTGGGGAGCTCCCCCCTGTCATGCACAGAGCAGGGCCCATCAGGGGGTTGGGGAGCTCCCCCCTGTCACGCACAGAGTAGGGCCGATAGGGGAGTTGGCGCACTGCCCCGTCACACACAGAGCAGGGCGGATCAGGGGGTTGGGGCGCCGCCCTCTATCACCCACAGAGCAGGGCTGATCAGGGGGTTGGGGCGCCGCCACTGTCACACTCAGGGCAGGGTCAATGGGGAGGTTATGGCTCTACCCCATGACACACAGAGCAGGGCCCGTGGGGGGTGGGCCGGGGGGGTGTTGGGGCACCGCCCTCTATCACCCACAGAGCAGGGCCGATCAGGGGGTTGGGGCGTTGCCACTCTCACACTCAGGGCAGGGCCGATGGGGAGGTTATGGTTCTACCCCGTCACACACAGAGCAGGGCCCGTGGCGGGGGTGGGGGGGTTGTGGTGCTGCACCCTGTCACACACAGAGCAGGGCCGATCAGGGGGTTTGGGTGCTGCCCCCTGTCACGCTGATCCCGGTGCTGGGAGGCATATTACCCTTTTACAATATAGAATAGAGGCCTGGTGCACGGGTGGGTGCCGGCTGGTTTACCCTGAAGGGTGTCCTGGATCAGGGTGGGGGTCCCCACTGGGGTGCCTGGCCAGTCTGGGTGAGGGGCTGAGGGCTGTTTTCAGGCTGGGAGTGACTGAAGTTCCCAACCACTCCTTTCTTTCTTTCTTTCTTTTTTTTTTTTTATTCTGGGCCAGCTTTACCTTGAGGCTTGGCTCCAGCTCTTAGGCCTCCGCTGCTGAAAGCAGGTTTCTGGCCTTTGCTTACAATGTTGCGATTCTGCTGGCTGAAGTTCGGCGGTATTCGTTACAATGTTTCTTAAACTGCCGGCTCAGAGGCCTGCAACCGCAGACGGGGAACAGGCGGGGAACGTTGGTTTCCTCCGTCACTGAGGCAAGCAAGCCTCATGTTAGTTTCAAGCTGCCTGGCTGCTGGCCACCATCTTGGCTGACAGTTAATTTGCATATCTCGCTGATTAGCCAATGAAAAGGGTAGCGGTTGTACGCCAATTACCATGTTTCTCTTTTATTAGTGTAGATTATAGGAATGTCCATTGCATCAGACACTCACAAGAATGCCAAATTGATTTTAATTGCAAAGTTGAGAATGAAATGTGTTATTGCAATTATAGGTTGGGTTTCTTTGGTAACTAATGTATGTGAATTGTGTTTTTTAAAAAATATTCATTAGTGACTTTTTTAATTCTCAGTCATCATTAGCCCACGTCCTGTTTCATTTTATTTTCCTTATGTGTTTTAGAGCTTCGCTTATTCCATAGCTACTTTATGTAAAAGAGGACTCACCCCTTGGTTTGACACACATACAGCTAAAATTCTTCCTGATGTGTCTCTCTTCTGGAAGTTGTCTTTTAAAGACAAACAAATGTGATTGAGGGAGGGCTGGATTGCTGCTAGGTCTATGGAAACAATTTGACAATATGTATCAAAACCTTTGAGAATGTCTTCTTGTCTAAGCAATTCCACTTTAGGAATTTTTCCTAAGGAGATCAACTTGGATGGAGAACATTATCAAGGTGCCTGGTTATTCTTTGTAGTGTTGCGAATACTAGCAAAATGAGACATTTATTTTTTTCAGTGAGATTCACCCATTCTTTCTTCCTCTGTATTTCTCTTTTATTGTTTTTATAAATGTCAAGTCTCAGCTGCTGTATTCAGAGAGTCAAAGATGCCATTTTAATATACAGCGTGTCCCCCCAAAATATATACACACTTTAACAGCTGATAGCTCAATTTTTAAAATGAAATGTATTTTAATAAATACTGCCTTTACATTTATTCAGTGTGTGTATATATTTTTTTGGGACACCCTATATTTTGGGTTTCCTTAATTAAAAATGAATACATATATAAATAGGTAAATAGAGAGATGGGTAAATAGATGATAGAGGACAAATTAATGGATGGATAGATGGATAGACAGACAGATAATAGTGATGATGGATGATGGACAGATGACACAGAGATAATAGTGATGATTGATAGGTGATTGATAGACACACAGATACATAGGTACAGAGATGATACAGAGACAGATCAAATTTTGACCCACTGGTCAGCTACAGTCAATGTGCAGCAGAGTACATGCAGAGCGTCCGTAGCTTACACAAGCCTGGGCTCCTCCCCAAGGGATGTTCAGTTGGGCTGGGTGGGGCCCAGACGTAGGGGAAAGAGCATGAGCAGTGAAACGAGGAAAAGAAGCCAAGAATCAGAGGGAAAAAACAAGGGGGGGGGGGCGCTGAGTCAGCACTGGGCAGAGAGCTGGAGTGCAGAGTTAGCCGGTTCCTGCCAAACCTAGAATAGAGGCTGCGCTCTCAGCACGGCCTGGGCTCCTGCCCATCGGGCCTGGAGCGCGCCTCCCGCTCACCTCGCCCCACGCTCCCAGGCCTGGTTTCTGTTCCCACCACATGCCAGACTGGCGCCTCCCTGGGACCTCTGCTCTCACTGTTCCCCCAGCCCGGACGCTCCTTATTTAAAGTCCCATCCTCAGAAGGCCCTCCCGCTTCTCTGCCCCAAAGCCCCGCCAGGCCCCCGTAACCAGGTGTGCCCATGGCTACACCTTCAGGCTCTCCTCCCATCTTCAATAAAGATCCGACCTCACTGTACAACGAATAAGGAGGCAGCATTTATTCAATGAGGACCTACGAGGCTCCAGGCTCTGCGATGGGCAATGGAGAGGAAGGACTGAAATGCCCCCCGACAAGGATCTCCGGCGTCTCCAGTTCACCGCAGTCCGCACTGCTCCCTGCTGTCACACTGGGCTTGCCTCTCTCATTTCCCTCTCATGTGACCCCTGCTAGCATTTGAGATTCTAATTTGTGTTGTTGAAACTGTACAAGAGTTTGGGGCAGGTTGTAAGCAGGGGAGGGACAGGGTCCCTTCTGCTATGGATGGGGGAGACAGAGATGTGACTGCCATCCCAGTAGTTAAATAAGGGGGTGTCTTCATCACTCACTGTTTGTGAGCACCTGCCGGGTCCCTGGTCCATTGGGTCATTCTGGTCCCGGTGCCCTGACAGGGTCAGGCAATGCCTGGGAACATCCTTTCCTCACTGCGAGGATTCGGGTGGCGCCCCCTGAGAGCAGGTTGGAACTTGGCAGGAGCTAAGGAGTCTGTGTGGAGTAAACATGTTCCAGGCAGAAGACACAGAGAGTGCAGAGCCCGGAGTGAGACCACAGGGCAGGTGGAGGGACCGCGGGAAGTTCAGGGTAGAGGGCAGGGGTATAGGAATGAAGAGTGCGGAGGGTAAGCAAGGGCTAGGGGCTTCCACCTGCTGAGCCAGAGGCCAGATGCAACCCACACATGTGTATTTTTTTTAAATGCACACAATGCTTAAAGACCACTTTGAGAATGCTTAACATTTCAAAATTGGCAGATTTCACACACAAATAAACACTTCCAACTTCTCTTTAAAACGGGGGAAGTCTGACCACGCTGGACCCACATTTGCATGTGTCCACTGTCAGCTGGGTCCCAGTAGCTCCCGCTTCTCCTGTTTGCTGCAGTCCCCACCCCTCCCTGTTGCTTCCTACTTCACCCATGTCTGTTTCCTGCCTGGCTCCTGCACACATCTGTGCTTCTGATATTTGTCAGATGGAAAAATCAGCAGAGGCCAGATTCTCTAGACCCGTGAAGGCCGGGGGAAGGATTAAGGCCTTTATCCTTAAAGACAACTAAGATCTATTGACACTTTTGGAAAAAGGGAGCGGTCAGATTTTTGTGATTTGAAAACACACTCTCTAATGCACACGTATGTTCACCAAAAGGCACGCCCTGGACTGTTCATGGCAGTAGCACTGGAAACCACCTGAAGGCCCACTGACAGTGGAGAAACTGTGGCACAGGCACAATCGCTGCACATAAACCCCAGGCAGCGACTGCGAAGCATGATCTCCCACCCCCCACACTAGCAGGGGGGAAGTAATTACAAGATAGATAACCAACAAAAATAATATTGAGTGAATGAAGCAGATGCAAAGGAGTGCGGATCTTAAAAGTCCATGTTGGTGAAGTACAGAAAGAGCTGAGATGAATTTGTGGTGTTAGAAGTCCAGATTCCAGCTGCCCTGGCGTCGGGGGAGGGGCCCATGGCGGCTGGTAACATGCTGTGGCTCACAGGCGCTGGTTAACCGTGTATTCAGTTTGTGACAACTCGTCAAGCTGGATGGTTAGGACCCGGGTCCTTTCCCGGCTATGTACTACAGTAAAAAACAAAAACCAAAACCCCAACCATTTCTGATCACAAATGAGGTGTCGGTAGCTGGTAGCTGGCCCAGGGCAGTGGTTATCAATTTTAAAATGTGTGGAGTTGCCAGGCAAGTGTGGCTCAGTGGTTGAGTGTCAACCTGTGAACCAGGTCACGGTTCGATTCCCAGTCAGGGCACATGCCCCATAGGCTCGATCCCCAGTGTGGGGCGTGCAGGAGGCAGACGATCCATGATTCTCTCTCATCATAGATGTCTCTCTCTCTCCCTCTTCCTTCTTCTCTGAATTTAATAAAATATATATTTACAAAAATAAATGAAATGCATGGAGTTGAGATGCTAAAGAACAGATAAAACCTAAAAGACTTGGATCTGCAGAGATAAAGGGGGGGTAGCTTTTGGGGGAGGGGAGACCCAGCCCAAGAACAAACAGGTGAGCAGGAGGGATCCAGGTACGTCCAGAGGAAAAGGAAGACCGTCTCATCTCAGCCCGGATGAGAGCGGAGTGGGCTCGGTCACGAGCCACACAGCTACACCCCGGCAACAAGACAGCCTTTCAAAGGGGCTCAAAGGAAAAGGAAAGGCCAGATCTGCCGATGAAACATTTATTTGCCTAAAAAATATCGCGCGATTAAAAGACACGTGTAATAGGAACGGATCTGGGCCATGAAAACGCATCCTCCATAAATTTCCTCGCGAGGCGGCTAAGCATCCCTGCCTCCCAGGACCATCTGCTGGGAACGCTCCCTGCTTCCGCCTCTCCTCTCCGACCCCACCAGTATCTTTATCAAATTCTTGTTGAAACCCTGGGAAGGAAAACTATTTCCAGCAGTAAAAGCTTTAACTTGTCGCCTCGTGTTCCTCCGGATCGCTACAGCGGGGAGGCCTGGAGAATATGTTTCCAATATTCTCTCGTCTCCCCCTCTTCACGGCGAGCCCTCTTCCACCCCGAGGAGGTTCTGACCCCTGGCATCTCCAGGGGGAGCGGGGTTTGGAGCGGGGTCAGGCTTGTCAGAGAGAGAGAGGCCAACGTCCCTGCTGCTTTAATACATTTAACCTGGAAGAGAAACGGCTCCGGCCCAGATTAGATTACGGGGTTGGTGGAGGTGGCCTAACAAATGGCAAATGGCGGCCTGTGGGGCTGAGCTAATCTCTGTTGACACGTATCTAATGCAAGACCCGCGTTGAAGGCAGCGGGTCCCGGCTGCAGCCCTGACGGCCCACGGGGGAGGGAGGCCCAGGGGAAGCCACTGGAACGCTTGTCTCTTTGAATCTCGGGGCGCGGCGTGTGCACGTCATTATTTAAAGGTCTCCTGGTACCAGCTAAATGTCCCTGCTTCCTGTGGGCGATGGGGTGGGTTTCATCTTTTTTTTTTTTTTTTTTTTCAGAGTGAGCGTTGGGTGATTGGTTTTCTCTAAATGCTCCCTGGTTCACCTCCTTGGAAGCAGGTGAGTGATAACATTCATTCATTCAACAAACTTGGATTGGTTCCGTCCCAGGCCTGGGGGCAGCAGGAGCCGATTTTAATTCTCTGTGTGAGTCACACGGATAAATAAGGGTGCGCGTCCTATTCTACCACTCTTAACCGTAGGACACCGGGCAGACTGAACCCCGCACCCCCAGCCTCAGCTCCCTCACCCGGTGCTTCTCCGGTCCCCTACTCCAGGGCCCAGCATCCTAGCTAATCATATATAATTTACATTTTAACAAAAGTATTAATATCCTGGATATATAAATTGCCAGACCGACTGAAAAAAACAGAAGGCTAGAACAGAACATGTGTCATGAGAACAATGTTCAAAAGCCTTATCTCCAGGGAAGATTCCGAGGCCAATCTGAACAGTCAGTTTTTAACGAGAAGGAGACAGGCCACCCCGATGCATGTATTTGCCCCAGGACATGGGCGAAGGTGAAGTGCTTCCTACTTCATTGTTTGAAGCCAGCATCCCCCTGATAACAGTAATATATGACCAAACTGGCACCAAAAACAAAGCTACAGATTAACCTCATCCAGAACCACAAATGCCCAAACCCTCACGAACTAACCTAAATAGCACATCAGAAGAATGATGTGCAGTGTCGGGAGGGCTTATGCTAGGAATCGGATATTAAGTAGTTTGTCTAGTAGTCAAAGGAGAAATGTATAATCATCTCAAATAGATTCATAAAAGGCATTTAAAAAATAGTAACACCCATTCAACAAAAACCTTTCCAGAAAACTTGGGATAGAAAAACTGCTGGGTTTTTGTTTTTGAACATTCTAATGATTATCTATCTCAAAACCACATCCAGGGTAATAGGTAATGGTAACTTTCTGCAAGTACTTTTATGAGACTCAAAATAAGACAATGATGGTCCTATCACCATTGACATTTAACATTTTTCCTGGAAGATTTCAGCAACATAAGGATTCATAAAACCAAAACAAATGGTCATGAAAATGGGGAAAATGTCATTGCAGATGATACACGATACACTATTCTACTTAGAAAACACCACGGAACCATTGAAAAATGTCAAAACCCAATCAAGAGTCCAGTTATGTCGCCAGGATACCAAAGAAAACATTCACAAATCAATCGCTTCTTCAACAGCAACAAATAGCAGATAGAGAAACAAAAAGGATCCTGCCAAAATAGCAACAATTTTCATAAAATGCCTAGGGGAAAAACACAATACAAAACGTATAATACCCACATGCAGGAAACTGCTAAATACTCCTAAGGGGCATATAAGAAGATTTGATTAAATGAAGAGATTCAACATTGTAGAGATGTGTTTCCTCCCAATTGCTGAAGATGCCATGGAATTCTACAACAAAATACCTGTGATTATTTTTGTGAAATGCAAAATAGGGCAGGGAGTGTGCCCAAGTAGTTGGTTTTCAAGTTCATTGGGATGACTAAATGCATGAGATCAGCCAATGATTTTCTTCAAAAGGTGAAAGTGTTTGTCTTTTCAGATAACAATGTTATCTCACTACAATAATCAAACTGGGCGACTTGGCAGAGGAGTGAACAGAATGTGCTTAAAGGAATGGAAGTGTGAGCGCAGAAATAGACCTTATTCAAGGATCTAGACCAGGGATGGGGAACGTCCAGCCCGCAGGCCACATAAAGCCTGTGAAATCATTTGGTCTGGCCCTGCTGAGGCATTAGAAGTGAGTTAATGAAATGTCTGACCAAATAGAGCAGGTAACATTTAAGCTGATAATTTGTATGGCCCGTGAATGATGTTATAATATCCAAATGGCCCTCAGCAGAGAAAAGGTCTAGTGCATGATAATGGCCACATAGATCAAGGCAAAGAAGGGTTGTTCAAAAACAGGTACTGCAACAGCGGGTATCTGATGGGTCCTCATTAACTTGTCAGGCCACCCCTGAGCTTGGTCATGTCCACTGACCTCCATAGAATCTTTCCTGAAATCTGGGGCTTTTAGGGGTACAGGAATGGAGATGAGAAAGAGAGAAAGGAGGAAGGCAGATGCTATAGGGGTGCTGGGGTCATGACATCAGGCTCTGTTTCCTTTGCCAGCCCCAATTCCAGGTCATCGGAAGCAACAGATACTCAGGGTCCTAAAGTCTCTCTAATCACACCAGAAATTTTCTTCTTAGGGTCAGCTCTGTTCAATGGAGAGAAACTCAGACAATGAATAACACGGCCAGGCAGCCCACTGTGTCTACAGACGCCAGGCTAGCCCAGGAGGCAGGACGGCTCCCCATCAGAAGTGCCCTGACAGGCCCAACTCCAAACCCCACCCTGTCACTTCATAGCTGTGTGATTCTTTTCTTATTTTTGTCAATTTTCACCCGAGGGTATTTTTTTCCATTGAATTTTTTAGAGAGAGTGGAAGGGAAGTGGACAGAGGGAAAACACCGATGGAGAGAGAGACATTAAGTGGTTGCCTCCCACATGTGCCTTGGCCAGGGGTGGGGATCGAGCTTGCAATCAAGGTAGTGTCCGTGACCAGAACTGAACCCAGGATCCTTCAGTCCGTGGGTAGATGCTCTATCCACTGAGCCAAACTGGCCAGGGCTTATAGCTATGTGACTGTGAATGAGTCACACAGCCTCCATTTCCCTAGGTTATAAAAGAGGCGTGATGCTACCTGTCTCCTGGGACCAATCAGGGTCACAGCAGAGATTGTCCATATCTCCTTTGTAGCCTCTCTGTGCCTTGGTTTCCCCGTCTCTAAAATGGAGACGTTACTTGTACCTACCTCATGGGATTGCTGGGAGTGCTGCTGGTTTAATGTACTAGTATGTTAAGGTCTTAGAAGAATTCTAGAACATGGTAGGTGCTCTCTATAAGCTATAAATATTTTTATTATAGTCAAACCCAAGTATATGTTAAGTATTTTATTGACAATGGTAATAACAATTATTTATTATATACTTTGATCATATATATAAAACCCTAATATGCAAATAGACCAAACAGAGGAACAACCGAACAACCAGTCGCTATGATATGCGCTGACCACCAGGGGCACACGCGGAACATAGCGGGCACTGGCTGAGGTGGGATGGTGGAGCAGGTGAGCGGGGGTGCCAAACCAAGGTGGGGCGCTGGTCGCTATCATCGGGGCAAGCCTCTGGTAGTTACTGAAAATTCTTTGCTCCCGCGTCCCACGGTCCCAGCCGGCGCTTGCACCTGCTCCCGGTGCCAGCCCCGCTCACACCTGTTGCCAGCGCCCGGCACTGGCCCGGATCGCTCAGCACCAGCAGCGAGTACAACCGGTGGCTGCTGGCCCTGATCGCCCCTGAGGGCTTCTCCCCTCCCGCTGCTCCTAAGGGGCGATTGGGGCAGCAGCTGCCACTCACACCAGCTGACAGCGCCAGCCCTGCCCGCACCCACTGCTGGTTGCAGCCCCAATCGCTTCGCACCATCAGCGGGTGCAAGCGGGGCTGGCGCTGTCAGCGCATGGGAGCAGCAGCGGTGGGAGTGGGGCTGCTGGCTGACAGGGGACCGGGGACCGCAGCAGGAGGGGCCAGGCAGAGGCGGAGGATGTGTCAAGACCCACCTCTGTGCCCACTGCAGCCTCGCAGCCCACAGTTCCTTTCAAGACGCACGAATTTATGCACTGGGCCCCTAGTTATTTAATATTTATTATTATTTCTAACTGATTTTCTGTACCTAACTGATTTTCCTGCTGAGCAGATTTCTCTGTTGTCTTGTAAACAACCTAAGATGCCTGGTGGCAGGCAATATAGACTGAAATTTCTTAGGGCTGCCCCTCTCTCTCCAGTTGGCTTCCCATTTCCAAAGCCTAGATTTCACCAGGCCACATAAAGAAGTTTTCAAGTACTAACCAGCTCAGGTCTCCCACGTGCTCAGTCAAGAATTAGCCTGCATACTGGAGCAAGGACACCCTTGGGCGACGAGACCGCATTCTGGACTGGAGACTTCACGTAACAAGTTCTGTCTGGAAATGAGAAGCGAGACAACGTTAACTCATGGATCAGATGCCATAACCATCATTCCCCCGCCCCATCCTTCCTGACCCTCATCCTGGCTAAAGACATGATCTGATCTTCAGTGACTGGAGGCTCGTGTTTCCACACCCCCAGTGCTGAGAGAGACATGGGTGGTGACTTCCTCCCCAAGCTCTTGGTCACTTGCAATGTGGGGGTAGGAGCATTGACCCCTTGCACATTTAAAAATCTGTTTATAACTTGTTTTTTTAATCTTCACTAGAGGATTTTATTCATTGATTTTTTTAGAGAGAGTGGAAGGGAGGAGGAGAGTCAGAGAGAGAGAGAAACATTGATGTGTGAGAGACACATCAATTGGTTGCCTCCCACATGCACCCAGACCAGGGTGGGGATCGAGCCTGCAACCCAGGCACGTGCTCTTGACTGGAATCAAATCCGAGATCCTTTAGCGCGAGGGCTGATGCTCCAACCACTGAGCCAAACCAGCTAGGGCCTCTGTTTATAACTTTTGACGCCCCCCAAAACTTAACTACTAATAGCCTACTGGTGATTGGGAGCCTTACCAAGAACATAAAGAGTCAACTCACACATATTTTGTAGGTCACATCTATAATAATAAAAGTGTCATATGCTAATTAGATCAGACGTCCTGCCGGCAGCTGGGGGAAGGCCTACTCTTGCGTGAATTTCGTGCATCGGGCCTCTAGAATACTATATACTGCATTCTTGCAATAGAGTAAACTAGAGAGGAGGAAATGCTGTTAAGAAAATTATAAGGAAGAGAACATACGTTCCCACTCCTGTACGTATTAATTGAGAAATATCCACGGATAAGAGGACCTGCGGTTGAACCCCGTGCTGTTTAAGGGCCACTTGTCCTCTCCAGTGACACAAGCAGTCACTGCCTGGGTCACGGGGGAAGGAAGTAAAGGTGGTGGCCTCAGTGAAGCGTTGGTGCTGGTTCATCCGTGGGACCCTCCCCCCGGAAATCTATGTCCTGGGCACCATGATCAGTTTCCAGCTGGTCTGTAAAGCCATTCCCAGAGCAGAATACCTTAGAACAGAGAAAAATGTTTCACTCCCAATTCGCCTATTTACCACTTATTGCCGCAGGAAGACCAATGGAGAGAGGCACTTTCTGAGATGCCATAGGGCAGTGATGGCGAACCTTTTGAGCTCGGCGTGTCAGCATTTTGAAAAACCCTAACTTAACTCTGGTGCCGTGTCACATATAGAAATTTTTTGATCTTTGCAACCATAGTAAAACAAAGACTTATATTTTTGATATATATTTAAATACCATTTAACAAAGAAAAATCAACCAAAAAAATGAGTTCGCGTGTCACCTCTGACACGCGTGTCAAAGGTTCGCCATCACTGCCATAGGATTTCTGGAAAGAAGTGGGGCGAACCATCCCAGGAAAGGACTTCATGGTGTTCCTGCCTCCAGAAGCAGCTTTATTAGTGCTTCTCCCTCTGAGAAAACACTCCTGGGGGACTGGATTCCAGGCGGTGGAAAGTCCAAGTGGCCGAAAGTAGCTCGAGGAATCGGTGCGGTGGTTGGGGAGGAGGAAAAAGATCAAGAGAAACCCCAAGACACACACACACCCCCACCCATCCAGAGGCCGAGGCCACTCCCAACTCACGCTCCAGGCTCATGTGAATGTGCAGCCCGCTGCACAGGCAACGACCGAGATGCCTGGTCATTTCTCAGAGAGAAAGGCAAGCAGCCTGGAGGAAGCATTCCGACCCCAGGGGAGCTTGCACATGCGGGGGTTGGGGGGGCATCTATGGAGTGCCTGCGCTGGAGGGCAGGGATGGGCCACCCTGGGAGAGGGCACCTGCCTGCGTGAGATGCTGTCTGCAGCCACTCCTCGCAATCTCTCCGTGAGGCACCCCCTCATTTCCTCCTGTGACAGATGTAACCCAGAAGTCGGCTGGCCCCACAGGGTGCCCCTGTTTGAACTGATGTCAGCATTGACGCAGAACACAGCCCCTTTCAACCAACGCACGTGAGCTGCCGAGATTTTCCTGGAGATTCCACAGGGCAGCAGACTCCACTGCCTAACACTTCCCACCGGGCCAGGGCCCTCTCCCAAGGTGGCCTGTCCCTGCCCTTCCGTCGGCGGAAGGTCGTCTTCTGCCCACGTGGTTCCTAGCTCCTTCCTCCCCCCTGCCTTTCTGGTGATGGAGCCTGGGATGGCCCCTGCTTCTGTATGAGGGAGTGCACTTCATCTTCTCACGTTCTTACTTGTCACATGACTTTACCCCGCTCCTGTGATGGGGTACGGCTGCCTGGACACAGCTAACCCAGAGCTGGGCAGAAGACCCCTTCATTTCAGCCTTGGTGTGCCACGCACTAAGGGAAGGCCTTTCATAAGCCGCTTCCTCACCATGTGAGCAGGACGTGAGCAAGGACCGGCCAACACATACGGGATACTGTTTGAGAGTCAGTGAAGGGCTGTTTGTTGAGAATGGCAGCCAGACTCCCACGGCCCCCTCCCAGCCTCCAACAAGGGGACCTGGTTGTTGATGTCCACATGACCCCATGGTCGCGCCATAGCTGATTCGAGTGGGGCATTGGATACTCTGTCTTTGGGATTTGGGATGGAACATGGAGGGGCTGGCCAGCTCTGCTGGTTGATTGCGCAGAGCAGGTAGAGACGTGAGCGCGGGGGGTCAGCCATGTTGAGCCATGTGAACATGGACCAGCCAACATGCTGATCATAGGAGTGGAGGGGAGAATAAACAAGATGTAAGGAGCCCTAGCCAGTTACTCAGTGGTTAGAGCACCATCCTGTGGACTAAAAGGTTGCAGGTTCAATTCTTGTCAAAGGTATGTACCTGAGCTGCAGGTTCAGATCCCTGGCCCTAGGAAAGGGTGCCTATGGAGGCGACTAATAAATGTGTCTCTCTCACATCGATGTTTCTCTCTCTGTCTCCCTCCCTTCCGTTCTCTCTAAAAATCAATGGAAAAAATATCCTTGGGCGAAGATTAACAAAAACAACCAAAAAGATGTGAGGAGAGGATAGGACAGAGCATGTGTGAGGAGGTGAGAGAGGGGGCGAGAGACAGGGGAAGGAGAGAGAATATGGATGTGTATGTATGTGTGTGTATGTGTATGTGTGTGTGTGTGTATACATAAAAGAAATCTCTGGGAAGATAACACACCAAAATAACAAAAGTTACTCTGGCTGGTGAAATTATGCTTTCTATTCCCTTCTTCATATTCATATTTCTCTGTATTGTCTGTGGTTTTAGTATTTTGTTTTCTTAGTTTTTTGGGTTGTGTGTTTTTGTTACTGTGTTGTTTTTACAGCAGGCACATATTTACAATCAAGCAAAAATGATGAATCTATTTTCATTTTGGAGAAATTGTCTTGAAAAAGAATGCAATCCGGGACACGAGTGTTGCCCCTGCGTGAGGCCTGAGGGAGAGCTGGAACGGCGCACGGGCCTCGGGAGTAACTGTCTCCAGACCCCACTAAATCCAATCTCCTCGTTTGGGGCTATTTGCTTTCCGGACGGCAGGACTGTGATGGATCCCAGAGTCGGCATCCTGGCATCTCAATCAGCTGTGTTTAGATGCCGCGGTGACACAGATTATGACGTTTTGATGGGATTAGGACATAACTTCGCTTTAATCTATAAAGCCCTGTAAGCTTGGGATCTGATTACCCGCAATTCCTTCCCCGGCCCCAGCAATTAAGATTAGCCAGCACGCCCTGCTAATGGTCCCCATATTGAAAGCTCAGGAAATCAGAAATGGGTGGTTTTGTTTCTTTCCCTTCTGGGTCTGTTCCTCCTTTTCCTTTTCTGCGAAGGCTCTGGCTCTCCGAAGGCTCTAGTCCTCCGATCGGAGGGCTGCCTGTTCCCATACTCGGCTTCCCGGAGAAGCCGTCTTTGGGGTGCCCACACCTCCTTATTTACTCCCAGAAGGGCTGCTTTTGTTGAATTTAAAGACTGGGTTGTGCTGTTCTTGGTACCACCAATTCCAGCAGCAACTTTAGTAGATTTTTCAATCTGTCCAGAAATGACAGCATGTAGACTTCCCAAGGCTTGAATGAAACCCCTTCAGCTTAAGGACATTCGGGGTGTGGGGGGGGGTGGGGTGTCCACCATCATCACACTGGCCCTCGGTCACATTCTCCAGGGAGATCTGCTCCCAGAATCCTTCGGCTCGCTCCTGCTGGCCCTGGGTTGGACAATGACTCACTTCCCCTGCCCAGGCCACCTGATGTCTGGAAGTCCATTCCTGCAGCTGTCTCTCTCTTCACATTCTAGCGATTTCTGTCTCTCCACACGTCCATGCTGGGGCCTCAAGCAGTTAACACTGCAGGCTATTGCCAACCTCAGCGTGCAAACACCAGCCTACTGGGTTCCTTTAAGCCTTGCCTACACTGTCACAAATGGTTCCTTAGCTACATCTCCTTTCATTCCCCGTCGGGGAAACTTTCTCCCTGCTGCAGAGGCCGGGCCAGTACCGGTGTCGGGGTTGACGGCCGGCTTTCTGGAGCAGGGAAACCGCAAACCCAGAGGCACCATCCCTTCCCTGGACCATGTGTTCGCAAGTAATTCCACTTCCCTAACATTAGTCGCCTCACCTACAAAATCAGCGCCCCAATAACACCAGCCCCTGGGCTTACTGTGATTTAGGTCCTTGTAAAGTGTGATAGGACGTATGGCGCATAGAAATCCCTCAATGAAAGTCAGTTTCCTTCCCAGACCCAACTCGGACTTCTTATTAGGTCATGACTTTGAAGTTTTCTTTTTCTCTCCTCTGAACCAGTTCTTTTGTCAGTGCTGACGTGATTATGACATGTTGGCACTGCTGTGTAGCACAGGATGAAAAATGAGGTGAAAAAGAAAGAGACTCGGCAGCCAGGGGGATCACCGGGGACTGTCAACTGCCCTGTCACCTTTGCTCACCTTAGAACAAACCCAGGATCTGGTAAAATAGCAGTAGCTCTTACTTGCAACACTGCCCTTCCAAAACCGGGCTCGCCACTCCTTCCGGTGCCCACACAACCCTCAACACATCGCTTTACTCAGCCTTCGTTACAATGACCAGGGTGCCTATTTCTGTTCCATCCCATTTCCTTCACTACACTTTAGGGTAAAGTGTGGCCAGGGATCTGTCCTCTTCTGAATACACAGCACAGTTCCTGACATTCATGAAAATGCCCATTGAGTGTATTAAGAGAATGAATGAATGAATGAATGAATGAGGTAAGAGATACTATGACTCTCCTGAAGGATGGATGATATGGGAAGGCTTCACCAAAGAGGTGGGACTTCACGTGCACCTTAAAGAGGAACAGAGTTGACAAAAGAAAGAAAATAATTGAGACTATTCCAGGCAAAGGACCTACAAATAAGGGTGGGAAGAAGTACATAAGCTCTTTTGACCAGAATAGAGTTTGTGCATTGGAGTGGAGAGTAATGGGGCTGGATATGGGATTATTAGTTAGGGCAATGCTAGTTGCTGTAACAAACAAGTCCATAAATCTCACTGGTTCAAACCAACAAAATGTATCCTTAGCTTCCATAAAGTCCCTAATAGGGATTACTAGTCAGCAGACACCTCAGTTCCAAGTGGTGATTCTGGGACCAGATTCCTTCCACCCGTGGCTCTCCCATCGACTAAGGTCACCCGAAGTGAGAAGGGTCCATGTGGCTGCACTGCAATTGCATGTGGGTGACATTTATGGGCCACATGGTAGACATCACTTCCACCTGTATCCTGCTGGTCATAACTAAGTCACATGACCCCCCCCCTTCCCCCATCTGCAGGGAAGCTGAGAAATGTGGTCTCAGCGGGTGGCCAAGAGGAAGAGAAATGAATCTGGAGATGAGGTGGCCAGACTCGGGCACAGATTGGGAAATTGGGAAGAGATGCTAGACAGCCTTGGGCGCCAGACTTAATTCTGTCTGTCACGTGGTTGGATCCCATGGAGTGAGCCCACTGCTCCCGCCTGAAAGGTGACATTTCAGAAAATAGAAGGTGGTCTATGGAAACCTGACCACAAGTTGGAAGGCTGCCAGGAAAGGACTAGAGGAGGTTCTGGGGGGATTCTCAGCCCACAGAGGATGTCCTTTCTTGTGCAAAACCTCAGCACCAGAAAGTGGCGTCCTCCAGACGCATGCAGTGCTGATTTTCAGTAATTCTTGACCCACAAACAAACAGACAAACAAACAAAAAACAACTCCAAACAATCGCCCTCTTCTCCTGCAGTGCACCACACAGGCAAGGAACGGGGTGGAAGGAGGAGGGGGAAAGTCTTGTTTTTAAAAGATACCCAGACTCAGAAGTATCGGGGTGACTCTGCTTGCTTCCTCTCTGGATTAGGGGTCATCCTGGTTCCCCAGGCAAACAGGGACACCTTGGTCACCACAGCGCTGGCCTCCCAGAAACACGAGGTCGAATCCTAACTCTGCCGTTTAGTAAAGTTGTGACTTGGGGCAAGTCACACCATCTCTGTAGGCTTCGGTTCTATGATCTCACTACAAGGACAATGAAATGGCCTGCCCCTGGGGTTGATGTGAGGGTTGTATGAGATAAGTCATGAAAAGCACGTAGCAGCATGTCCGGTGTGTAGACTGCACCCATGATTTACTTGCCAGTTGCTTCAAACAGAGCCTCTGAGAGGGTTGAGGCTCTTCCTGGGGGAAACTGAGGCAGGGCTCATGCCAAGGACACGGAAGACTCACTCTCTATCTGAGTCCCATGGGAAAGGTGGGTCAGGTGGTGCAGATGCAGGGGCAGGCCAGGCTGCATGGGGCTTTCAGCTGCTGGTGGCAGGGAGACTGGGCGAGTGGCCTCAGAGGGTGAGCGAGGACGGCAGCCCGCCCAGGAGTTTCTGATCCCCAAAGCTCGCCACCAAGCAAGGAAAGGCAGGGGGTGCGGGTGGCGTGAGAAGACGGCCCAGAGGCGTGTTTTATTCCAGAGCTTTCAAAGCTCACCCTTGCCTCTTACAGGAACCGAACTTTAATAACCGGAGCCAGGGAGTGAAAGAGAAATAAACCAGACAAGCAAACCGCCCCCCTTTAAACAGGTCACGTTGTGTTCAGAAAAAGGCTTTGAAATTGTGCATGTGTAACCACAGCAGAGAGGGTTTGGGCCCCTTCTGTTCCTGCCGGAGGCTGCGCTTGGAAAAAAGGAGACCAAATAAAAGGGAGGAAGAAAAGGGAGACGTTCGAGAGAAAGAAAGGACCGGGAGAGGACCAGGGGAAGACACTAGAGGAAAGAAAGCCATGTTCCTGCACTCACACAGGAAACAGAAATGAGCTGGCCTGGGACCCCATCTCAGAGAAGTTTATGGCCTTGAGGTTGCTGGGGAGGGTGAAGATGCACCGCTGTTTCTTTCTGGAGCAGCGCTGTGTGCGTTATCATAGGTGATCCTTAGAACCGGACCCTGATTTTAGAAATGAGGGCATGGATGCTCAGAGAGGTTAAGCAACGAACCAAGGACACACACATGCTAGACAGCCTGGTCAGAGGCAAGAGCTGGACCCCATCTGGCATTTGTAATAATGTTGGAGTTGTGCTCCCAGCATGCTACAAAGGGGAAGGATGCCACAGGTAGAATGGGAATGCCAAGGAGGAGTAAGAATGGAAGGCACCACCCATAGCAGGCATCAGCCTCAGCACCGCTGCGACTGTGTCTGAGTCACGCTTTGTGGTGGGGGCGCCCTGGGCATTGAGCAGTATCCTGGGCCTCTCCCCACTGGATGCCAGCTATTTTGCTCCCTCCCCCCAATTATGACAACCAACTAAAAATGTCTCCAGACACTGCCAAATAGCTCCTGGGAGCAAAGGCACCCTCTGTTGAGAACCATGAAGGTAGAGAAAGGTATGAGATAGTAATCCCTATGAACCGAGAGCCACGACATGCACTGTGGAAGACATCTCATCTCCTTTAACCTCATTTAATATCTCACTTAATCCCCCCAAGGACCGGATGCAGGAGACATCATCTACTTCCATTTTATCGACAAGGGATTTAGGCTCAGAGAGTTTAAGTAACAAGCCCACGTCCACACAGCTGCTAAGAGACAGAGCTGGGATTTGAACTCCAGCCTGTCTCCTCCTTTCCCCAACACTGTTCAGGGAGTGAAACAAAAGGTGGGCAATGGGTGAATCAAAGGCAGAGACATCAGGGACAGGTCCACCATGTGGCTTGGAGGTGCCACGCCATCCACTTACACTGCAGCCCCCAAGTTCTCACCTCCTCCCTCTAATCCATGGCTTCCTGTGAGAGCGCCCAGCACGTGAGTCCACCCCGTCTCCCTCTCTCCCCCTCATATCTCATAAGGAGAGACAATATATTCCAAATGCTCGCTGATTTATGGGGCAAAGTCACTTCCCCTGACCAAGCATCTCTCTTCACAGGGACACATATGTTGGGGAGCATCCGTCCCAGAAACGACCCACAT